>NC_139762.1:145028986-145593986 GCF_965231275.1 Zosterops lateralis
ACAGACGATAAATTCTAATTCAACTAATACATTTCTTGAAATTATGTAGATAACAATCCTAAAGTAACCATTATTTGTTTAAAGTAGCATATTAGCTCATAACTGTTATCACATCCCTGAGTGGGATGGTTTCATTAAAGAAAGCTGTGTACATTCTCTGTACTTTTCATCAAGAGGTACTAAAATGTGTGCATGTAGAATCCCACTTCTAAGACTGCCTTTGTTTTGATTTGTTGACGGACTGGTGCAAATAAACTCATTCTTTATGTTTCCAGTGAAGGAGTTTAGGAGTCAGGAAATCTCAGAAATAGAAGCACAGTAAAAAAAAATTCTCAAAATTTGCTTTCTGAATGGGATAGATATACTAAATGGGTTTTGATTTCTGGTCTATAAAATTCACACGTGTGTCACACAGTCACATTCACTGTGCTGAGCAAACTCACATCAGTCGAGGCTTCTAATCCACCTGTGACCAGTACTGGGAATTCAAGACAATAAGACACTCGCTGTAGCTGGCAAGGCACTTAAGAGTACATAGAATCAAATAATGGCTTGGATTGGATCACCTTAAAGGTCTTCTAGTTCCAACTTCCCTGCCATCTTTCACTAGACCAGATTGTTCTGAGTCCCATCCAATGTGGCCTTGAACACGTACAGGGATGGGACATCCACAACTTCTCTGGGCAACCTGTGCCAGTGCCTCAACACCCTCACAGTGAAAAATTTCTTTCTAACATTTGATCTAAACCTACCCTCTTTCAGATTAAAGCCCTTACTCATTGTCTTACCACTACACACCCTTATGAACACTCCCTCTCCAGCTCTCTTCTAGCCCTCCTTTAGGTACTGACGGTCTGCCTGGTTCTGTATATAGTGGTTCTACACTGGACTCAGCTTGTAGCATAGCTTTGAATGTGTCCCCCTGTGGTGGTGTGTTTTTGTTAAGTTGTGAAGTTGTTTTCCCAATGGATCATCCCTGCTTCCCCCTGATACGTTTGATGTTGCCCAGGTCATCTCCTTCCTCACCCAGTTCTCCATCACTCTGTAGATCTGCTCTTTACTCCACCTTCCAAGTTTTCAACCTCTCCCTGACCCTACCCCTTCTCCTAGAAAGTTCTCTGTCAGTCCTTTTTGTCCCAACCCCTGGCCTAAACTCCTCCCAGGAATTCCCCTATTCCACGAGGCCTCATTGGTTCATATGACCCTTTCCACCCCCATTGTCTTTCCTACTGGTTGTCATATTGTGAGCCCTCCCTAATCTCCTTCCTGTTGTATTCCTGATCAGTTGAAGAATTGTACCCTCCCCCTGTACCTCTGCTGTTTAAATTACTGTGCCCAATGCTGATTTTCGTCTTTTTGTCTCTACCCCCCTTGGGGAATAAACTCCTTTGAGAAGCTCACAAAAAGATCCCTCCCTGATCTTTATTCCTGTTATAAATGTATATTATAAAGTTGGCTTTTTGCAAGATGTGTTCTATATGATTAATAATGTTGTGGTAAGGATATAAGTTTTTTATTTCTGCTATTAGTAAAGAAAATTAGGCATAGTGCTAGTAGTTGATATAAGTGTGCTTAAACTGTCTGTTTGGTCGGGATAACATCCAGTGAACATGTAAAGAAGACTCTGCTACTGATATACCAACTATCAGCATCTCCCATCTGAAGAAAGTGTGGACCAAGGCCCAAGCTGGAGGTGATAATGAAGACACAGCCAAGAAACACACATGTTCTAAAAAGGCGGACCCAAAGAGGGATCATGCAAAACAGTTCCTGGAATATGGAAACTAGTTATGGAAGAATATGAATATGCAACAGACTGATGCAATAGAAAGGATATTTAAAGAATGTCTCTGATATAGCAGGGTGTGGACTTGGCTAAATGGCAGGTCACCCACTGACCGTGCTTTGCTTTTTTTCTATCTCCTGATTGTCTTATTCTTTTATTAAACCTATTTCTTAAAATTTACTGAGAAAGTGAGCTTTATTTTTCACACTCCAATCCTTGGCACTTCACAACTGGTGCTGTAGAGAGCAGCCCTGCTGCTGCCAGAATCAGCAGCCCTGCTCTGTGCCACCCAAGCCCGATCTGGCCTGGGGGCAGCCACTCTCGGCGGAGTCTGGGAAGGGGGCAGCTGGATTTCTCCAGCATCACATCACCCTCCTAAGGTGGAGGGGAACAAAACAGGCTATTTTTTTCACTCTTTCGTTTTAGTTTGGGTAGTTACAAAACTTGTTAGTGGTCTTGCTACTCCTCAGGCCAACTAGTTGTTACCTGGATTATAATTAGTTTCTGGCTTCCTGGTGTAAATGTGTTAAAAGTATGTAAAGTTTTTTAAAATGCCTCTTTTGTTCCTTCTCATGAAAGTTAAAGAAGAAAGAAAGCAGACGTACAGTTCAGAGCTTTTTACAAGGGTTTCCCTTAACTATTTTCTGTGCTTTGTTTTCCAGCAAACACCCAAACATATGAATGAGTTGGGGCTGGCTATATAGAGCCAAAAGCTCACCAATCGTAGCACTGAGTTTTGAGTTTAATAACTCTGAAAATTGAGTTATGTTCTCAATGATAAGTGTTTTAAGCTTGGAACTATCCAAAGCATGACACTGGCCAAGAGGAAATGATTAAAAAACATTCATGTGTTTTTTAAAGTGGTCTATTGTAAAAAAACCTCAAAAATATTTTGCATTTCAAAGCTAAAAATCAACATGCAAAGATATAACGTCATCAAGCTCACAGAATCACAGAATGGTTGGGTTTGGAAGGGATATGCTTCCTTCCCCTCAAACATGGATGCATCATCACAGACACCTCTGGAAATCATCTAGTCCCACCCTCTGCCAAGGCAGGGTCACCTGGAGCAGATTACACAGGATCATGTCCAGGTCCATATTCCTTGAGCAGACGTGTCTCTGAACCAGCATGCTATGTTTGAAATCCCTGAAAAAGACAGTGAAATTTGTCTCAACTATAACTTCAATGCAATTGGTCCTTGTCCTCCATATTTCACTTCTGTGTATAAAATCTGTAGACAGGTTCTATTGGTTTAAGACTGAAGAAATAGTTAAGAGAGAATAAATTAAAGTCTTCTCCATTTCATTTCCCACCAAAATATTTACCTTTTTTTTTGTTGTTGCTCTGGTTATATTTCTGATTGGGAGTATGTGGTATGTGAGACTTATAACTCTTTGAGGATAAGTTTTCTAGCTCTAAAAATTTTAACTTAAATTTGAGTTTAGCCAAGTGTGAGAGTTCTATATAGAACAATGTTTTCATGTGGAAGTCTAGAATTTAGTTTTGTTCTATGAAGTGTCGTTTAAATATACTATTTTTAGCATGTTTAAAACATCTTAATTATGATTAAGATCATTAATTTTAATTATAAGTTTCCTTTATTTTCTTTCCAAAAATAGTCTGTCTCATTCATTTTCATAAACATTAAACCAAATGCAACCTTTGCAATAAATCTAGAATTTCAGTTTTAGTAACCTAAAAAACAGAACAAACAAAATATTTTCCTCAAAAGGAAAGAAAAAAAAAAAAAAAAAAAAAAAAAAAAAAAAAAAAAAAAAAGAAATATGAAGAAGGTACATACATTGGGACAGATCTTTATTCCATATTTTAGAAATACTTTTATTGTAATGATATCCAGCCTACCCCCTTTGAAAGTCTGAAAGTCATCTGGTTCCTCTCTTGAAACTGGGAAGACAATAAGGTTTTTACTGTTTACAGTTTAGATATTAGCAGGAAGTAAATTGTGGAAAGAAGATACAATTTTGCAACAGGACCCAGAAGAGGTATGTTGTGCTGTATGTTTTTGGTATACCCTTCCTTTCTGCCATAGAGACATAAAGGCAGAACCTTCCAGAGCCCCAGCCAGTGGTGCACAGGGGAGAGGATTTAGGAGCTCTTACTCAATCATACTCCAGGGAAAGGACCTAAAACCATTTAAATTAAAGTACAGGATTTTTGAGAGCTTCTCTGAAAATTCCCAGCACGGAGTTAATATATAGAAATAATTTATTGTGTAGTAGGTAATAATTACATCTTTAGTCATTGTTTATGTCAAGCTTCATTACCATGAAAATTGAAATTCATTTAAGACGTGTGAAAGCTGTGGGTTTAAATTGCTTTTATTAGTTGAATAAAACTGGAAATTCTGTGGTGTTTTCAGTTGTTGTGGTTTCCATTTACTACTTCAGAAATGCATGTGTCAGAGCATCACTGTTAGAAATGCTGTGTGATTTGTAAGTAGATTGCAAAAATAAGAGTATCTCAGCTAAATGTAAATTGAAGCAGTAGCATTTAAATATAAATTAAGAATGGATGGTAAAAGTAGGTAAGAATTTAACATTTAAATAAAAATTAATTTTCTATTAAATTAAAATACTTTATAAAGATGGAATTTTCCTTTTTTTTCATTTAAACAGTTCAAATGCAGAAGAAATACGGCTGTATAAAATGTCTAATGTTTTACTATCTGTGTTCTAGGAATATTAGTGTAGGTCTTTCTTTTAAAACTACACTTCTGTTTATAAAGCAAGGAGCTACACACATCTGATTATTTTTTCTGATATGAATTTGACAGGCTGCATGATACTTGGTTTAATCTCATATGGATCTGGAGTCAAATTTCTTTTGAAAAGTTTATTTTTATATATTTCAATAAAAAAAACAAAGGGAAAAAATCTTTTAAAGAAAAGAAAAATAATTTTCTGGACATATCTCATTACCACTCTCTATGGTTTCCTGGTAGTGCCCATATTTGGTTCATGCCTGACTGCTGTTCTTTATTCTCAGGGGTAATTACAAAATTTCTTTCTTTCTCTGTGTAAGTTCCAACTGATGCATCCAGCCCACACCTCCAGATAGGCTATGCATTCTTCTTAGTCACCTCCTCCCTTATTAATATTAAATACATAACTCTTCTAGATAACAACCTCAGAATTGTAGAGACATGGATTTTGACTTTTCAGTAGATAAGAAATTGGCTAGATGGACACAGCCAGAGACCTGTGGTCACTGGTTCAATGTCCAGATGGAAGCTGGTGATGAGTGATGTCCTTCAGGGCTCTGTCTTGGGATGGGCACTGTTCAATATCTTCATCAATGACACAAAGTGAGGTCTAGTGCACCCTCTGCACATCTGCTGATGACATGAAGCTGAGCAGTTCAGCTGACACAATAGAAGAAAGGGAAGATATGCAGAGGGACCAGGACAAACATGATAATGGGCCCACAGAAACTTCATGAAGATTTACAAGTCCAAGTGAAATGTGTTACACCTGGGTCAGGGCAATCCTAGAAACAAGTACAGACTGGGAGAAGTCATTGAGATCAATTCTGTGGAGAGGTACTCGGAGGTTCCTGTGGATAAAGTGCTGAATATGAGTCAACAGTGTGAGTTTGTGGCTCAGAAAGCCAACCACATTCTGGCCTACATCAAAAGAGGAGTGGCCAGCAGGTCAAGTGGTGGAGTGTCCCTCAGGTCAAGAGGTGGGCTCTGCCCTTCTCCTCTGCCCTTGTGAGACCCCATCTGCAGTTCTGCATCCTCAGCACAGTAAAGATGTTGAGATCATGAGAAAGATGAGTCCAGCAGGGGGGCACAAAGATGATCAGAGGGCTGCAGCACATCTCCTATGATAACATTTTCTGAATATGTATTGAAGTTAGTTTTTTCATAGGAGGGAGATTTTCAGGTGGTTTCTAAGCAATCAATATTTTTCCATTAAGAGAAGTTCAAACTTTGTCATAAGATTAGTCTTAAGAGGAAGAATTATTACCACCTTTTCTCTTTAAAAAAAAAACTACAAAAATAATTCCACAGTTTTAGTTTATGAACGGAGGGGAATCCACTGATCTGTTACATAGTATTTTTATTTGGTGGTTGTATGAGACAGTTTGATATGCTTATGAAGAGACAAGGGGGAAAAGGTTTTGTTGTCATAACCATATCCTATTTCAACAGATGTACCAAAAAAGATGAATGAGGGAACAATTTCATCTTCTTGTATTCTAATTATGTGATTGTTAAGATGAGAAAATATGATTCTTGGTACTCCAGGTTGGTAGACTAGTTCTTAATTAAAAATGTGCTATCTTGGCTGCTGGAACCAACCAGATGTTCTCCGCCTGGTATTTCAGATTATTTCATGAATATAGTAATGAGTACATACATATAATTCAAACAAAACATAAAAGTTTTGTTTTAAATAAAAATAATATTAATGTATTTTTGAGTAAGTACAACAACAGTAGGATGAGTAAAAAATGGAAAAGAAACTAATTCAGTTGAGAAACACAGTGTATACTTTAACAAAGAGTATAATTAACCTTTGGGAAAAGCTAGAGGACTTTACATTAAGTGAAATTTTAAAAATTAAATCGGTTGAAGATTAGTTGTGTTCTTAAGTACCATACTATAACTGTATCAGAAATTAGGGTCACAGTGCAAAAATTAATGAATATTACTATTTTGTCTGTTTTATGCTGTAAATCGGAATACAAAACATACTTCTACCTGATTCTGACTAAACATTAAGGTAGCTGATTTTTTTTTTTTTTGTAAGTATCTGCAATTCCATTTTTCTGAACTCTCTTTGAAGGTTTTTCACTTGTATTTGAAATAGTCAAGTTCTACAGAAACTTGTCACTACCCAGTAGCATTAAATACACCATGACTTTGAGTTTGGCTTTTTATATAACATTCTTGTAATGAAGTAATCTAAATTTTGATGTAAACTCAATCTCATCTAGTCTTTCAATGCACAGCATATTTGTCAAGGATTTGTTATTTGTTGGTAAAAGGGTCCTTGATTCAAAGTTGAGACTTTCTTCTGTGACTTTTTTAAGCCTTAAGAGCTCTTCAGGGCTTTGAATACTACATTATAGCACTGCATACACAAAAATAACAGGTAGGAGACCATCAACTTCTGCTCACTAGTTTGAAAACCAAACCTTGGAATAGCTACTGTTTCACCATTGCCTAAGATCCTTTTCCAGAATATCATCTTTGATTCATTAGTTTTCTCTAAAATAAAAGAGAAAATCCAAATGCCAAATTTAATTTTACTTTTAAAAATGCTGATCAAACCACAAAGTACAAAGATGCTTTTGCCTGTTTCAAGGGAATACTTGGTTTAATAGCTGGTTATATAAAACTAAATACTATTAAATAGGAAGGAAAGAATTTCAAAGAGAACTATTGGAGAATTCTAATTGCAAGAATGATACATTACAGGGACCAATAGTAGCAAAGTACAAGAAGAATTATAATGGAAAATATCAGTATAGAAATATTAGAGCCTTTCTAAAGTCCCTGAGGAGAAAAGATTCTACTTGATGTTAGACAAGTACTTTTGGCAGTCTTACTTTTTTTTTATGGGGAGGGAAAGGATAAGGGATAAAAACTAGTTTGCTTTAAATATCATCTTCATTGGAAAGCTGCACCCAGCTTTTGCTAGTGTAATGATTTATTTGCTTGTTAATTATTGCAAATAAGTTGTCCTAGTGCACCTTAAAAAGCATCACATTTCAGGTACCTTATTAGCAAATGATACTCAGCAGAAAACAGATAAATTATTGGTAGTAAGATTATATGTGTGATACTATTAGCTGAAAAGGACAATAGAAAAATTTTATTTTTGTTATTTTTTATATATAGAGTAACAAATTGTAATTAGCACTGGATTCTTAAGACTAGTTTAGTGACTTGTACATTAATGTTGTTTATATACTGGCCAGGACTGTTCTAAGTCTACTGACTTGCAGTGTTATCAGGTGTCCTGGTTTGAATAGACAGGTATCTGCCAAGGAAGATTGGAGCCTCCCTAGGAATGCAAGCCATCCCCTCTCTTTCTTAAATTATTATAAATTTGCAATTAAAAGGTTGTCAGTCAAAGATTTTGGGAATAGGTATAGCAGTTCTTTATTAGAGATATTAAAAATACAAATGTTATAGTAGAAAATAATAAGCAAACAAACAAACAAGGAATCCCAGAAAAAAAAAACAACAACAAAAAAAACAAAACAAAAAAACAAACAAAACTTCTGACAGAGTCAGAAAAATACAACTGACGCCCTGTTAATCAGGGCGTTGGAAACAGTCCAAAGTCAGCCCTCCTGGAGTGGCAGATGTGTCCTGTTGGAAGCAGAGATGATGGTCCTGTGGAGCCAGGAGTCCTGAAATGGGTCTGGTCTTCCTTTGGGAGTCTTGTGGGAAACACCGGAGTGCCTGGTGACACTTGTGGCTCCTTTTTATCTAGGTGGAAATGGTTGCTCTTTTGCTTGCTAGTAGAGCGTCTCACAATAGGATGATGAAATGTGTCATGCCATTGGTCAGCTTTGGTGGTGTGTTAACAAAAGATATTTCCATGGGGAAATATCAGTGAAAGACTGAGCAGTGATAAGAGATAATACCCCACCCGGTTTTTAACCGCTGGCTTGTTATCAGGGAGGCAGTTACCCCCTCCCTTCTGGAGTTACAACAGATAAGAAAAACAAACCTTTGGCTATCTCTTTGTTTTGGTCAAGTACCCTTAAGCATCCAACATTTATTCTCCTTGGTAACTCATGGGGAAAAAATTCTTTAAAGTAAAAAAGGAGCAAACCTAACCCCCATCATCAGGGAAACCATATTGCTCTCAATTAGTTGGAGCTCTCTGAAAAACTTGTAGTCAGATTCTTAGGCCTAGTCTTAAAGAACAGCATCTGTTGACAGAGACAAAAAAAAAAGGTTATTATACAACAACAACAAAAAATTCTTCCTAAGTATTTTTTGAGAATGGAAGGAAATACATTAGAAGTGCTGTGACAACATACAATGGCAATTGCGCTAATTGCAAAAGGGAAGTAATATTGCTAAAGTGTTCCTTACAAGATCAGTGGTGCCAACTTTTCAGCTACTCTCTTTAATTATGTCTCAGGTTAATAAACTAAAAGAAATAATGAAAATAAAATAATAAAAATAGATAACATTATTTACCTAATAATTTATTATTAGCATTTTTCCATTGGGGAAAAAAAAATCATCACTTGGTTTAGAATGTAGTTTGAATACATACTCGATTTGCTTTTATGTTCAAATCTTACTTTTGTTTCATGGGTAGAAATATGACAGAATTTATACTACATATTTTGTATTTATTTCCCTCAGGACTAGACTAAAGATAGAGAGATGAAAGAAAAAATGAACAAAATGCTTGTATTTTCAATGAATCCCCTAGATACTTTGTCATGTGGTGCAGAGGGACTTAGAAGAAACTTAATGTTACTGTCATTCTACATAGAAGTTTTAAAATCTTGACTTACCAGTGTATTGTAATTAAAAAAAAAAAAAAACCCAACAAAAAAAACCCAACAACAACAAAACAAAACAAAATAAAACAAAACAACAACAACAACAAAAAAAAATTGCTATGATGGTTTTTTTGAAATGTTTCATGTTTTTTGATGTGGTCCATAGACTGATCACTTTTCAAAATCTATAAAACAATAGAAAACACACTAAGTTCTAGCTTCTAGTTAATGCTTCTGCACAATCAAGTGAAAGGCCAGAATCCTAGTTATGACAACCTCCTATTTCTAAATCACAAGACATAATTGTCTGTTTTTGTTTTTGTTGTTTTGTTGGGTTCTTTTTTTGTTTTGTTTTGTTTTTGGTTTTTTTTTTTTTTTTTTGGGGGGGTGGTTGATTGGTTGGTTGGTTGGTTTTTGGGTTTTGGTGGGTTTTTTTGGTTTTTTGGCTTTTTTGGTTTGATTTGGTTGTTTTTTTTTTTTTTTTCTTGTGTATGTGTGTCTATGTTTTGATTTGCTTGAAGTTTTCTTCAAATTTCCTCTAAGGACCCCCTGAGAGCTCTATATATTCAAAGTAGAAAACTGACATTCTATACTGTTTACCAAGGAAGCTGCTAATTGTGTCTATTATATGTGTCTATTGATTTCAAGTATTTTCCATAACTAGGCTGTGAAATGTGACTCATTAGCTGACCAAACCTTAATGCTTTTCCAAACCAGGGCTTTATTTTTTAAGAATCTGTAACATAACTCAATAATAGCATGTATATCAAGCTCTTCTCAACAATAGTTAGATTTTTTCCCCAGTCCATTATTTTTAGTATCTGTTTTAAAACCTGAACCATTTATACATCTGCTTGTAGCTTTGTGTCATTGTAGAGACGATCATGACATACAGAATGACACAGTATCAAGTTTTCAGAAGCTCAGAAGGCTCTTTATTATGGCTGCATAGTGTCTTTTATACAGTTTTTACAAACCTTAAGGGCAACTTCTAATTGGTTAATAGCTTTCTTGTAAATTGTTCTACTGGTTAGTAAAGGACATTTTATTTGTCTATCAAATCTATTTATTCTTGGATTGTTTACATATTTTCTTTACTGATTCTCATGAGACAAATCCCTTGTTATTACAGGTGTACTTATTTCTCACCCTCAGAATAGATTGTTTTGTTAAAGGAACTTCTCATTCTCTTCCCAGCTTCATATGGGAACTTACAGATTACTTGTTAGCTGCACTTGGAAGAAATTACGGGCTAGCTTTTTTACCCTATTCCTACAGCTTTGCCAATCCCTAACAATTTGCCTCATGTTTTACATGGAGTATGCTTCTCTCAGGCTAACTATTTCTGGAGATGTTTCAGATAAAATAGTTCAGCTGTTTCCAGAAAGGGCTAGCAAAACTTATTTTGCTTTGCCCATATATATATAAAATAGACAATTCTGGTCACTCCTCTCCCATTTCTGAAATGGAAACATAAACACTTCAGATAATTCCATCCACAATTAAGAAACAATATTTTACTTCAGAATATTTTAAATGAAGTGTCAAGAAAACAGCTTGATGATGCTAAATGAGTACCACTCCATAAGAACCAATAAATCTCCTTCCCTTCCCTTCCCTTCCCTTCCCTTCCCTTCCCTTCCCTTCCCTTCCCTTCCCTTCCCTTCCCTTCCCTTCCCTTCCCTTCCCTTCCCTTCCCTTCCCTTCCCTTCCCTTCCCTTCCCTTCCCTTCCCTTCCCTTCCCTTCCCTTCCCTTCCCTAGAACAGAACTATTCAATAGTTTTTTCAGCATTTGTTCCAGGACAAAACACATTCCTGGATATCCATATCTGCAGGTAGAATCTATTTTCCAGGTACCTTTACCTATAATTAAATACACAAAACACAACAATATTTGAGGAACAATATTTCTGATTATATATTTGTTCTGTATGGCACATTTATGAAAAATACTTATATTTACTGTAATCTCCCATTGCCACAAGGCTTACTGCCTATTCATGCTCAATATGTTGTATACCAGGACCCTCGGGCCTGTTTTATGCAAAAGTCTTTCCTAATCAGTTGTTTCTGAGAAGGTATTTTCATGTGTGATTGTTTTGTCCCAGATCTTAGCATTTGTCTTTGCAGGAATTCATTAATAGTTTGCCAGAAATATTTCCAACCTGTTAAGATCACAGCCTTGCCCTCCAGCATATCAGATGTTTCCCAGTTTGATATCAGCCATGAACTTTTTAAAGGTCCCTCCTGTCACATCACCCTGGTCACTATTGAAGGTGTTTAGCAGCACCAACACTCTGGGCAGTGCCAGTGGTGACTGGGCATCAGCTCATCTTCCTGCTGCTAGTCACAATCTTATTGGTTAAGATGTACAGTGAGTTTCCCACACACCATTCTTTGTTTTAGTATCAAAATCACAGCTCTACAGTTTGACTGCAAGGATACATCAAGATACTAAATGGAAAGACTTTCTGACATGAGGATAAATAATATCTACAGTACTTTCCTCTTCCATTGAGGCAGTTGTCTCATCAGAGAATCGAAAACACTTGATCAGTCCTGGGGATGTAATTTGGTAGAAGGGCAGCAAAATTGATGTGCATGATATATATCAAATCTAATTACATGTGTTGGTAGTTTCCATTGAGTAACTAGAAAATTCACTTTATTATTCCTTTATAATGGCTATTATCATTAATAATCTCATACAGGGAAATTTACTTCCCTAGAAAATGTGAGTTCAAAACAGTATAGGGAATCTGATTAGAAAAAAAAATGGATAAAGGAATCCATACAAGTTTAAAAGTACTTTACCAAAAACATTTTACAGAACTCCTAAGATTAACTAAAAAAAGCATAGATATTATCTAAAAGGAACATATAACTAACAACTTGTATATTCCATTGAAATAAAAGATTCTTAATCCTCATGTGTCTATAAATATTAAAATGCTAGCAAAAGATAATTTTTCTTCTTTCATATTTCAAATTTGAGTATCACCTAAAATGCTAATTAATTTTAGTCATACCACACTAGAGAATGGACTGTAAATTTAGATACCATGGGTCCAAAAATAAATGCATTCTCTAGATCTCAATGTTTATGTGGATTAATACTGCTTTTCAGTGTTAGCTATTATAACTATTATGCTGCCCTGTGTTATAAATCTTATTGCTGTTGAATGTTAATGTTATTAAAATTATTTTATAAATATTAGAGTATAGGTGTTTCTGTTTATTAATATCAATATTACCATAAACTAGTGTTGATACTGAGAGATACTTACAGGTATTTTAAGAAGCCGCTAAACTTTGTGAGATATTATAGGTCTTGAAAGACTTTTAGTGAAACTTTGGAAAAATAGAGAAATATCAAAAGAAGAAACAAAGAAAATTTTCATTGGCAAGATTCTGCAGAAGCAATAAATTCCTTGGACTGATAAATTCTTCACACAGAGGGTAAATCAACTCATCAAACGTAGGTACAGTGCCCATTACACAGCCAAATGCTTTGCTGAGAGGGTAGCTGGGAGTTCAGGTAATTACCTTGTCCCAGATGAGACCCTTGTCCCAAATCAGTTCAATGTCTCATCTATTCAGAGACAGGGTGAGGAGTTCCTAAACCGCTCAGGGAATGAAATGCACTGTGCAAACAGTCTGATGTCCATGATGCCATAACACTGCAAGACACCATAATTACAGGAAAAACTTCTGGTTACTGATAGGATGGCTCAGAAAACCCTTCAGTTTTTCAGTAGGTTGCAGTAAAAGACACTGTCAGGGAACCACTCCCCTTCAAATATTCTTATATATTATTATGTATTTACTGTGCAAATAGACCTTTATTCCTTGTATGATGACATTTTATATGTTCCTGATTTCTTCTTTTTCCATGAATTCTTGTTATCATGAGTGAGATCTTTTGAGCTTTCAACCTGCATTCAGGTTGAAGAATCTCAATTTTTAGCTATTCTTTGAAAATATTGTATAAAAGTCTCAGGAATGTTTTGAATGAAAAGTGCTATGTAAATGTGAGTTCATTCTTATGCTTTGATAAGCATGTTAGAAACTATAAGAAATAGTCATTTGCACTCTGCATTTCATTATTATTTTACTTAGGTAACCACACCTTTTGAAAAATTAATTTCTGACCATTAATGTGAAACCAAATATTAATACACAGGTTGCTCGTACTTTGCTTTGTTATATGATGTCTTCCAACCTTCCCTTAGTCTCGTGTTGAATTTTGTGAAAATTTATTGCTATTTTACTAATCTTAAAATATTGTTGCATAAAATAATGATTTCCTACTAAAATTCCAGATGAAATTTCTCATATTTCATAAAAGAACCTATTTTATTTTTATGCCTTACTTACTTGGGGATCAATCTTAAGTGTTTTTTGATAACAACTTGAATTAACTGAACTGAAACTGTTGCTCATGACAGTTGACCTCAACGCTTCTCAGAGGATTTTTTTGTTTTGTTTCTGACTGCATTGTTAAGCTGGTAGAAAATGGAGAAATTTCCTATTCAAAAACTGTGTGATTCTAAATGGCTTCTGAAAGCCAGTGACAGGAACAAAGTTATTTGCACACTACAATAATCAAATAGTACTGTGATCAAAAATTTTGAACTATCATATTTTCAAGGGCAAGCTCTCTGAAGACAAGCATTCTGAGTTGAAATTTGTTGTAATGCATCTGGCCTTGTACCTGGTGTAACAAATTCAAATATAAAGATATATCATTTCCCCGTGTTTATCAATTATTTAATGAACAGAGGATTTTTATATCTACAGTCATTGCCTGGCAGCTAAACATTTATTCAATAGAGATCTTATACATTCTGAAAGCAGATTTGCAATTCTTGGTGCTTCTCTTCACAGTCAAGGTATTTAGAATGGAAGATGTTTATCTTGCTTAGTATCTCTTACATAGTAGCAGACTCAATCATCTGGATAACTTAGATAAGATTCTTGTATCAAGCTTTTTAAAAGCCATTAATTATCTCCGATGAATCCATGGTAAATGCACACATATCCTGTTTTGTTGGGTTTTTAAATTTTTTTTCTATCTTATTTTCCAGGAACTGCTGAGCAATCTTTGAAGGTCAAGAAAGAGCTTCAGAGCTTCAGATTAGAGAATGGAAATTTGCTAATAAATTCTCAGGATGCTAGTTAAAAGGAGATACAATTAATTTTAGTGTTAAAAGAACAAGTGAGAAAAATAAGTCTTAAGTTTATGTGGGGAAATCGACAGTTTAACACATAGAATAAAAAGTAAAAGGAGGTGGATATAAAAAGTACACTAGGAGAAGAAGAAAAGGTATAAAGCAAACTAGATGGTAAATTGATGTTCAGAACACATATTTAGTCACACTGCATTGAGGGCTTTACCACTGCCATTTCTATTCAGCAATATTTTAATGTACTGCAAACTGTTCACATAATGCAGTCTGGACTCTTCGGGTCCAAGCCTAAGCCATATGACATGAAAAGAATAAGGATCTGAAAGAAGAGATTAGTTTACAGAAGTACCGATTTTTTCCTCCTAAGCACTTTGTGAAGTTTAGATGAAAAGGCAAAAGAAATTATTTTACTACTTTTGAACTAAAATCTTATAAAAATTCAGTAGGAAAAAAATACATGCAAAATTATGTCAGCAGTTGCAAAATTTAGTAATTTTCTTCTCAACCTGGAATCATGGTGTTCCCAGAAATTGTCTTCAGCTTAAAAGAGTTGAGCTGCTAGACAATACAGATAGAAATAATCTGTTATTTATAAGAGTGATTCAAAATGCAAAACTGATGTGGGGGCTTGGAGTTTTTCTCTGAGGGAATCTCTCTCTGAGGAGTATAGAAAGCCTTGGAAGCCCTATCTTCTTAAAACAAACTTAGTTTGTGATTTCTTTATGCTGGGAATGTTCTTAGTATAAAAAAAAATTATGAATTATTGATTAAAATTCCATCATTATCAGTATATTCCAATACCCATCTTCCAACCTTTGACATGCCAAGAAATAATTTACTGAGAACATTCTCTTTTGAACCACCAGAGATTTAGTTTAGTGCAGCCAATCACGTAAATATAAACCTTATTTTACATCTTTCAGTCAGCATTACCTACATGTAAGGATTAGCACGATATTGAATTTTACATCACACACTTTCTCGGATTAAGGGGAAAGCATTTGGAACCTCCTAGAAAGGAGTAGTATAAAATGATAACAGAGGAATATGCATATTTAAATGTTTAGTTGAGAAATATATTTTTTGTTGCAGCAAGGAACTCAGTTTTGGACTGAATTTTCATACTGTTCAATAAAGCTTTGAATTTTTTTTATCAATTTACAATTTATAAATATAAGAAGCAAGTACAATTTCACATGTTATAACAGTATTATCCAGCTGACATAGAAGAAAACCCAGGTATATGACAAAAGTGTTTGAAATAATAATGTGCATGTTTGTGATCATCACTTTTAATCCGGCTTCATAAAGACAAGTCTGGATATGATATTTTTTTGCTGGAAAACAATTTTTTAACTGGGGGAAAACTTTTTTATGTGCATGAGTTTATTATCAAATTGTTCACATTATCCTATGTAAATATCTGAAGGCAGAAAACAGTGGCATTAGCTTCAGATCTACAGTAGCAATTTATTACATATGGATTGAGAACAATTTATTAAAAACTTTATGGTAGATGAGATTTCACTGAATAGAATTTCATTGTTCATTTTCAGAAAATGCACATTTGGTGCAGCTACAACTGGTATCTCATTGTCCTGGTTTTGGGAAGAGGGCTGACTGAGGGCATGTGGCCAGGACTGTGTCGGATGTGACCTCAGGTCAGTGCCAGGGGCAGGACAAACGGACTTTCCCTTCCAGTGGAGAAGGTGGAAAGTCCAGTATGTTTATTTATGTTCAGGGTTTTTTCTGTGTAAATCACTTCTTTATCTTATACCTCTTGTTACTACTATTGTTGCCATTACTGTTCATTTTCTTATCTCATTGCTGTGTCTGTAAATTGTTCATGTCTGAACCAGTCATCTTCAGCTTTTGTGGTTTGCATTGGAGTAGGGAAGACAATGTCATGTGGTCTTTTTAGTTGGAGTACTAAATTAAAGAATATCATTCCCAAATATTGACACTCAAAAAATCCAATTTAACAGGTATCACATAGAGAAATTCAAGGATCTTCCAGGTTTTCCTGAGATTCTACTGAAAACAGACAGAATAAGACTATTCAAAACCTAATGTGTTTGAGGGCTTGCTTTTTGGGTATGTTTTGTTTTCATTTCTTTGGTTTTTTTTCTTTTTATAACAGTAATTCAGATAGAAAGGAAAGTGAAGGTAAGATTTGAAGCTTGGGTAGTGGAAGGAGCAGTACTTGTAGAAGGCATTGGAAAGCAGTACCAAAAATATAAAACACATCACTAAAACACACACAGACAAAAATCCTACAAATCCCAACCATTCAACTATCTAATAAAGTACAGTGTTTCTGAATATTTCAGACTTCAAATTTATCAGTAGTGAAAACAATGTTCAGAATTATTTTTCTTCCACATAATTACTTTGGCAGTGGGGAAGCTATTAAGTTAGAGCTTTGAGAGAAGTTTAACATAGAACTTGAAACTCTTGATTTGTTCCATATTTTGATGTGACGAGAATTTTTAATCAGTATTTTATGAATATGTGGAGTCATTGCTCTGATATGCTTCTATAGATTAATATTAGAGTTAATGTGTGTCACTTTATTTTCATTCCTGCAATTAGGATGTGTGATCTTTGGGGAATGTAGGTTTTTAGGGTTTTTTTCTATTTCAAGTTTGATACCATTCTTAGTGTGTTGAGTGAAATAAATAAGTTTTTGTTTTCATTGGCTTCAATTGCAGAAGGCTGAACCTTGGCAATTAATCTTTTCTGAAACTTCATCCAGAAGCTTTTCTTGTACAGAAAAGATTTCACTCCATATACAAAATTATTTGTTTACCTATTTTGCATGTCTGAATAACCTTAATGTTAGCAAGTGGAGGAAGGTATCTATAAAAATAAAGCAGAAAAGCCTATAAATGTTGTTACATAATGGAAAACCACATTGAGGTAAACCCATTTACTGCACTAAAGACACTTTTGACATGTAGAGAAGTTAATGTGAGAAATATTTCAAAACTTCTGGAGGTTTTGAACTCTTTTCTGCCCTTCATTACACATGAAGCTAAGCTTTATCATTCTGGGGACCTGGGGAAAGAAAATAAAATAAAAAAGTAGGAAATAAATTGAATACCACTAAGAACAAAAAGAAATACTAAGGCACCCAGATGAGGGTGATGCCTTACATTTTTAGTTTTCCTGGTTTTCAGATTCTGTGCTGCCTAGGGGTGCAGTTCTGAGTCTCATATTAAGTGCCAGTAAGCTCTCTTCACAGAGTAGGTAGACAAAACAAATCCCTTTTCTGATAAGGGCCAAGAACAACAGGTACAAGTTTCAGGCCCAAGAGCATAAACAACAGTGGATTGAAGAAGGAAAACAAGAAGGACGAGACTTCACAACTCAAAGCTGTAATTGGACAATTAAATCCAATATGCAAATGGACCAAAACTTATAAAAGTGTAAAACTGTGTGACTGGTCAGCCATTTTATGACCATTTTGGGTCCACCTGGGTGTAACCCTGGCCTTGGGTGTTATCCTTAAAGGCCTCTCAATAAATATCTACTTTATTCTCTAGCTCAGTTCAGTCTCTGTTCCAGGTCAGCCTTCCCAAGGCATCAAGGGAATATTCCCCAAACAACCCAGTGTCATACCTAAGTCCTTTCTAATCTTTATTTGTTTCCCCTTTCTCAGAAGAGAATCAGTCTTTCCAAAATGACCAGCTCTCTTGCTGATGAAGAATTCTTTTAGGTCTGTTGAACATGCATAAGCAACTGGATTTTCTCTGGAGCTGGGAGTTATATCCAGTTCTTAACACTAGGCCACCTAATAAAGTTCCCTTACTCTTTCTGTCTTTACATATTTGGGAAGTGCAGCAGGACATTCATATTAGTTGTGGTAGTTTGGGAAGGTAGTGATTTTTTCAGGAAGTTTTAGCAAAAACCAATTAGTGACTGGCTTTGAAGTTGACAGCTTGATGGACCAATTAGAAAGGTGATACACCTCTGTGAACACACAGGGATAAAAACTGGAAGAATCCCAGGAAAATTCCTTTTTCCTTCCAGCCTCAGAGGAGGTATGGAGGCAGCCTGACCCTCCTTGCGTGGGGGCCTTTCACAGGGGGCTCACCTGGCCCAGTGACTCCCAAGCAGGGCAGGGGAGAATTCGTCCTGTTCTGACCCAGGCTGTGAAAACATCCTGCTGCTAAGCCGTGGAGGCTGAATTCCCTCTCTGGTGACTCTTGGGCAGAGGAAAGGTGGTGGGGCAGGGGAAAGCCCTACCACACAAAGGATCATGCAGCTGAGACCAAAACGTGGTTCTGCAGCCGGGCAAGGGGCCCCGCAGCAGCCAGAGCCCCAAGATCCTGGCCCAACTCCAGTGCAGCCTGGCCCTACCATCTTCAGCTACTTCCTGGGGAAGAACCACCGTGCCCTCTGCAGATCTGGGAGATGTTAGCTCTTTCCTTCACAGATGAGACTTACTGGCCATTCTCTGAGTGATTGAACCATAAGGAGACATTGCATGAAATGGAAGACAGTGAAGAGAGAGTAGAAGTCCTAAGTTGGAGGAAGAGTGAGGAGTTGCCTAGTTTGGTCTGGATTTCTCTTATGAGGCTGTGGAGAATGGATTAAATTTTTCCCTGTAACTTTAGAATGCTTTTTAGAGGATGCAGAGTTCTAGTCATAGCCATGGAGTGATGTAACTGAGATTTAATGGAGAATTGTGAACAGAGGAAGATAAAGGGATATGAAGCCCTTTGCTCCCAGGGAAGAGACCTCTGTTTCTTGAGATGAAGATGATTTTGGAGATAGTTGGAGAACTTTCATTTTATACTAGAAGAGTCATCCTTAAATGGTACCCTAAAAGAGGTTGATAATCCCATGAGCACAGTTGTGGAGAAAGCTGCTAAATGGGAGGGACGTCACAGTTTGCAGAATTCTCCCAGGTGGCTGCAGATTTGTGACATGAGAGCCACCAGAGAACTGTTTTCTTGTGGCAATGTCTCCATGGGAGTTCTAAGAGAGACTCCTCTCCCCAAGAACTGATGAAAGACAATTCTAAAGTGATGAAACTGACGAAAATCACAGGTTTTGTCCCTTTATGTTGTTAGTGGGAAAGTGAACTGCTTGTGAGAAGGGAGGAATGTTTTGAAAGTTTCATTTTGATTCTCATTTTCTTCTTCTAGTGTGTGTTAATAAACCTATCTTTATACCTTTTAAGTTTGAGCCTGCTTTGCTTTTCTCCTAATCTTATCTCACAGCAGGAAAAAGAGTGGGTGATTTGGGGAGACACTCAGACCACTACACTGAATTTCAAAGACAGAAATTGGCAAACGTGAAACCACTACATTAGTATAACACGTGACCACAATTTCCAGTAGCTCTGTGAAAGCTAAATGTAACATACTTGAATTAAAGAAGGAACTTTCTCACTCCCAAATTACTGGTTTGGTCTTACACTACAGTTTTATGTTAGTCCTTTTCTTTTCCTATAAAGATCTATCAAGCTAGCAACAAAGTAAGTACTTGCAGTATAGCAAAGAACATCATCCTTTGAAGCTATTCAGAATATTACATTAATGTGCAGTTCATTTCCAATTTCAGCACCATTTATAGGTGTACTTAAACTGAAGGATTAGGATAACTTCTTGAGTTTCAATGTCTCTCAAGACATCAAAAAAGTCTTTGCCTCCAACACAGAAAAGGATCAAATATGTCTCTGCTGTTTCTGACTAATGTTTGTTTAATGATTTCTTAAAGATCTCCCATAATGAGCCCTCTACAACTTCTCAGGCAATCCCTTTCTAAGTCTCACCAGCATTAGTAATAGATAGCTTTTTTCCCATAATGTTTTATTTATAGGTATCTTTTCTGTAGTTTAAATCTGTATTTTTTTGTCTTTCCGACTATAAATATGAAAAAAATGAACCATTCACAGGAGGCTTTTACATGCTTCAGAGCAGTTATCATATTCCTCCGTGATCTTCTTTAGAATAACAGTTTTCAGACAGCATGTTTTGATCATTTTTATCAATTTCTCGTGCAATTTTCTTAGTAAGTCCCCATCTTTCTGTATTACTTTATTTGTGTCTTACCAATGTTGAACAAACCAGAAAGATTACTTTATGTTCCTGCATACTGTACTGTTGTTTACTAAGCCCAGCACGGCTTTTCAACGACATTTCATTTGTCATCTTGTTTACAGATTTGATCTGCTCTAAGCATTGGATTCTACTTAGCTAATTTTTAACCATCTTATGTTTGTTGAATCTTTCTTCCTACATGTGATATCTTGCATTTTTCTTTCTATTGAATGACATAATCTAGTATGTGCATCATTGTGTTTAGTCTTGGTTTTATTTATTTCTTCCCTTCCGCGTGCCTCCTTGCATCTAATGCTGTTACTCTCTCATGTAAGAATTAGGATTCGCCCAGCCTTGTTCTTAATGAATCTCTATTTTCTTTTCCTTAGTCCCTTGTCACATTTGAAATATTTAAAAGTGGGGTGACATTTTTTGTTGTTGTTTATTTGTTTGCTTTTTTCTAATTTAAAATGTTACCTAGTGTTTCTTTCAAAATTTAAATTAATATCAGGAGTCTGTTAAATATCTCATATGCTCTTTTTATAAAGACATAATTTAGGATTTTTTTCCAAGTCCTCTGGAAATTTACCTGTCCTTTAAAAGTTTGTAAAGAAAATCACTGGAAAGCTGAGATCACAAGACCATTGAATCAAAGAACTGTAGCATCATAGAACAGACCAGGTTGGAAGAAACCTCAAAATATTATCTGGTCAAACCTTTCATAGGAGTGGAAGCCCAAATGAGATTATCCAGCACCCTGTTCAATCACATATTGGAAACCTCCAGTGACAGGGACTCTCTACCCTTTCATCAAATGATTGTTTTTACTATAGAAAATAAAATTTTATGCAAACTGCTCCCATGGCAAATTTTACCTGTTGTCATCAGTAATCTCCATGTGCCTCCTGGGGAAGTGGGAGCCTCCTCTTTGTAGCTGTTCTTTCAGAACTGGAATGCTGTAAGTAGGTCTGTCCTGAGGCTTCATTCTCCAGGAAGACCTAACATTTTTAGTTATTCCTCACTGAGCATGTTCTCCAAATGTTCTACCATCTTTGTGGTCCTCCTTTGGACCTCCTTTAGTCTGGACATGCCTTTCTCTAAATTTTATCAGGCAGATGCCTAAATGCCCTACAATGAAATGGCTAGCCAACCTGAATACATTGAATTTATCTAACTAACCCCTATAATCTGCTCTGTTCATGTATTTTTATTTTTGTTTTCTCCTTCTGTAAATGGAAATAATTGTCATAGCTAAGTTCAGTTGGCTTTTAAATAAAAATAATGAGAAAAGTTAGTTCATATTTTTTGTATTAACTATCAATAGCTTTCCTTCTCCACTGAGTGGCACATGAGCCCACTTCTAGCTTTTCCTTCTGCAACTAATTGGCTTCTGGTTACTGTTGCATCTTTGTGCCTCATTTGATTTTTTTCTCTCAAGCTTGTAGTAAACATTTGCAATGATATTTTTAATCTTTGTGAGTGAGTTGTATATGGAACTAATCTTTTGTTCAAATGGTCTTTTATTATACTTTCAAAATTTATTCCAGATTAATTTTCTTAGACTGATCCATTATAAAAATTTTGAAATAAATGCATTAAGTGTATTGAAGTATATAACTGGACTTTGAAAAATTGTTATTTTGATACATTTCTATCTGTACTAAATTCCATTAAAGTGCTTATTTTATTGTCACCATCATCCAAGTAACCCTTTACTCTGAAATTCTCATGTTTGTCCTCCCAACTGGAACATCTACCTTGTAGAAAACAATGCCTCGTCCTAACCAAAATGAAGATTGAAAGTCTTTAAAAAGTGCATTACCAGAGCTTGTTGGACAATCCATTCTCTTCTCAATACATACTTAGGTAAACTTCTTTCTCTTTTCATGACTCTCTGCCTCCAATGACTTCTGCCTTCAAATTTAGAACTCCCAAAGCTGGACACTGTACAGCGGTTTGGCTGATTGGCTGTTTAGGGAGATTTGATATATGGCATACTAGATGTTTGGAATAAGATGTACGTTATATTTCCATCAAAGTTGTCAGAACTCATCTCTGAGATGTATGGATCTCTAATATACAGGGCATGCCAACTGAAGATTGAAATGCCTAGACAGCCACACAGGAAAACTGAAAAGTTTTGTATTTTGGGATAGCTTATCTTTGGACTTACTCCAGTATAATCACTTTCATAAGTGCTACTGACACTGACATTTTTGCAAATGTTTTAAAAATGAAAGATCTTTTTTCACTTTAAATTTTGTGTTTTACCTATGTCAGCTGGTCTAACAAAGGATATTAATTTTTATATATATTACCTGTTAAGGGAGAGTGTTTTAAATTATTATTGAAAATATTATCATAATTAGTCATTAATCATTCATTAGGTGATATGTATGAGTGAAAAACATGTATCCATTTCATGTTAACACCATTTTGGTTAGCTCGTACTTCTGAAGTGCACATTTTTCTGGATCAGCAATGAACACAGTCATAGTACCAGCAAATCCTAAGTGGAAAGGGGAAGGAATGTGAGAGGACAATTACTTAACTGTAGCATTATCCTAAAAGATTGTAGGACTTCAGGCTGCTATTCTCTATAGCTGCTAAGACTCCACAGATATTATCTGTCATAGCATGCTAACCAACAAGAACAATAATGTGTTCCATATAATATGTTCCTTAAGATCTGAATAAAATTGTGAACAGCAAGTTCGTGCCAGGGAGTCGAAACAAACTGCCAGCAAAGCTGGGACAAATAAATTTCCTATGGAGAGAAGAGCTAGTTTCTCAGTGCTGGCTAATCTATGTGCCAGACAAACAGTTTACAAAAATAGGTTTAGTTTTTTCATGCTTCTGAACTGCCTGGCTTAGAGATGGGTACTGGGTTCCTGGTGTACTATCCTGTGTCTAAGTGTTCCCAAACCAAATGGCTATTCTGGCAGTAGGGTGTGACCTCATTTGACAGCATGTTTGCCACACATTTTTATCTGTTTTCATGCATCCTGTGTCTTGGCAGAACGAACTGTTAAAGCAGCTAAAACTAAAGCAAACCCAGTGTTTCTTTTTATATAGCTGAAGGAGACAAATCAATTCTATAAGGAAACTGAACCTAGCACAGAGATTGCAATTTAATTCCCCTTCTGCCGAGAGAAACATAGGTAACTTATGGAAGTGCTTCCATTCCTCAATATTACTTCTCACAAAAGGCCAACGAAAAGCCTCACTTCTCTGAGAGGTGAGAGATCCAAATTCCAATCTCTACCACAGCTTAATTCATACATCAAAATGTAGTTGCAGAAACAACTGGACTTCTTGGTTTATCAGTTTGATCAGTTTGAGGTCTGCTCTGCTGTTGTGTGCTCTTTGGTCTATATTTTTTTATTTCTTATTCCCTGGTGAAAAAAAAAAAAAAGTCTCTGCTTTATTCCATTGCAAAAACACATTGCAATACTTCAGAATTGTTTATGCAATAGGATTCTTATTCTCAGTTCAACTGGATAGATTTCTCAAGTTGATTGTTGTGTTTGATCTTGCCTGTCTCATCATATTTTAGAAAGGTTTATTTTCTTCATTATTTTCTTAGGATGAAAAAAATAGGAAAATTAAACAAAGAAAATCAAGAAAAGGGCATAGATTTCTCTCAGGCAAATTGTTCTGGCACAAATTTTTTTCAAGAAGTCTTGACAAGAGCCATTCTTTACTGGAGTAACCAGTGCCAAGTCCTATCTATTCTCAGGTCTGCAATAAGATGCTGATGCTGATCACAGAATATTCTGAGTTGGAAGGGACCCACAAGGATCATTGAGTCCAACTCTTAAGTGACTGGCCTGTACAGGGATCAAACCCACAACCTTGGCATTGTTAGCACCATGCTCTAACCAAGAGGTAAGCCTTGGCAAACTGACAAATAAAAATTAAAGTAGTAGCAAAGCAAATTCCCTTCTTAAACACTTGTCACTTCCAGCTGGCAAGGAGTTGTAGTCCTAATGAGAGAACAGGATTTAAATGTAATGAAGCTCCCTGGTTTCAGTTGTTTACTTTAAAAAGGTCTCATTCTGCAGAGTGCTTGTTTTCAGTTCCAAGTTTTAACAAGAACTGCATGTGTCACTGTAAGGCCAGTATTATTATTTTAAAAGATAAACTTTATAGAAGAGGATTATCTCAGTTCCTAAATGATGTCTCTTCATAAATCTTTATAATAAGATAGATACCAGTAAGAAGGGAAGTAAGCATGCTTCAAACCCACCATTTTCTATCTGCAAGGGAAAATAAGTATTTACTTCTGTGGAAATTTTAGCATTTTGGCACTAATAGAAGCTATCATTTAATTAAGACACTAAAACTAATAAAGAAATTTATTTAAAAACTCAAAATTATTTGTTTTGATCAGAGCAGTTAAAATGAAACGTTTTTTCTGCCTTAATATGTAAATGAGCTAACATTTCAAAATCAAAAAAGATCACATTCTTTTTTTTCCCTCATTTGCTCCTGTCTTTAACCAACCAATCTTTTGTAAACTCTAAGTTTTCAGTGACAGCATACAGAAAAACAAACAGGGTTGTGATCAGCAGCATAAAGTCTGTCTGGAAGCTGGACACTGGTGGGGTATACCAGAGATGAATACTTGCCAGTACTAATTAATATCACTATTAAGGACACTAATGATATGACCAAGCAGATCCTCAGAAAGTTTGCAGATAAGAAAAAACTGAGAGGAGTAACTTGTGTATTTAGGGTTTAGGCTTGTGCTGCCATTCAGAGGGACATAGAAGGGCTAGAACAGCGAGCCAACAAGAACGTCATGAAATTGGGAAGAATAACCCCATGCTGTCACACACATTGTGTCTAATCATCTGAAAAGCAATTTAGGAGAGAATAGACTCAGGGTACTGGTGGACAAGAAGGTCATCATTAACCAGCAAAGAAGGCCAGCAGCCTATTGGGCTGCATCAGGCAGAACATTGCCAGCAGGTTGACTGAGGTGATGCTTCCCCTTTGCTCAGCCCTGGTTACACATGTCTGTCTGACAAACACTTGACATAGAACCCAAATTGTGTCTTCCCAACATGAGAGACATGAACATACAGAAGTGCCTCAAGTGAAGGTCTACTGAAATGATTGAGGGATTGGAGCTTGTGCCCTGTAAGGAGAGGCTGAGAGCACTGGGATTGTTCAGTCTAGAGAAGAGAATGTTCAGGAAGTATCTTGGTCCATAGAAAAGAACTTTGTTTCGCAGCTTCCTCTCCTCTCCTCTCCTCTCCTCTCCTCTCCTCTCCTCTCCTCTCCTCTCCTCTCCTCTCCTCTCCTCTCCTCTCCTCTCCTCTCCTCTCCTCTCCTCTCCTCTCCTCTCCTCTCCTCTCCTCTCCTCTCCTCTCCTCTCCTCTCCTCTCCTCTCCTCTCCTCTCCTCTCCTCTCCTCTCCTCTCCTCTCCTCTCCTCTCCTCTCCTCTCCTCTCCTCTCCTCTCCTCTCCTCTCCTCTCCTCTCCTCTCCTCTCCTCTCTTCTTTTTTTCTTTTCTTGGTAGCTATATTTCTCTTTGTTAATCAAAGCCTCATAATTTACTTATATACATTTAAGCAAAGAATAATGTGTACACCAAAGATTTCAGCCACTATTCATAAAAAAGCAGACTTCTTTCATTGTTTCTGCCATGAGCCAATAAATAATAAGAAAGATGTTTCTCAGAAAAATAAAAAGGTCCTTTCCAGCTTATCTAACACCATAAATAAATATATAGCATATGTGGTTGTAGAGCTGGGCCTTTCTGATAGTTCTGTAGAGCCATGTCTTCTGGCTGCTCAGACATCAGCAGATGGGATCAAAGAGGCTACAGAGAGCTGTGCAGAAATTCTGACTGTGTTTATGTATTTGAAACAGGGACTGCAAATGGGTGGAGATTTCTTGAGTGATAGTTGAGGGAAAAAAATACTATGGCTATGTTTAGATATTGATTGATATTTATTTTTCTTGCAGAGCGTGTGAATATCTGTGACTAATTATCACATTCTTTTTGTTTGGTTTTTTCTCCAATTTTCCAAAATATTTCTAGGACTTTTTTTTTCTAAATCTTCTCAACTGCAAGTAAAATTAAAGCAAATTAAGTGCAACCTGAGTTATATTTTATTTTTTTGAATAAAATAAAAGTCTTGACTGTCACACTTCTATCTTATGCTCTAGAGTACAACTCTTGCTGCTGTTGTTAGCAGCTAGTTGCATGTGTATCACAATATTTAGAAGAAAACTTGTTATTTTCTGTGTTTATTACACAGTGGAAAAGAGAGAAGAAGGAAGGATTAACAATAAAATTATTTTCATTTCCCAAATGTGTCTGTGATATACTTTTATATCAATCTTATCCTTTTGAGGTACATATATACACAAGTGAAAGACAAAATGCTTTTTTTTGTTTTTTTTCTCTTTTTTTCTTTTTTTATTTAAGTATTAGAAAGGCTTACTAATTAAAATGATAATTGTCTGTCACTAAATAAGTTAGTTACAGAAACTTGTTTGTGTAGATAGATAAGCAAGCTAAAAAAGTCACTTTTCAGAAACTAGCTACTGCCAACATCCTCTTGGTAGGTGGAAAGTGACTGAGGATGGAAAGTTTACCAAAAAAGCTGTTCTCTGAATTTCTTTGGTCAGAATCCAAAACACATCATACATAATTTCTGAGCCAAAGAACTAAAAAAAAAAAAGGACAATTTCTAATACTACATTTAAGATATGCTTACAGATTTAACTTAGTTTTTAATTGTGCATAATAATAGATTAGAAGAACCTCCTGACATATTTTAAAATACCTCCTGCTAAAATCATTAGAATTAGGTATTATGCTAATAGGCAATATATAAGATTGTAACAAGGAAAAAAACTCATGTATGGATCAGTGTTGCTATCTAAATATCCTGCTATTTAAATATCTTACCAATACATCAAAAGGGGGCTTGTTTCCTTGCATGTTCAATAATTGTTTTCTCAAATTATCATACATATCCTTTGGTTCTGAATCAAGATTCAGTTGATTAGAAGCTTATGTAGGCATTATGAAGTAAATAAATATTTTATTGATTTAGTTGATTTTGTTTATTTATTGGATGAAATCATGATGAATTAATGCAAATAGATACCGAAAATCTTCAGTATCTGAGCTCCTGGAGTGAATCCAGTGGAGAGAGATAAAGATTATTAAGGGACTGGAGCATCTCTCTTACAAGGACAGATTGAGGGAGCTGGGCCTCTTCAATCTTGAGAAGAGGTGACTGTGAGAGGATCTCATCCATGTTACCAGGATCTGGAGGGAGAGTGTCAGAGGATGGAGCCAGGCTCTTCTGGATGGTACCAAGCAACAGAACAAGATGACAAAACTGATGCACAGGAAATTCCACTTGAATGTGAATAAAAACTTCTTTACTGTGCAGGTGGCTGAGCACTGGAACAAATTGCCCAGAGAGGGTGTGGAGTCACCCTCACTGGAAATAATCAAGAACTGCCTGGATGCAATCCTGTGCAGGGAATTTGGATGAGATGACCCACTGTGGTCCCTTTCAACCTTACCTATTTGGTCATTCTGTGATCTGAGTGCAATTGTATACTGCTAGAATTAACCACACATGTTAATTCATCAAGTTTAATATTCATATTCAGTTTACTCAATTTACTCAGTCACATAGGTAGTGGATTTCGATAGCCAGGTTACTGAATATCCTTTTTTGAACAAATATCTGTTTATTTTAACTGAACGATGAATTGTCTTTTTTCTCATGTCAGAAATGCTGTGAAATACACAATAAGCTAACAGCCAATATTTTCCTGCTGTTTTTCCTGGAAACACAAATAATAGCTAACTGGAATAAATAAAATCATAGATATTATTATATCTAAAAAGTTTATTAATGAGATTTCAGAATTCTATGTCAACACAAAAGTTCAGTTTCTGAGTCAATGCTTCCCTACTTGTTTTGATTATGTGCAGTCCCCTGGAGGAAGTTTTTATTGGAAAGAGGAAAAAAGCCTTAGGGATTTCATTTAATCTGTCTTGGGAACATGAGATTTTACTGAAGTATTTTGATTCCTAATTAATTCCTAATAGAAAGCTGAGTTGAAAATATATTAAATTATTTTTCAGGGCCGTATACATTTTATGTTCCATAGTTGCAGGCCAGAGATGAAGTCAACAAACTTGTCATGCACCATAAACTCTGTTGAGAAATTATTCTTAGGACTAATTGCATGTTGCTCACGTGATATAATTTGGAAGAAGAATATAAAACTTCTGTACCTTTTCCTGGGCTCCTGGAAGATATTATTATGTTTTTTTGGTGGTTTGTTTTGGGTTTTTTTGTTAAATTTATTCCCTTCTTCCATAGCATATTTCTTCCAGGTTTTTTGGTCTTGTTACCTAAGGTATGCTTTGCTACTGCAAGGACACTAGAGCTGTGAAGGTGTATTCTAAGCTGTTCCTCTAGTATTTTGTGTTTCTTGAAATTTTTGATTTAGGTTTAAAATCTGTGACAGTTTCTGGGAATCAGTATCAAAGTGTCACTATGGAGTTTAAAAATAATGGAATATTTCTGGATATAATATGTACTGAACAACAAGATTTATGCAAAACTTGACAGCCTGAGTGAGCTCTTTTTTCATTCTAAAGAAAAAAGAGGAAAAATATTTTAAATATCATCAAGGCTGGAAATGGTTAGTCCTATAGGAAGCAAAGTTAATTTTTTTAAACTTTTTTTAAAAAATTTGAAATGTGGAACTCTTTTTCAGGAAAAGGAAAGTGCTTACAGTATAATGAATTTATTTTAAGTGTTGGAAAGCGATTACAGCATTATGAATTTATTCTAAGTGTTCTATAGCATACATATGTACATGTATTCAGATGAAAGTGTTTTAAGTTCATTTAGAGCATTTATATTGAAATTTATATGGAAATTTTAATACCTATCTGTGTAAAAGAATCTTTGTGTAAAGTTCCAACACACTATTGAGATAGGGTTATATCAGTGAGACCACCATAGTATACCGAAGATTTCAATCATCTGGTAGATAAGTGAACACATGTTTTATTATAATTCTGGTACATACATAAATGGGAAGAGTTCTTTTTACAATACTACAACAAAACTAGCCAAAGGTGGCAAACAGGTGACTAATCTCTTACATAGCATAAAAATTATAGGATTAAATATGTATCCATTTTCATCTGTACATAAAATTATGGTTACTCCTTTTTCAGGGCTGGGTTTCCCTTCCTGCAGAAAGAAAAAAGAATAAGCTCCATTTTACCATGCAGAGACCTGCCCTGTATGTGTAGAAGGGATTACAGGCAACCTTACCTCTGGTGAGTCACAGCTATGTTAATTACCAAGAACAGCCTTGCCCTTAATAGCCACAGCTATATCCAATAAGGATATATATCCAATATAGGATCCTATATCCTATACCCAATATAGGATAAGGGTATAGTGAGTGTGATAAAAAGGTGGGTTAGGTGGTTAGGGGAGAAAGGATAGAGGCGAGGAATGATCTAGAAGAAGGATAGACCAAATGGAGTGACAAACCAAACAGGAGAGAGAATTGCTGCTGTGAGGGGTCTTTTGTGAGGTCAGTCTGAGCCTGCTGTTGGAGACTGCAGTCACAGTCTAGCAGGAAAAGCCTGCAGTCACAGTCTGCAAGGCAAACTACAGTAGGCGTCTGCTGTAGTCAGTCAGTGAGTTCTTGGGGTCAGGATGTCTGAGTTGTGAGAAAAAATAAACCAGGACCCTTTCCACACTGTTGAACACTTGTCTGTGTCTCATTTCATTACAATCTCTAACATGAGCCCTGCTGCAACATGTATGCAGCATAACACAATCCACAATAATTTCATATAAAGTTTAGTTCACTGAAAGGTGAACTAAGCATCTATGTTCTTGGCCTCTCCTTTGAAATATATAGCAGGTCTCAAGGCATCATAGAAAATGAATTTGTAAAAAATTGCAACAGTAGTATATTCTTAATCATCATATTTATATCTGAATGAGGATCAGAGTGACAGAGAATGATGACAATAGTAACTTATATATATGTCCCCAACTGAGCTGTTAGAAATGTTCACAGAAGGGAAGGGTAGAGGATCATGGTGACATCTTGCTCCTTCATAATCCAGAATTTTTGGAGTCCCTTGTGCTTCAGGTCTGCAAACACTTCAATCCTATGCTGTAGAATCCCCATGCTCTTTCAGGCCTTTTATGTCCTAAAGACTCTTGGACCCTTAACATCTCAGTCCTTCAACCACTTACTGCAGGTCTTGTCATCTTCTCTGCTGCCTTTCATACCATCAGCTGTTAGCCTCCCACTATCTGCTTTCCACTTTTAACATATCCATACCTAAATCTTACATGTGATCCATGAAAACCACATAATTGTTTTTTTATAATAAGGATAATAACATAAAAAAAGACTCTTAACATGGATCACAATCATTGAAATTTCTAACTGGGTAAATCTCTGGGCTAGGGGAATGTGACTGATTTTCTACAGAGACACATGTGACCCCCTTAATTTACTACATACTCTAAGAGCCACCACTTAGAGCATATTGAGAGTAACTGGAGAGCTCCTCTAAAGCAAGAGTTTTCAGGAAACCACTTCTCCCCATTCAGATGTCCTTTTGGAGTGATCAAGTAACTTAGTTTGCCATATTATTAACAAAAATTGGTGCTTGAATAATTTTACAAAACATTTTAAGTTATCTGTTCAAATTGTCTCTTTTCAACTCCCAATACATATTTTTGCAGCTATATTTTGCAGAGCAAAAGTACAATATAACGTAGTGCTTAGAATAGTTGCCAAGCAATTTTAGCTATAAATAAAAAAAAATTATAAAGATTACAATAATCTAAATGTGACATCACACAATCACTATGAAAGCTTTTCCCAAAATATATCTCCAATGAGGTTTTCAGAAGCACTTCACAAATTTAGTCAGGCTATCTGAAGAAATAAGGAACTACAGAAAGGAACTAGAAATGAAACTGGGAGAAGAGAGGTCCAGGAATTCAAACATGAGCTTATCCATCAAAGAAAATACACAAGAACTGTATCCTAAAGCTGCAAAAACATGCTTTGTACCAGGGGATTAAGGATGACCTTAAAATCGGTTACTACAACAGAGTTGTGGGTCTGGTAACGAACAGTGAGAATGACATCTTAAGCCAATATACTGCTTTTCAAAGTGATGACATAAATTCACCTAAACTCTGTGGGGAAAAAAATGCCATGCACAGTGAAGAGAAGTTTCAAAGGAACTTGTAAGCTGTACAAATCCTTTTATGAAATTCAGTTCTGCTAAAAAAACAGAGACTGATGCTGACATGTAAGTCTTTCAAAACACTTAGATGCAGACTTCTACAGCAATTGCCGTTTCTAGTATTGGCTGGCAGATATAGATCATTGCAGAAATATTATATATAGACAAACTGGTGACCAATCCACTAAACCTGAAAGTCTAACTCACAGCTTATTTCAGTAGTGGATAGAGGAAACTGGGAATGTGGAAGGGGACATTGCAGAGGACTTGTGTGTGAGTTGACACAGTCATGTGGCCACAACAACCTCAAAGCCATGGCTGAAATGCAAAGAGTAAATTTATTTCATTGCCTTGCTAAGTGGAGGATCCTGAAGCAACACTCGGGCAGAGACAAAAATGGGAACCTTGGCAGTGTTAGGCTCAGTCAGAGCAAGGCTGTTTGCACTAATTTAGCAAGGACCTGAGCATGCAGTGTTTCCTACCATAATGTGATCTCCTCTGTGCTTTATGTGATCTCTGAGCTTTGATCTTTCTCTCATGACAGGGAGCTCAAGCACGTCCATGAGAGTGCCTCCAAGTCTCTCTAATCACCTATGTTATCGCTACACAGAGATTTTACATCTCAAAATAGAGAGAGGATATATAGCCATAGGCATAATATAATGAGGTTTCCCTCACTATAATTTTACAGACCTCAGTAATCCCACCTGCAAGGACACTCAAGTGAATCTACCATCCTCCTGGCCATTCTTCCACTTTTAACACTTTCCTTCCAGCAACTTGGCCTGATGCTTCCTTAGGAATGCCTGTTTATAAATTCATGCAATGTTTAGTCTTCTAAGAAAAAAGCATTTTTCCTTGTATTTACAATTTATGAATCAAACAGTATTATTTCACTATTGTTGTATCCTATCAGATTATTTTAGTTTCCAAAGGAGTTGTCTTGTTAATAAAAATCAGGTATGGGAGAGAAAGATTTTCTTCTCTGCTGATTAAAAATCTAATCTAATATCTATTTTGTATGGGATATTGGGTCACTGTCCTTTAGAACTGACCTTTTTGGTTCTTGTTTTTCCACTCATTATCTACTAATTTTGCATTAGTCTTCTTTTTAAAAATATCTGCTTTATTCACTTAGGTATCAAACTGTTTAGAGATGTTATTAGTAAGGCATATAGTCTTGTTCTGTGTCTGTATAGTGCCTAAAACAACAAATTAAGAACTCTAACAACTGTTGTAGGAGACAATTTTAAAAAGTTACTTTGTCTGAAGAGTTTGGGTGATAGTGACATAAATAAGTCAGAAGTTCAGAAGGTCAGTTCAGTGACATAAATCAGCAGCTCTTATCACAGGACATGATTCTGTTGTCCTACATCAACCTGATGGCCTGAGTCTGAGTAAGTGTGTAAAATATCTGAGACTGTGACATTACTATTCTGTAATTTTCACTACAGCATTATTTAGATGTTCCAACCACAGAAGCTCTATTATACTGTGAACAAAACAAACAAGCAAGAATGAAGTGTTACTGTTCAGAGCAGTGTAGATTTGTCTAAGATAAGATGAACAAAAGGTGAAAAATGAAGCACAAGCAAGACAATTTACGCATCAGGATGATGTGAAAGTCAGGAATAAAACCCTATCCACCAGAACTTACTCCATCTCATTCGCTATTTTTGTTTACAAGTCAAGTATTATTGATATTAAGTATGCTATTATAAACTTCTAGTATCCTCAAACTGGTAACAATAACAATGGAATTTCTTTTTGTAAAGTTTCAGCAAAACAGTAATAATTCCTAAGTTACTCTGATACAAAAAACACATTTTCTTTTACTTTTACTTTTACTTTTACTTTTACTTTTACTTTTACGTTAGAAAATTACATTCAAATAACTGAAAAATTATTGCATCAAGAAATGTGAACTTGGATAATTTTGTGAATATCCTAAAGAAAATAGTACTCAGATTCAAGAGATTAGTGCAGATATTTCCAAAGTATCAAGAAAACACCTAATGAGGTCAATTTCCCACATGTGCAGTAAGATCTTTAATAATGATTTCTAGTTTGAGGAGCAATTAAAGATTTCAGAGTTTAGTACTGGAAGACTTTGAACTCTACCAACTTTCTTCTCACTTTTGGGTGGTCTTTAAATGAGGAAATATTGTTGTAGAAATACTGACCATTTCTTTTGAAAAACCCTTTTCTCAGTTCTATTTTCTATTCTAGAAAAAGATAGGCTGAATGAGATCTCTGAAAATCACCTAATCCACACCCCTGCTCACATTAGGTCCAAATAAGAAGAGGTTGTACATGGTCTTGGGCAGTCAATTTTGAGTATCTTCAAATAAGGGGATTCCACAGTCTCACTGGACAACCTGCTATAGGCTCTGACAAACTTCACAGTGAAATGCTTTTCCTAACTGAATATCTGTTTTGGTAGCTTTTGTTTTGGGCTTTGTCCTTTCAGAATATACATCCATGAAGGGACAGATTACAGTGGGCCCAGAAGAAGGCCATGAAAATGATCAGAGGAACACCTATTCTGTAAGAGAAGGCTCAGAAATTTGAGGTTGTTCAGACTGGAGAGGAGAAGGCGCCAGAGAGACTTCAATGTTGCCTTTCAGTGGTTGAGAGGGACTTAGAGAAATATGAAGTATGACATCTACCAGGGCCTGTAGTGGCAAGACAAGGAACAATGGATTTGAACTAAGAGGTTTTTAGTTGGATTTATGGAAGAAATCTTCTATTATAAGGCTGGCGAGACACAGGAGCAGGTTGCCCAGAGGTTATGGATGCCCCTTAATCACTGGAAATGTTTGAAGTAGGTTTGGATTAGGCCTTGAGCAACATAATCTAGGGAAGCTGCACCTACCCACAGCAGGGGGAGTTGGACTGGGTGATAATTAAACGTTCACTGTACCCAAACCATTCCATGACTCTGTAATATGTCCAGTACAGGCAGCATTATATAGCTGTCTGCAATAAGATCCCACCTTAGCTGCCTTCTTAAGGTTAAGAACAAAGCCTGTTCTCTCCAGTCTTTTTGAATATTTTGAGTTTCCAGTGTATTTATTTCACAGTCCTTTCTTGCGGCTTCCCTATTTCTGTGACATCCCTTTGAGAAGAAATGACCAGAACTTTTTAGGGCATGCTCTGAGGTACTTCATTATTATTTGAAGCACCATTTGAACAGTATAATAGTCTATATAATTTTCATCATGTATATTATTTTTATTTAATATTTGAAAGATTTTAAGTGTTTCTACCTTATATAATTTTGTTTTGGTGGGTATTTTTAAACACCTGATTATTAAATTGTGCCTTTTCGTTTTGTCAGTCCCTAGAGTCCATTCTATTTTCTAGATATTGAATCTGAAGAATCATTTTTTCTATTTCCATGCTCAGTTACTATTTCACCGTATTTTCTAATATTGTCTATTGCCACTTTGAGGCATATTTACTTCTCTCTTTTGGATAACTTTTCTCTGCCAGTCTCCTCCTTTCTTCCATTCTGATGAGAAAATAAAGGTCTGCATTACCAAAAATGCAATGATTCTAGATTTGCATAGCATGAGAGAGCAGAATCTGTCCTCCTTTATCATAATAATCAGAGCTGTATACTAATTATCATCTGATCTTAAAGCTTATTTTCAGGCTAATTCATCTTGACTTCTTAATTAGTAATATCTGATCCAATAGTACTTCCCATTACAAATTCAACTAATACAATCATTTGAAAATGCCAGTAATAGCTGAAAATGTTGCACACCACATGAGACATTTGAAAATTTGCAACCTAGTATTTGATTTATGTCATTTTACAGTCCTTGAATTTTACTTTTAATGTATTACATTTACTTACGGATTTTTAGATTAAGCCCAATGGAAAATTGTATCCTTTTACACTTTGAATAATGCATTGTCTTTATATTCAAATTTAAAAAACTCTAGTTGGTATTTCAAGGATTGTTTAGAGACTGATATTTTTAACACTGCAAGGTGATTCTTCCTAAAAATATTTATGTGGATAATGTGACAACTAATGTTAATGTTGTATATTTTATAAATCAACCCAATAGCTATCCATGCTATCCATGATAGCATCACATTTAATTTGGACTTTTATTGACTTGGTGTCTGAGACAGATTTAAACTGCTTATGTTTCTGTCACTGAAATTCTAGAAATTAAACTTCTTTCTCTACAGGTGATTGGTAGTTTTAGTTATTTTTTTCAGGACTAACAACTATAGAATTTTCAACTATAGGAATGAAGTCTGAAATAGGAAATGCTTCTGTTCATTGAGACATATGATAATAAACATGAATACACTTCAAGAGAATTTTCAGTGAAAATTCTTCATTTTTTGTCAATGAATTTTCTTGGCTGCATTTCTGTCTCTGCTAATTTTTTTTCATTCGTCATCCATACTGTGTATTTGCTCTTCTCTGTAGACTTATTTATTATATTAGACTTTCATTACACCTGCTATTTTAAAATATCTTTTAACAAACACATTACACGTCAAGCTTAGCAAGTCTAGCCTTGTTCTACTTCTACTATCAAGTATAAAATGAATTCACAAGAAAACACACAAGCTTTCTATACAGTAAACATGCTCCCACCGTCCAGATTCAATCTGAAAACACTAGGAGACCATTTCAATCAATTCAAACAATAAAAAACAAATTAACCTCTAGCATTTGTCTGTCCTGTAGCTAGCTTTTGTTAATCAGAAATATTTCTGTTGAGACATTCCTTCTTATTATTTTTGCAGAGATTTAATAAAAAGAAATACATATAATTAAAACAGGATATATACTTACCAGTAATGTGTATCACAGTCAGTAATGAGTGATTCATGTATTTCCAATAATAATTAGAATTTTTGGTAGGACAAATGACATGTTCTTGATGGTACAAAAGTAGAAACTAATAGCAGAATAAATAAAGCAGATTTTTTTATATATAAAAATGATTTTGAATTTGGAAGGAGAGCTATCTTTAAGTCTACTGCAAACAGAGTGGTAAATGAAAATCCTCCCATCCTTCTCACATTTTTGTGCCCATCAAAGTATGACTGAATGAATTGTCTGAGTGGATATTAACCACTTGGTTAAGATAAGAAAGAAAAGAAGGGAAACATGACACCAATTGTTGCGGATCTGAGGGCAATAGCCTGTTAACATCAATAGGCAGCAACTGTTCACTCTGCATTTTCAGTGGAAAGATGTGTTCAAGTTGGCCTAGATGGATGTTTAAGACTTTAGAAGGGTGAAGTCTTGGGCAAAACAAAGGATAATTAGTTGCTGGTGCCATAGTTAGCAAAGGTGATATGGCTAATGAATCTCAAAGAGGGTGTAGGACCTCACCTTGGCAGCTTTTGGCAGTGACAAAAGAAGGCAGCAGCAACAGAATTCTCTCATTTGTCCTTGTGGGTTGAGATAGTATTGTCTAGTTGATACACATAAATCTAACTGGAACTGAATGTTTCACAAGAGCACTTTACAAACTGAATCATCATGAACACTGACAACATTACAGAAAAGAAAATGCAGACAAAAAATTTGAACTTGGAAAATCACCTTTTCCAGACTTTCTTGCACTGAAACATCATATTGCTGCAATTGACTAGAAATCTTCTTCTTGCACAGACCACTTGTAGTTGTTAAGGAAACCAAGAGAATTTCAGCATATATCCACTTGTCCCTAGTATACAAAGATTGATGTGAAGTACATCAATAAATAAGATAAGTCTTCTATTATACCAAAATAGAAAGTGTCAGTGAGAAAAATCTCCAGAGAGAAATCATTACTGGAGGTTAAAAAAAAAAAAAAAAGTTTTAAAAATCTGTCATATTTAATTTTTTTAAAAGATTTTCACAGGACCATCTGTAAAGTTTCCTTTACTCTTGTAACCTCCAGATTCTAGTTTTATTCTATGACACAGATTGAATGCTTCAGAAAACCCCCTGCTAAGTCACACAGCTCTTCCAGGTGTCATATCAATTACAAGGCAGATTTATGTTCCAAAATGACTGTTTCCTCTAAACTTTACTCCTAAAGGAGTCTAGAGATCAGCAGAGAACTGCTCGGTAGGTTCCACCTGAGCTTGCAACTATGTGGGGGTTTTTTTCTGGGAATTAAGATGTGACAGGGGATTTCAAGGCCAAAAAAAAAAAAAAAAAAAGCCTTTGCCTGGAATACTGATTATCTCCCATTCTTTACACACTGTAAATGCCACTTTAACTGTAAAATAACTTGTTGGTTTTGGGTCTTTTTTTCCAAAATTCAGTTACTTTTACCAAATATACCAATATATAATGATGTTACTATAACTTTTTAAGGCTCATAAAATTATATATATAGGAATGTGCAAATATAATGATAGCTAGAAAGTACTCATTCTGAAAAATAGAAATGAGAGGAAAAAAATAAGATATATTTCATAATCTTATTTTTAATTGAATTTCCATTTTTTCATTGCTTTGTCATTAATATTATTGTCATTGCCACAGAAAGAGAAATAGAAAACATGCATTCAGAGTAGCAAAAGCCATATCATAAGCTGTATTACATGTTGCTTTCTGTTCTTCATTCATTGGAGAAGTTGTAAGGATTGTATACTCCTGTCAAGTTGTAAAAACAAAACCTTGGGTATTGACAGTGATATGTATTCCTTTCAGCTTATTTCTGGCTTGATGAAAGAAAAACTGTTCGGGGAATATTTCTCATTCAATATTCAGAAACCACCTTCTCAAAACACCAATATTGTACCTACCTGTGAAAAGCAAAGTGAAAACTGTAATCTGTGATGACTGTAATTGCTTACAGCAAATGCATCCTCAGGAGTGGCAGGGCAATGTGAAACCTCCAGTGTAACTGCTGCCTTACTCAATTATTGACCTACCTTGGAGCTGAAGAAGACAGAGAGACCTCCTTTGCTAAAGTAATACATTGTGGGACTACTCCAGTCCCTGCAACGGAGCACAAGAAGGGTTGGAGAATGTTACATACATGAAATAAATAATCATTCTATAAAAGAAAGCCTCCAAGGGAAATTCAATGTGGCATCTACCACCCAGCTTTAACTTGGAAGTTACGGTATTGTATTTGTATTGGTCATTAGCACCTTAATTGTCAAAACACAGAATTTAAATACTAATTTAAGGCAGGAGTAGGGAGGGTTAAGGTAACTAAAAATCTGGATATTTTGTACAAAGACACTGGAAAAGTAACAATTCTTCTGAGTAATATAGTACCATGGGTCACCTTTTATTTCATCTTGTAGTTTATGTCTTTCCAATTTCAGGAAAAATGTCTGTTTGTAGAGGTGCCACTAGTGAAGAATAATTTTCTTCTGTTTTGTAACAGCCTCTAAAAGAGTACAGTCAAATTCTATTCAGTAACTGCTGTAAAAATATGGTGACTTGATTGATTTTTAAGAATATATTGAACAAAACCATAAAAACTTTTAAACAAGGAGGACTTTGGATAATCCAGTATTTCCTTATGCAGATTGGTAAATCTATATATTAAAAATAGTCAGGCTTTTTTTTTGGTCCTTTTATTTTGAAAGTTTATTTTCAAATGCCACAGGTTAGAAATCTCTTTTCCTTATTTTCTGCCTAAAGATACTCTTGCTGGTTGGCATGCCTTTTTGTCTGAGCAACACAGTCCTTATTACTGGCCTAGAAATCACAAACCTGTAATGAAATTCACTTATTTTTTAAAAGATTTGTTACATAGCAAGGAGACTGGTCAGGTGACCCAACTGACTTTATTAGCTTAGTACTAATAATTGAATGATTTCAGTAGAAATAGCAGAAAATTTTTAAATATAAGGTATAAATCCCATTTTCTCACCAATCTTCTTGACTTATGGTGTCATTGAACAGTGTTCAGCAGATGTCTCTTACCAAATGAATGTTTTCAAAGTAATTTTATTTAGAGACTACCTCATTGAACTATTTTTTTCCCAGACGATGAGACTACAGTTTTGCTTTTCTGCCTTTTTTTTTATTTGGCGTTACTTTGAAAAAATATTTACTAGTCTAGACACTACTGAAGATAATAGATCCAGTAGTTCTATCAAGGCTAGCATTTCAAAGCCCTGTGCAATTATCTTAATCAAAGTTCAATCAAATTTCATTAGACTCTGGCACTCTTGTTCCAGCATCAAGGACAGAGCAACAGAAATACTTGGAAAAAGTCTGATCAAGAAGTCTAACTTTAATTATGACTCATATGATTTCAACAATTTGACATGTTAAAAAGAATCTTTCTTAAAAAATGGGATAGTAATGGTCTCTTATCAGTAAGTGAATATTTGATTTCTTTCACAAATGTACATCCACAAGATATTTTCTTAACTCTCTACCTCTGTCTCTTCTCTGTCCAACATTCACAGAGAAGTCAGAGAAACAAAGTATGATGCATGTAATTAAAATTGTTAAAATTTTTTGGTACATAAGTTCAGGAGATTGATTCTTTCAAAAATGACTATGTAAACTATTCCCAGCAAAATCTGTCCATCAAACACTCTATTTCCTTGAGAATTGGTTTCTGCTCCTGAAGTTAGCTTGTAGGTCTGATCAGTTTTACCTCTATTCTCTTAAAAATATTTTCTGTATATGCACAAAATAGATATAGGAAATTATCTATCAGCCCTGGAGTTTTCTTTCATGCCTGGAAACCTTCCATCTTTATGGAAGCTGGATGAGGGAGACGATTCTCAGTGATTCTGACCTACTTGATCTGAGCTAACTCCTCCAAACTAGGATAATGAGTGAAAGCTACATCAAGAAGATTGGAAGAATTCAGGCTCTAAATCTGAATTTGAGTTCCTTCTTACAAAAATCTGTTGATAGAAGTGAGGGCATATTCACACAAATCTTTATAAAATATATTTAATGGATAGTATTGTACAGGATTGTTCACACAGGGATTTGGAAATATAGATTTTGAACCTTAAATATAAAATCACAGAGGCAAAGAAAGGAATTGAAGAAACTGACAATGCACTCAGATAAATGTTTTCTGTCTCCATAATTCACAGTTCTGATAGACTAATAGATAATAGTACAAATAAAGCATTAGAAAATGGTATAAAGCAAAAGATGACACTGAATTTCAGGTTTGATTCTGGTTCAGCTTATGCTTTCTATTATATATTTCTTATTTCCATTAAGCTTGTTCTTACTAATAGCTACTTAATCACAACCAGCTTATGCTGATTTAAATGGGGTCTGTGTCTGAACACGAAAATGAGATGCACTTTGGTATTCAGTCTAAAATCTTTCCCTGACTGTTTTAATTGCGTTTTATAATTTCTATCCAGATGTTAATTAGTCACATTTTTTTTGTATGGCATTACAATTTCTGGCAAATATTTTAATGTGAATTTCATAAGGCTTATTATTTTTTTTTTCAATTAGAAAAATGTTTAAATATATTGAAAATGAAGAATATTTGGGGTTTTGTGAGAATATCCACAATAGTCATATGTTTCTTCTAGTGGCAATTATGTAACCTTATAGACCCTTCAAAAAAAAAAAAAAAAAGACTTGTTTGACGTTGTTAGAGGATTTAACAAGATTTTTTTCCTCGATGAGACAGTACAAAGAACTTTCATGTGGAAATTCAACAAAGATGGGACAAGAAGTATTACTCTCCAGTTCATATTTCATGTCTAAAAGTTAATCTCTGACATGGCTATTTCTTGCAGCTTTATGTTTTTTCAACTCTTTTTTTAAACTCTAATATTGGAGTTAAAAGGGTTTTTTATCAATTAAACTATAATTAAGTACATACTTACAGTGGTTTATTTATGGTATATGAATTACTACGCCTCTTTTATTCTCTGTAAAATATTTAAAGAAAAAGAACCTGACCTCCATTTCTACTCTTTCTCTGATTCGTAGTGCTAAGGCGTTAGGCAGTTTGATGGCAAGTTCAACCCCAAATTTCTTTAAGTACTATAAATTCAAGGGGAAAAGGCTGATCCAATAATTACCACACCAAATAAGAAAATTTTCAGCTAGGTGATTTTTTTGGCACAAACTTCTGCTGTAACCTAGTAAAAGCTTTCTCAAACATCTGAATAGAAAAGGATTCAAATCCTTATTCCTCTGACCTTCCTCTTCAATAATGTTCAAACACAAACCAGTATCTTGCCAAAAATTCAATGACTGAAGCAAAAATAAAATTCTTGCTTGATAACTTCTCATTTTTTCATATTTATCAGCACTTTATATACCTCCCATTTTCCTGTTTATTAAACATTTCCATTAAAGTCAACACGGATAGATCTAATGAACAGATTATTATTATTATGGACTACTCTGATTGCTTAAGGTCTGTGTTTATTGAAATTTCCAGATTTTAAAAAATGGCTAACTGTGCAAGGAATAACATTAATATCCCTATTTTAACACAAGAAGGCAATCTATAATACTTCTAGCTTCAAAGGATACCAGCTGGTTTATAATAGATGTTTCATGGGTTTTATGTCATCCTGCCCAATGTGCTTCTCATCACTCCATCATCATAATTAGCTTTTCAATTAGCAGGTTTGTGTTTGTACAAGATTAGCAGCAGCTGAATCAAATTCACTTTGCTCATGACAGCAACCTTTGCAGTGACTACTGCTATTAAATAACAAAATATAAACAACAGAGAAATAAGCCTTCGAAAATAAAATTCTGCCTTTTCTACTCCCACTCAAGTTCAAGGTAATTTTGTTCATGCTAAATCTATGTATGTTGAACAAAAATGACCTTGGAAAAATTCTCATGCACTCCAACCAAATTAATTTTTTATGGTAATTAAAATTAGCACACCATTAAAAATTAGAAAAAATAAAAATACAATGAAAAATAGCCTGACTCAAAGAAAATAAATTATTTATTATAGGAATTTCTAGTATTAGTAATAATATAGGCCTTGTATCCTAAATGAAAATCTTTGCCAAATAGTAATGAAGAAATAATTAACAATAGAAATAAAAACTTATTGATAAAATTAATTTTAGTTAAACTTTACTTTGCTTAGTTATCTACTAGATAGAAGCAGACATCTTATATGAGTCTTAGATGTTGCTACCTAACAAATATAAATGAGAAAATACAGACTTCTGGTAATGAAAATCTTACTGTACATACAAGTTTTTCCTTGATAAATGTATTGGAAGTTCTGGAACGATTTGATATAGCTGACTCATGACCTTTGGTTGGGCAAACCTAAAAATAAGAGCTAAGGAAACAGTACAAACAGAATCACAGAATATGCTGAGTTGGAAGGGACCCTTCAGGATCATTGAGTCTAACTGCTGGCCCTGCACAGGATGGCCCAAGAATCACATCATGTGCCAGAGACTATTGTCCAAACATTTCTTGAACTTAGACAGTCTTGGTGCTGTAACCACTTCCCTGGGAAGCTTGTTCCAGTCCCTAGCCACCCTCTGGGTTAAAAATATTTTCCTGATATCTAACCTAAACCTTCTTGATTCAGCATCATGCCATTTCCTCGAGTCCTGTCACTGGTCACAAGAGTGAAGAGATCAGTACCTGCCTCTCCTTGTGAGGATGTTGAAGACTGCAATGAGATCTTTCCTCAGTCTCCTCCAGGCTGAACAGACCATGTGATATAAGCTGTTCCTCATATGGCTTCCCTTCCTTCACCATCCTTGCTGTCCTCCTTTGGATGCTCTCTAATAGCTTCATGTCTTCAATGCTAAGGCACCCAAAAATGCACAGAGGACTCGAGGTGAGGCTGCCCCAGTGCAGAGCAGAGCAGGACAATCCTCTCCCTTGCCTGGCTGGCAATGCTGGGCCTGATGTCCCCCAGGACAGGGTTGGCCCTCCTGGCTGCCAGGGCACTGCTGGCTCATGGTCAACTTGCCATCAACCAGGACCTCCAGGTCTCTTTCTACGGCACTGCCTTCCAGCCTTTCATTCCCCAGGCTGTACACATAGCCAGGGTTGCCTCATTCCAGGTGCAGAATCCAGTGTATCTCCACTCTCTGGATCTTTTATTTCTCAACTATCATCTAGTACACAATAGTCAAAACAACTTTTGAATATCTTTTAATGTTTATGCAAGTTACTCTGAATATTGAATGGAAGTTGATTTATAACATCACATGTGAAGAATGAAGCTGTCATAACTGTGTATGTGAGTACTGTACTGTTCATGAAAACTATTAGGGAAAATGAAATTATTCAAGTGAGTTTTAGCACCACTTATCTCTGTATGACTACCTAGAAATTATTACTTCCTATTATTTCACTGAACTTTTAAGTTCCTTTAAAAACTGAAACTGAAGACGTCTTGTCTACAATATGTGTGTAGATTGCTAATTTTGTATAACCAGTACTGAAAGTGTGTACTATCTTGTCTGTGAGTGATCTTGGACATTTTTGCAAAAAAAAAGGCTTGTCTCTCTGAGTCTAGGACCTCAGTGTTATAGTCATTTGGAATCTGCAGTGTAATGTAGAGATTTTAGGGTTAAAGAAAAATCAATCAACTTAGAATTTAAAAAAAAAAAAAAAAAAATAAATAAAAAATTAAAAAAAAAAATTCATATTTGGTTGTGCTACTCTTCTCAATTTACTATTGTACTGATACATCCAGAGTAATTCTTATAATAAGTTAATTTGTTTATAGTTATTTAAAGTATGTTTAACTTAACATGCATAATTTTACTTATACTAATCTCAAGTTAACATCCTTAATGAGTGTGTAGAGCTGGTGCTGGAGACCGAAACTTGGAGGGAAATTTAGGAACTCGCATCTGCCTGAGAAAATGTGGAGAAGGGGAAATACAAGATAATGGCTATAAAAGATCTTCACATGCAATCCATCCGCAACCTCAGCATAGCATCCTCTGTTTTCCTTTTTTCCTACTGATCCTTTGTGTTCTGTCTTCTGCCCAATTCACTCCTGAAAATGTTATTAGCTATATGTGTTTCTCTGGGCAAAAATACCACTTCCATTCTGATGTGGTAAAAGAGCAGATCACTGTGGTTGCATTAAAAGAGTTATCTTTCTTTTTTGAATATAGTATTCTGCGCTGCAAATAGCTGTAAGCTATTGTCAGTGACACATTTTGCTTATATGTTTCTTGGGTAGAGAACTGTATTTCTTAAACTGAAATATTGAATAGAGAGTATAAATGTTTTCAGGCTAGAAATCCAACACTTCTTAATTCATTTTTCCCACATTCTTTTAGATTTTTTCCATTCTCTTCCACTGCGGGAGTTTGGAGCTGTGTGCCGGCTCACTCGTCACCGAATCCACATTCAGGTACAGCTTAGTACCTTTGCAACCTTGTGGGTCTGAGCCTCAGGCAGAAATGTGGCAAACAGCGTGGAAGAAGAAAGGAAGACTCCCACGTAGGCTTCAACTAGGCTTTATTCCACCCAGGGGGCTGCCCACGTACAGAGTCAGTTCTGGCCCTTGGGTTTCAGTTTTAGTACAGAGGGCGTGGACAGAGCAGGGGGCAATCTAGAACCAATCCCAGAACAGAGGGGGAGTGACCCAGAACAGGGGACAATTAACAGAACAATCTCATACATAAAAGAGGGAGGGGAACCAAGAACTTGCCAAATGATCTTGCAGCCCCACCAAAATTTTCCAGGCTTTTAGGCAGGGTTCCAGGGTGACAGGACCCAAAACCATGGAAAAACCAACAGGGGTTTTAACATGGGGGTAAGGGACAAACCATTATAAAACAAGGAACAAAAGCATGCAGGACTTGAATAAATCTCAAATGCGCTGCAACATTCTACATTTTTCAAGTTCCTGAGAAAAATTCCTCATTTGGTTATTTCACTGTCTTTGCAAGGAGAAGACTTTCCTAAGCATTAGATGGGATGGATTAATCAGAATGGTTTAGCATGGTATTTTGAAACATATTTCTCAATTAAACTTCTAAGATTATTTTAATACCAAAAAATGAATAAATTTAGAAAATATCAGACTGCAATTTGGTCAACTTATGTTCTCTTTTAATGATTTTTTCTTTTGTTGTTGGGGAAAAGATCGTTTTCCAGCACAGAGCTAATTCAAACTCTTGACATATTGCATTTGCTGACTCAAATCTTAGATGGTGCTTTGGTGACTTTGTTAATTTTGTACAACTCAACTTTTTAATTCCAAATGGCATAATGTAACTAACAGAGTAAGAATACACATTTACAAATGCACATTTAAATATGATCTGTCTGCTTCTGTCTTCTCATTTTGCTCATAGAGAAGTCATACTTTGCACATATTCCTCCCCTATTAACGTATGAATAATGCTTCCTTTTTATTGTACAGTAAAATGCTTATGGGAGTATATTCTCTATTAGTGGTCATCTTCATCTTATTAAATCAAAAATATTTTTTTGAATATTGAAAAATATCACATTGCTTATTTTAAAATCTCTTTGTTAACCAGCTTTAAATAGCTTTCAATACTGTTTGGTTAAAATTTCTGAAGGTGCATACTCTTATGCTCTTAAGTGAAATTTTTTTTCATTACAAACACTTGAGAAGCAGTCACTGTTCATCTTCTATGGGGTTGCTAGTGAATCCTGTGATTGAGAACTTAAAGATCCTCTTGGAGCTTTCTATCACTCCTCTTGCAAAATACTGCAAGAAGTAACAGTTCCACAGCAATGGCCTCTGACACTTATGTCAGGGACAATTCGGTGAAAGTTTCATACATGTTGATATAAATTTGTTTTCTGTTAATAAGATAAAATAAAATCATGTTTCTGCAACTATAAAATAAGGTTGGTTGTCAATTCTCATCACAGTCACTTGCTTAGTTCTGAACTGTTATAGTACTTCAAGAAATTTGGGTTTGAACACTCTTTAGATCATTTCAGATAATATCAACAAGCTGACCACGGTTTTGTGAATTTTAGACATAGTCAGCAGAAGTTTGTCTGAGTGGAAATGGCTAGACTGACAAAATGCAGCAAGTTTAGAGGACATGGACACATCTTTCACATTTCTCCATGCATCATGAGGAAACAAATGGTGATGATGCTCAAGGAACATTTCAGGCAGTCTTTCAAGAGCTGGATCTTTGAAGCAAGAAATAGAGTGTTATAACTTGCAGGGTTCTTAGTCATAGGATGAAAAATCAATTACTAAGCTAATTCTTAATGGATATACCCTGAATTAAAATATTTCCATTAGTCACTGCTAATGTCCTAAATACTCATTGACAATCAGTGCACTGTTTATATACAGCCTTACAAACACTGGACAAAACCCAGAGAAAAGAAGAAGTAATTCCTAGGGGGGTGTATACAATTTATTTATATTAAGAGTGAAAAATAAATCTACTTATTGTTCTCAGGCATTCAATTTCAATTGCATTGCAGTGCAGTCTTGGAGCTCACAAACAAGATTCTTCTAGATGAAACTAAATAAGATAATGCATCCCTGGAGAATACCTAATGCCTTCTTGGTATTAATGAACATTCAAGTTTCAAGACAAGACAACAGTTCAACAGTTCTGAAAAGCATATGTTGAATATTGGTTCCTTAACATCATCTTTTTTGGTGTATAGCTCTTTTACTCAAGGGCCAAACTAAATTCTAATACAGACATATCCTAAAGTTCTTGTTTTCTTCTCCCTCTCTTCCTTTTGCCCAGTGCTTTGACATCTCTTTCCATCATTTCACATAGAAGAATGATCTCTGTGCTACATAAGAAAGTATGCATGGATACAGCTTATTAGTTATTTCGGGGCCCATTAATAGCTAAGAGCTGTTCAGCTGTTGGATGCAGTTCTAAGCTAATCCATCCACCCATGTATTCCTGCAGGTCTTTCAACCAGGGCTTATGTAAGTCTTTGACTAACCAAATATCATCAATATTCCTACCAGCTGCTTGGATAATCAACATATTGACAGTATTTTGAGAAGAGGTAGCAGCAGTAGAAAGCAGCATCTGTACTTTTTTCCAATTATAAACTTATGTCACTATTATCGTCTCCAAAACTCTTCCCTTATTTGTGACAAAGTAGAAAAAAGAAAGGGACAACATGCATTGCAGGAATTAGATGGAAAGCTGTCTCACACAGTAAAGCAACACTAGTAGTAGTCCAGCTGCTTGTTTGGCTATTTTATAATTCCTTATTCTTTTTGTCATTTTGTGCTCTTTTTGCATTTTTCTCATTTTTTTTATTTTTCTGTAGATGGTTTTTTGTTTGATTGTTTCTAATTTATGGTGGTTTTGTTGCTGTTGTTTGCGTATGGGCTTTCTTTTTCCTGATGAAAAATGAAAATTAATTTCAAACCTTAATTCTTTATGAAATAAAGTTCTTGCTTTTGAGGAAGTCTAGTCGTAAGTACTACAGAAATACTAAATAAAACTACCAATGTAACAATAATAATAATAATAATAATAATAATAAGTATTTAATAATAATGGTGATGATTTTGCCGGCTAGCTAAGAAATAATTGTTAAACAGTAAATTTCCATTAAAACTTGACAATTGACTTGTAGTTTAATTGAAGATTATGAGAAAGACAATGAAATATATTTACTTTAGCAATTTACTGTAAAAAAGGTACGGTATTTGAATTCCTGTGCAGTGTAGGTGTAAAGATTTGTGACAACCCCAGAGGATTTGTCAGCTTGCCATTCACTCCATATGATTAGACATAATGAAATGTTGTCCCTTTTTTTTAAGATACCAGAGGGTAGTATTTAGCATATTGATTACTTTCTTTAATGTCTCTATCAGCCTGGGGGAAAAAAGAAAAAAAGTAGTAAAGGTGTTTGAAGTAAAGATAGAGGAAAAAAAGCGGAATTTTATTTTTTTAAGCATCACTCAGAAGTTAGAAATGTATATACTACAAGCTACGCTGCTATACATTGTAAACTATAGACCAGTTCCACTCTGGACACAAAGACAAGATGCCATCTGGTTCCTGCTGGCTATTTTAAACTCTGCTTAATCTGGGATTAACTAACATTTCTGCATTTTTATTTATGCAAAGTAATAAAATCTTCTAATTGATCTCTGTATAAATATGTGTGTAGAGTTTTGTGAGTTTTGCAGAAAAGCATTTCTGATATGGTTGCTGCTCTGCTCAGTGAGTTGATGGAGATAATGCGGATGGCTGAGGGTACTAGAAGACTTTTTTTTACGTGTCTTCCAGGTCTTCCTGCATAGCCTTTTTGGTCTACTATGAGTGAAAGAACAAGGATAGGGGAAAGACATGAACATAAAGACACCACAGTATTATTTGGTTGATAGAGGGATTATACCCAATTGATAAAAGAGGTAAGCACCAGATAAAAGACTTGTGAGGAATTTCATAGCTACAGAGGTTTTTGTCTGACACCTTAATAAAAACTACATGGTCAGAACATTCTGTGAAAGTCAGTGTCACTTTCTGTTATATTTTTATGTAAATGTGTGGTGTAGCTGTCTTCCTACTGATCCCTTTCTTCTAAAATCTTTAACAAACATTTGGCTCATAGCTCTAGCTTTCTGCATTATCATACAATAATTTGGGTTGGAAGAGACATTGAAAATCATCCAGTTCCAACCTTCCTGCCATGGTCTCCAAAATGCTGAGCAGCACTCCGTCCTAGCTGTCCTTCCTAAAGAGCATGTATCCTTTCATTCTTCCAATCTCATAGGAGTTACACCACCACATCTCCATGATTCCAACAGGATGGTAGCCCTGCAGTGCACGTCACTAGCTCCTCCTGTTTATCCTTCATGCTGTGTGTATTTGAACAGAGACATTTAGTTTGGGCCCACATGGAAGCTGCCTTATTGTCTTGAGTAGCTGGAATACCTTTGTGTTTCTCTTTGGTGCTCTCCTGCTGATCTGTAACCCTGCTCTAGGCTCTGGGCATCTCATCCTATCACTGGCATAAAACTGACAGGAGTGGGATGGATTGAGGTCTCTTTATCCACCAATTATTGCTTAAAGCCCTCTTGACCTGCTTGTCAAGTCTGTAACTGAAGATGTTTTGCCCCTTCTCTGGCAGATAGCCCCCATCTGTCCTCAGCAGAACGTGTTTCTCCAAGCAAGCCCCATGGTATACGTACTTAACCCCTGGCTATACCATCAGACCTGTAACCATTGTTTGTTCTCCAAATATGACTGTCCCTTTCAACCTCTTTCCCTTAGACCAAGAGCACTGATGAAAAAATACCTGTGCTTCTGAGTCCCATATCACTGCTCACAGGGCTCTGTAATCCTTGATACTGCTCATGCTGCTCCTGTCTGCATTGGAATGTATGAGGTCCTGGAAACAGCCCTAACAGAGGGCCCTGGTAAGGAGCTCACCTCCAGAGAAGAGTGCAGCTGGCCAGCAGTTGGATCCCTCCATCCTTCTCAGAAGAGTCACCTGCTGCTGTCACCTTGGCTTTAGTTAGTTACCATTATTGCCATACAGAGAGCAGGTGAGGCTGCCTTAGCTCCAGCATCTCTCCTGATGTGGTGGGTCTTTCCTCTTTAGTCGGCAGAGTGGCAAAGTGATTATCCCTCTAGGTTAGCTGCAGTAAAAAATAATTGCATATTTTCTACCTCAAACTAGGCATAACATAATATTTTGTGTCCTAATACATAGATAAAAAAAAATCTGTTCCATTTTCTCTATACCATTTTGTACTCATATTTCTTCTGCAATACAAAAAGAGGACTTGGAAACAAACCAACTAACCAAACAAGAAAAATCTGTTGTGCTGCTGTTTTTTATCTTCCAAAAATACTGGTATTTCACAAGGTTGAAATTTGCATCCAAATAGCATAGAGGGATTTATACTGGTAATAGTTCTATTAGCTCATTCATGAATTGATGGAATCCTGAAGCATCAAGAAAATGACTGTATGTATTTGGAGACTAGAATTTCTATTGTAAACAGAGCTCTGAAAATTCATATAGAAATTTAAATCAAAATATCTTTATGGATCCAGTTGCTGAAATATCTACTGAATTGACTAAATTTGTATAGCTTAATCGAGTGGTTGAATAAAAAAATTGAAAAGAAACATATAGCTGGAGAAATACTACCTCTAAGCAAACATTCCAGGGCCAAGAACAGTCAAGGGTAAGGAAAGAAGAGTTCCATGGAAAAGGCATCAAAGGAATTATTGCAAAGAAAGAAGAAAGAATAAGTCTCTGAGAAGTTATATTTTACTAGATTATCAACAGATGTAGAAAACAATTCTGTGCAGCGAACGAAAGATGCCCAATTTTAAAAGCTTTCCTCTTGAAATATTTTTTCCTTTTTTTTTTTTTAGTTTAAATTCTGTACCACCTAACTTTCTTAATACAGACTTGCAAAGTGAATAACACTATCAGACCTCAGCTGGGTCATCTTGGAATGACTGAAGACTTAGATCTAGCCTACAGTGCCCTAATGGTGTCAGAATTGTGAAGTTTCCCCCTGATGGAAAGTTTCCCTCCGATGTAACTGAATGGAAATTAATTTGTGAAGGCTGCACACAGAAAGAAAGGCAGCTTCACACCTCTGTCTGAATATCAAGTAAGACCATCATTACTGGAGAATGGGACTTCTTGTGGAAATGAACTAGTGGATGGGAAGGAGATGTTCACAAAAACTGGGGATAGAAAGAAGGTATAAAATGCAGGGATCAATTTTGAAATATGAATCAATACTCCTGTACTACTAGATGGTGTTGCTATATGTATATTGTGAGTGGACACTAATACTAAATACATGCTATTAGTGGATGCTAATACTAATACATTCTAGAATTTTCCTTATTCTATGTTAAGGAGACAGTATCCTTCTCCCATCATCAATTATTCAAAATTTCCCAAGGAGCTTCTCAGCACCCAGAAGTCCCCATGGCATGAATCATTTGACAACTTGACCCTAAAAATTTGAAGACCCTCCAGAATGTGATTTTCTAGTAACTTAGCTTCATATGGCTAAAACACTAGAATACTGCTGAGGATGTTTTCCTCCCCGAAAAGATATTGAAGGACATTTCCAGCCCTTTAATTCTCATTTGCTCTTCTCCACAATATAAAGCAGACTGAAGCATAGTAACTGGTATTCATGATAAAAAGTCTAGTTTGGAATTCACAACACTTGCTTGAAATACATGTGATGCTTTATTTGGGATAGAACTGTCTTGATATTAAATTTGCAGCTTTTGAAACATTTCTGAATGTTGGGTGAAAACAAGTTATTAAGAACAGCTTGACAGTAGAATTGAACCTCTGAAGTGTAAGGTTTTCTAACTGTGGCAATCCAACTTTTCATTAGAAGCAATCCAGGTAATAATTTAACTAATAAGGCCTTCACACATCAGTGTACTTTTGGAACTGAATGGGATTCCACTTGATTCATGGTTGCTTGAGTTTAAGTAATGGCAGTTTTGGAGTTCAAGGACAATATTAAAAATACATATTTAGTGTATCATCACTTGGCTATTCTGTTGGGTTTGTTTCTGCCAGGATGTAGGATGTCTGTATAGGTAGTCACAGATGAAAAGATAGACACGTCTAGAAGTTCTAGAAGGAATTTTTCTTTAAATAATAATGACTGCTTTGAATTTCAGAATTTTGCTTTCTCCCTTTTCATATGGAGACTTCTGTCAAGAAAAAAAAACATCTTGGAACATCCATCAAAAAGCATGCTTTTACTGTACTCTAATACTTATACAAAGTAATGGAAAGCCAAACTTGGTATTAATAAAATATTTCAGGCTTTCACTTTCAGATAAAATATGCATGAGGTAGTAGCACATATCTGAGAGGTAACTTACTTTATCAAGCACCGTGATAATACTGTGAAATGTTCATGTTGTGAGATACTTGTCTTACGTAATTAGATATTGACATTCTTCCCTTTGCCTTTAAGATCTCCTATAGAAAGCTGAAAATAAGATTGAAAAAGAACATGTCAGTATATCTTCCTTGCATGAAACATTCACTACCTCTCATTTAAAAGCAAAAAAAGGTGCTAAGAAATGTTGTTTACAAATATAATATCTAAATAATTCTTTGAAATTCATTATAGACTGTTGAAAGTATAATGCATTTTCATTTGATGAAAAATTTTCTATTTACTCTTTTATTGTGCTTTCATTGGACACTTGAAAAGCCTTACAAAGTAATTTTTCAACTTTACCCAGAGTGCCATCTAATGGTACTGTTGTCTCAGATGAAAAAAAACCCAACTGTGGGTCATATTGAAGATTTCAATTTAAGATACAAATGAACTACATCATTCTGTTGGAATGCAGCCATCAATTTGTTCAGCAAGTAGAGCAGGGTAGAGATGAAGTGATCCAATCTTTATATTGTTTTCTCATTGGATGAATTAATCATCAACTTAAATTCTGCTATTTTAGTGAAACAATAAGACTACAATATGAAAATTAAATAAGAACAGTGCTAGGATACCCTTGTTGTCTTTTCCTTCATCATCCTTTTTTCTTCTCTTTTACATTGCATTTTTCTCTAAATTTTTGAATGTTATTTCACTACTCTAATGCACAATATAAATTTCAGCTCCAGGGACCTATATAATTGAAGCCACAGAATAATCATAAAATTTAGACTTTCCTAACTTAATTTGTTCTGTGAAACATCTTACATGTATGTGATACCTTGAAAACTTACCATTAATGATGACACAAAGACCCAGCTGGTGACTACAGTAGATACCTAAAATGAATTACTTCAGTTTTACACAGATTCTTTTGTTTCAGCACCTTATCTTCATTAGAGTTTGCATTTACTATAAATTTAGATGTACAAATGCCTGTCTCACTTGACAGTGAGACAAAATTTCGCTTGAAAAGGCTTGTACTGTATAACACTTTGACCCATTATATTCCATTTACTTTTAGTGTAGCTGAGGAGACCTAAATTCATCTCACAACAGATTCTGATTTCAAAGAAAAAATACACTGCTAACAATGCACTTTATGTTGCTCCCCAGATAATGGTTTAAAAATTGCATTGATTTTCTTTTATATCACATCCAATTTTATTTTTCTCAATATAAGAAATACATTGTTGAGGTTGAAAGGGGGCAAACAAAATGATCCAGGTCTGCAAATCTGAATTACAAAGGAAGATTTGCCTGTATACTTTAGAAAATAGAAGTCCAAGTAAAGACCCTGTAGACTAGGAAATAAGATTCTGAAGGAAGCAACACACTGACACTAGCATACATGAAATGTTTAATAAAAAATTGTAAATAGAGAATAATGGGCTAAATGATGAAATATGGCAAAGAAATTATATAATCCACAAAGTGTAACCAAATACTTACATCCAATCAGTAAAATAAATCAATTTGGTGATGAGATAAACATATAGAAAAAAAGCAAAATTCAAAGATGACATGTTGATGGAGCAATAGAAAAATACAGCATATCAAGATGTCATGTAGACAACCTCCTAGGTACCAACAGGAGCTGGACAACAAATTGTGTATATGTGGAACTATGAACTCTTTTGACTAGCACATTGTACCTTTCACAGGTGCTTAGAAAGCAAAATAGAGGCTGAAGATTTTAGGTGAAAATTAGTAATTTAATTCTGAATGTTTATATTTGTCACCTCTCTGTATGTTCTAGCAGACTTCATCCCTAAAGCATTTATATTCATTTTATGATGAGTATATTGAACTGGAACACCCTCACTCCCCACGCCTCATTTTTTAAATTAGTAATTCAGTCTGAGTATTAATAAATTTAATTCTTTCTCACTTCTTGATATAAAGACAAAATTTATAAAAACTACAGGAGCTTTGGGTCCTTTTTGCACACATTTGCACTCACAAAATGGAAATCGCTTTTAAGATTCAACACAGAAATTTTAAGATGAAAGCCTTGACAGCTGTAAGATATGCTGCACGAGGAACAAAAAATTCCAGGGATTTTACAAGACTAAGATAGTCTTAGCTTTATTTTGGATTGTTCTTCAGATGGAAAATTTCCTACAAGAAAAGAGGAATTTTACACCTCTTGGATGACATCTAAAAATACAACTTATGATAGATGAGGTCATGATATGAAATTACTGGATCCATTCAAATCCATTAGTTTTACTGAGATTTTCTCAGTGGAAGAAAAATTTATTGTACAATATTAAATTAAAAATATGGAATCACAAATACTACTTGTCATTCATTTTTATACACCACTGTGGCTTTACAAAGGGAAAACTGAATAAGAAATAGATGCAATGAATTTACAAGTGGGTAATTATGTGATATAGTGATTTTATCATACAGGTTTTTATAGTCTGATACATATTATTTCTGCATAATATTGTGGTATGATTTTTCAGCTTTTCCTTGAAGTGTGACTAGATCTTGGATAACAATCATAATTTATTCCAGAAATGTATATATTATTTTCCTGGACTACTGCTTGTTATTTTACTGATCTTGAGTTTGAAATAGCTCCTAGAAAAGACTGACAACTACCTCACCTTCACATGGGCTGAATTTTTCATCTGCATTATCTTTCTAAAAGAATCATCACAAAGACCTATGATGGCACTAGTTGTTTGTAAAAAGTTCACTGTAAAAGATCTGCTAATTCAGATGCACAGGTGATCATTACTTTTTCCTCATAAAAGGAATAAAAGAGAACTGCAGTTCTTTTTTCTAAAAAATTATGTTAAACCTTCTGCTCCAAGGATAGTGGATTCTTATTTCACACTTTTTTTTAATCTATTGTCCACCGTTTGCCATTTACTTTAACACTAGCTACTCCTTTGAGCACAGGTAGGAAGTGAAGTGGAAAATGTGCTGGCGTAAGAAAAGATTGTACAAGAATTTCCATGTCTATGCCGTTTGTATGTGCATTGCATCAATGTTCTCCTTTTTATACTTTTCACAGACTTGAACTGAACGCTGTTGCACTCATGGTCAGAATGCCTATTAAAAAAAAAAAAAAACAAAAAAAACAAACAAAACCCAGCAAACAAACAAAAGCTAATTTATTGGGATCTTTTAAATACTGTAATGAGAATCGAATTTCTGTGACAGGATGGTTGGTCACAGTCCAGAGGGTGATGGGAGTCTTTGTTGCAAGAGTCCTTGCAATGACATCCAGCTGGATTGAATGGGGGCTCCTTGAATTGCTGATCGGCTCTGTTCTTGTGTGCAGCTGGCCTGTGGTCCCACACGACCCCCTCAGCACAGGCATGATTAATTTCTATTATTTGTGTTAAGCTTTGTGCAAAACATTTCTGAACTACTTCGTTTATTTGAGGAGGATTGTCTTATGTGAACATATTTCATCTGCAAGCACAGTTTCTACTGGCTATTTACAAGAACCTTTTTTATGATTTCCATGACTTATATATTAGGAATGGCCCATGGCTGTCTCTGGCCACATTCTCCATCCAGGAGATTAATCAGCCCCACGAATAGTATCTGTCAGTTGGTGCATATACAACAGAAGCTGCTGGGGGAGTCTTCATGATTGCCTGAATCAGGTTGTTGCAGTCTGAGTCCTTCATTTCAGGCCAGTTTGTTGACTCTTCTATGCAGATAAACTGAGGAGCTCCTAGTTCATTCTACAGGAAATAGATAACCAGGGCAGTGGATGCATACACAGGCATCCCAATAACCTGCTGCTATTCCACAACTGTAGCTTAAAGTCTGTAGGTTTGCCAGAAGACTGTCCTTGAGAGAAGGCTGTCTTCTTCAGCGCAAGTGGTTTGAAACTTGAGTCAATGGCTGTCTTGGTTGCCTATCTGTATAACCTAAATAGAACTATTTATAATTTTATACTGTAACAAAGAAGATTAATATTGATGAGATACATCTCTAGAAAATCTCTTCCACTACTAACATCTGCACATGAGTAAAAAGAAGGATTTATATGTGGATCCTCTCCTTGGAAGATATATAATTTGAGCAATCTGTCCTTTAACAGCAAACAACAGAGATGGTTGTCTACAAATCCCATTAATAATAAGCTACAAAAAGCTTCAAATAAGCTTCAGATATAGTATGCACATGTATTTATTCATCCAGAGTTACAGAAATAGGTGTGGAGAAATAAGTAAATAAATAAAGTACTGAATTGGAAAAGGATTCAAATACTAAGTTCCAATATCTTTTACACTCACAGCCTGACTTACACTGATGTCATAAGCAGCTTTATTTCATATTTGTAGCTCCTCTAAATCACGGTATGTTGTACATGCATATTTAAGGGACTCAGAAACAAAGTCTCAAAAGAACTTATCTTAAGTACATTGAAATAAAAGTTAGAAATGTACCAGGTTCCCAAATTCCTTTTGACTTCAGAAAGACAGTCATATAAAGTGCTCACAGCTTTGAGCAGTGGAGGCAAGGTCCAAGGTGAAAATTGTCATCTGTTTGTGTGGTGGTTTAGCAAAAAAGTGATTCTTCTGAGGAAAACCGATCAGTTACTAGGCATGAAAATTGACAGCTAATATAGCCATTAGAAAGATGACACGCCTCTGTGAACACACAAGGTTAAAAATTGGAGAACTCTCAGGAAGAGCTCTAATTCTTTTGGGGTTTGAGATAGGTAAGCCACAGGGAGGATAAGTAAACTTGCCGCAGGGGGCCAGGCCAGGCAGCCCTTCCCGGGACCACTGAGCAGAGGAAGGGGAAGGGGAAGGGGAAGGGGAAGGGGAAGGGGAAGGGGAAGGGGAAGGGGAAGAGAGAGAGGGCCCCATACAGGGATCGAACCTGAGCAGCTGTTAAACATCCTGCCCCTAAACCCCAGCAGCTGCCCACAGTGCCAGCCTGGGCCAAGGGAGGTGTCTGCTGGTCCACAGGGGCGGCTGCCATGACCTTGCCTCACTGCCCCATCTCCTCATTGCAGCCTGAGGACCCTCGCCAGGCTGGGTGGCCCCTGCCAGGACCTGTCCCCTTTGTCCCCAGCATGGTGTGACCCCACCACCTTCAGCCACTTCCCAGGAAAGAACCATTATGCCTTCTGTAGGCCTGGAAGAGATGTTACCTCTTTCCTTGACAGATGGGATTTTCTGTTTCCAAAAATATGGAAAGAATCCTGCAGATTACTGTGTAAGGGGGACAATTGAATAAGAACCTACAAAAACATCATGAAAACAATAAAAGATTTGGGAGTTCAATCAATATGGGAGAGTGACTGTGAAGAGAAATACATGGAAAAAGGCTATCAATAAGAAAATATTTGCACCAAAAAGTCAGGCTAAATCAGGAGCAAGATGTTAACTGATGTACCACCCTATAATTAGAATGTTCATATTTAGGTGGGAATACAGCAAAATTAAATGAACAATCTATCTGTATGAGCATCTGAAAGAGAAAAAATGCTCACTATTACCTACTTAATAGTTCTAAATGCCCAAACTAGAAAGACTTCCAACTTGAGTATATAGAAGGAGTATGGGTGCATGTGGGATTCAATATATTATGTTCATGGAATCATCATCTTCCAGCTCATAAAATTTTTTTAAATCTGTTCTTATTTAGTGCTTTGTGGGCTGTTATATATGTTGTAATCATAGTGCGAGAGAGATTCATGTGTAGTAACCAGATGCCCCCTGCCCTAGGGAAGAGGAGAAAAGAAGAGACCTCTGTTTCTAGAGATTAAGATGATTTTGGAGATAGATGAGGAGAACCTCTATTTTATACTAGAAGAGTCATCCTTAAACTGTACCCTAAATTAGCTGATATGGCCCATGAACACAGCTAGTGGGAAAGCTGCCAAATGGGAGGGAGTTCACAAAAGCAGATTCCCAGGTGGCTGTGTTTTTGTGAGAATTAAAATTCACAAGAGAACTGTTCTATGTTGTCAGTGGGAAAATTCCATGGCAGACTAAGAGAGACTCATCTCCTTAATAATGGATGAAAGACTAATTTAAAGTGGTGAAACTGATTGAAAATCACAGGTTTTGTCTCTTTATGTTTTCAGTGGGAAAGTGAACAGTTGTGGGGGAGTAGAAGTCTTTCAGAAGTTTCTTTTTGATTCTCAATATCTTCTTCTAGTGTTTGTAAATAAACCTATCTTTATACCTTTAAAGTTTGAGTCTGCTTTGCTTTTCTCCTAATCCTATCTCACAGTAGAAAAAGAGTAAATGATTCTAGTGAGCACTCAGACCACTACACTAAACTTAGAAAAGAGAAATTGGTGAACATGAAACCACTAAACTGTGCAACTGTGAACTCTGTTGTGGTGATTGTCTCAGAATAAATGTGTGAAGTTGTTTGTAAACACCATCTTAAGAATAAGACTTGGAAATATGCTTTATTTCTACAGGCTCCACTTGATAGCTGTTGCCTTTTTTGTCAATTATTTCCATTCTATGAATTCTCTATACTTTTACAATGTAAATTTAAGAATGTGTTAAATAAGAAAAAATTTAAATATGCTCTTCTGACTGAATGAAAAACAGGAAGTTACATCATAAATTATTTTGGTGATTAAATGCAATGGGTCTAATATTTCCGTGGAGTAAAACTTTTGGTGTGATACTCTAATATTGCACCAACCATGTGCTTTTCATATGTGCTTACCTAGTCATCAGTTCAGTATTATTTCATTTTATGTCTTGTTGTAGGATTTTCATAGATTAACAAAATTATAGTGGACTAAAAACCAAAATATGAACATCATTCTTGGCTGTATAGTGCTAGAAGTGCAAGGGACAGGGGGGTAATATTTTCACCAAAATAATGTGAACGTCATGAATATCTAATATTCAAATATCGCTTTTCTGCATTTCAGTATTTAATTTTGAAAGTATTACACTTCTATCCAAACATGGTTTTTCCTGTCTTGTTGATGATTTCTTTGTTCTAACATCTTTGTTTCTAATGTAATTTTTTTGTCATTTCTGCAAATATACACACTGATATAAAAGAAACTCATCTGTGTATTTTAACAAACTTATTTGCTGCTGGTTACTACACATGAATCTCTCTCGTACTATGATTACAACATATATAACAGCCCACAAAGCACTAAATAAGAACAGATTAAAAAAGGTGTTATGAGCTGGAAGATGATGATTCCATGAACATAATATATTGAATCCCACATGCACCCATACTCCTTTTATATACTCAAGTTGGAAGTCTTTCTAGTTTGGGCATTTAGAACTATTAAGTAGGTAATAGTGAGCATTTTTTCTCTTTCAGATGCTCATACAGATAGATTGTTCATTTAATTTTGCTGTATTCCCACCTAAATATGAACATTCTAATTATAGGGTGGTACATCAGTTAACATCTTGCTCCTGATTTAGTCTGACTTTTTGGTGCAAATATTTTCTTATTGATAGCCTTTTTCCATGTATTTCTCTTCACAGTCACTCTCCCATATTGATTGAACTCCCAAATCTTTCATTGTTTTCATGATGTTTTTTGTAGGTTCTTATTCAATTGTCCCCCTTACACAGTAATCTGCAGGATTCTTTCCATGTTTTTGAAATCTTCATATGCAACTTCTATCAAAAGCTTTAAGTTTACTCATCTGTCCAGCTCAGAGCAGTTCAGATTTTGTGTTCGTGTTGCCATGTTGCTTCTACTTATCTCCCTGAAAGTATCTATTAATCATTTACAAGTTGAATCAAAGGTCCAGGCCTAATACTTTTATCCTTTGCAGGGGACTGATTTTTTTTCCTTACCTCAGATGCTTAGTTCCCTTAGCCTTTTATTCCCCCAACCTCAGTCAGAATAATGCTCTGCGTCTGAGATAAATAAAAGTGTAAAATGCAAGTTGCATGATTATTTATCATCTCTTTGAAAATATTTTCTGCTAAACCATGACCAAATAGCAATTTACCTGAGCATTTTTCGACATGTTCTAACATCTTATTCATGTCATTGAATAGCATCTTAGTCCTCAAGATGTCCAGCTCAATGCAAATAAAATATGCATAGAGAATGTATCCAGTAACTGTGAATAATGATACAGAATATAACCTCAGTACAATGTGCTGCCAATTATAAAAGAAAAGATTTGATAAATATTTGAGTAGCTAAAAACTGAAAATCATGAAAATGATTGTTAACATAATTTACATTTGCAGACTAATTTAAACCCAAAACTTAAGATTTTTTTTCTTAAAATGTAGTTGGATACATCTATGCTTAATTCCAAAAACATTTATCTTGTTGCAGTTATCTCTGTAAAACTGATTTTCATTTTATTATTACTAATGAATGAATGGGTGAAATCTTTCACTGTTCGTTCATATAATTAGCCTATCAAAATTAGTGTTCTCGTACCTGTTTTACATTAACGTAGTCCCCAGTGATTTAATGTTAAATTAGCAAGTTATGTCTAAGGAGACTGCTGTTGCAGAAAAGGAGACAAATGTCATGCCATACCTCAGTATTAACTAAAAACCTAGGAAAAGGTGGTAAGTACTATAGTGGGTGAGATAAGTATAATTTCTGAGAAAAACTTGCAGGTTTAGGTTGAGATTTAAAAAATAATATCATCTAAATTGGATATAAGCTTTAAAATGAACACATGCAATGGATTTTAGTTCCGCATAAAGTTTTTGTTGACATTTCAGAGAGGTGTTTGCCGTAATCTGTCCTCAAATGCAAAATTACCGTTGAGTTCATTGGGAATTTGAGCTGATGAAGGGCTTTAGAGTATTGTTTATTGAATATTGGTGTTTATTACAGTAGTTTAAATTGCAAGGTAATGACAAAACAAATTTTTATTTCTGTCATAGAAATTCTAAGGTTGTTTTGTAAAGCTGTGATGAGGTGGTCAATGTCCTTTCCCCAAGAGCTTCTCATTTTTGGTCCTCCTCTCAAACAAGAGAACAAAACCTCAAACCCAAATCACCCAGGTCAGCCCTTCTCCCTCCCAGAAGAACCCAAACAAAAAGTTCATTATAGCTTCTGGATTTGACTGGCTTATGTAGTCTTTTGTAAAATGTACTGCTGACAGTCTTAATTTTCAACTCGTTATCAGTTTTACACAGCTCAGCATATTGGAAAATACTAAGTATGTTATAAAAAATCCTCATTCTTCCTAAGGAGGAATCATAATTATACATTCTTACAAGGTAAAAGGTTCTGTAACCACTCCATTCCTGGTGTAGCTTTGATAGAGTACATTTAATAAATCAGGTTTGTAGCTCATTCAGAAATGACAATACTTGGGCTGTGTTATATTTTCAGCGCTATCTGTATCATGCAGAGTTCTGTTCTGTACCTCAGTAATTGCCAGTTATAAGATATAAATAAAGGTTAGATAACAATGGCACTTAAAGTGTGCACTTTAAAATGGTTTGACATCACAGCATTTAAATCAACAGTCTCTGGCAAGATGCCTCGCAGCAGTATGTTGTCTTCTGTTCTCTTAAGTAGGACTAATAATTCTGCAATATGCTGCTCACAATTATGTATAGAGCTACAACACAGGTTGTAGCACAGATAAAGTACAGCACAGATAAAGTGTAAGTGTGTTACTTTCCTTTAGTTACTCCAAAAACTACTTTGTAAACAAACATTTGTGGTTGGGCATAATCCCAGACTGGCACTGCTAGCATGTATGGCAGAAAAAAAAAAAAAAAAATGAGGTTTGGTCTAGGGACCGAGCTGAAGTACAGATGTCCCTACGGTTGTGACCTGTTACTGGAGACTAAGAGTTGCTGCACGACTGAGAGACAGGACTTTGAAAGAGAGGGTGCAAGAGTAATCAAAGCAGGAAGCCTTAAGTCAAAGCTTGAGCAAAAATAGATTGGAATTTGAGTTGATGTTAAAAAGGAGTTGAAGCCATTGAAGCCAATGAAGTTAGATACTACTCTCACACAGTGTTATATACTTGTTACAGCTCGAAATAGGCCACAGCCCTAAATAGTCACAAGACTTTTCTCACAAACTACAGACAGCTTATTGTTCGCATTATTTAGTGGCCTTTACAAAATTACATAGTTTTAAAGACCTTGACAGTTCCATATGCAACTCCCTTCCTAGTTCTTTTTCATATCTGTGATCATTCTACACCACGGCCTGTACCCAACTAAGGCTAAGATATCTCAATTCACAAGCTCCACCATGCCCTCCACTTCATCTCTTATCTGTTTTTCTGTAAAGAGGAGCATGAAATCAATGAACATTTGCAGGGGACACTATGAGAGAACCTACCTACTGCCCTTCACTCACCGGGACCTTATGGTTGTTCTCTCTGCTAAACAGACTCACCATGGACTGAGAAAGAAACTGTAAGAACTAAAATGCACACACAAAAACATATTTCTTGCTTTGTGTAATATATTTAAGAGTTTCACCTTCTCTTGGAGAAATACTTCACACTGTGTAGGTATTTATTAACTAATAATTCAGACACCAAATTTTAGAGATCTAACTCTAAATTTATTTATTTGTTTGAAATCATATACTGTTTTGAACAGCAGACTGCACTTCCATCTCATTCAGCACAATACCCAAAATAGGTGGTAATAACTCATTGGTAAACACACAAGCTGCCACTGTTCATAAGGCCAATCTCATGATGAGTACCTTATCAAAGGTGAAATGATGTCTGCTATAAAAGGGATATCAGCACTACTGTGCTTTCCACATTGCTGTGCCAGTATGTCTCAATCCTGACTTTGCTCAGTGATGGAGCACTGAAACTGCTCTCACTTGCAGTGTTTAAATCAATTATTATTAGAGACAGTGGGAATTTAGCAAGGTTTTACATTGTTGCAAACTTTTACTGCTCATAGTTCATCGACTACACGTTGGCTGCCAAGCACTAGCAGTGTTTAATGTTGCCCTGATACAGTTTTAAATAAAATGTGTTTATTATCACAAACAGAAACCAGGGTTTACAGAAGGTAAAATGCAAGTCCCAGATATTAAAAAGTGCTTTGTCACCTCACAAAACAATGTCAGCAAGAGTATTTTTTTTTTTTTTTTTTTTTGTGAGATTGAAAACCTATTTAACAAGAAGAATCTCGTTGATGCTTGGTAAGGACTTTGAGATGGTTCACATTATTTAGACACTTTTTTGGTACCTGCAATTATCTGGTTTGAGATGGTAGGTGGTTTTGTGTGTTCTTTTTCCTTTTCAATTTATTTCCCCAGAGAGTAGAGGTTAGGCACAGCAGCTGGCTGTCACTGTGACTTGCTTTTTACTCAGCTGTGGAGCTGAGCAGAATAAGGAACAAGGAGAAAAAGTCAGTGAAGTTGTCCAAAGTCAGTCACTGCCATAGTTGAAACTGGAACATGGAATCACCTTGAGTCCCAGCCTAAATGCTGTAGTACTTGCCTGCTTTTAATTAATTACTATAAATTTTGGAAACTCTCTTGGTATTCTGTTACATTTTACTTATAATTCTACAGGGAAAAGTGGTGGTAGTCACGAAGAAACAAAAAACAGACACCCCATACTGTGAGATGGATATTTTGAGCTATTCTATACAGAAATTTCTCTATCTTTTAATACGTGACTGTGCTTATTGTTTCAAGTCAAGATTTGTGAATTCACTGGAAAACAGAAAAATGGATCTAACATGGGAATGAAGGTATAGAATAGTGAACAGAATGGAGTATATTTTTAAATGTTTCTCTCACTGAATAGTGATGTATTTCAATGTATCTTAATTCATGTGATTTAAAGAATATAATTTTTAAAAAATCAACCATATTTCTAATGAAAGACAAATAGATTTATTTTTATTGGCCCCAAGTGAAATGCTGATATTTCTTTTCAATGAATGAAAATATATAGCTATTTTATTTTTTGCTTTACCTTTCTAAAACTATCTATACCATCTACTGTGATTTGTTATTTGCACAGTTTACATTCTCTTTAAGTTTTTTTTCTGTTTTGTTTGTTTTTATATAAAACCTACTTAGTTTTAGAAATGTAGTTAATATTTGCTCCAAGTAGCATAGCAACTATTCAGATACATTTGTTGTATATGAGCTAGTCCCATAACTATATATGCTACAGCTGAGTCAGTGCAGTGCTTTACATCAACTGAGTAATCAATAATCTTGCTGAGAAACCACGCTGGGAATAAGTGATAATCTAAAATAGTTCTTCCACAGCTGCTATGTTACTTCAAGTTGGCATAACTGAATATTTGGAGCTAACTTATATCTTGTAGATGTATCATGGAATCTCTCGTGAATAATGAGAACCAGTGAAGAAATGATAGCACTGGGACTACTAGGATACACAGAAAGGAAAAGAATAATTTTAGAAGGTAGTGGGAAAAAAAAGGAACACCTGCTAATGTAACATAGAGATGTAGCTGTGAACTAAACCTGAAGGTGTGATTGTGAGCAATAACTGAAGTGGAATAGAGTCTCTAAAGATTATGTGAAGGGGTCACACAGAAAGTCATATGCCTTGCAAAGACAGCAGAATTGTATATATTTTTAATAATTTTAATATTGAAATATATTTATATAAAAATAATTTAAATTAATTTGTTGAAAATTATTACTTTAACTCAAACAATTGATACTACTGCAGCATTCTGTGCAGCTTTAGGCAAAAGAAAACCAGAGAAATGACAAAGACCTTGAGCTTCCTTGTCCAATGTAAAAGCGCATAAAACAGTCTGAGGGAAAGCAGTTCCAACACGCCTTGCTCTGTGATTTTCACAGGGAGAAAACTGTGACTGATCTGTAATTCCTCAGGATGTTCTTTCAGACTTTTCGGAAGATGGGTACAATATGCACATTTCTCCCGGTTTGGGGAATACTCCCTCTGTCTTCATGACCTGTTAAAGGTGAGAGCAGCCAGATCTGCCAGCATCACTGGATACCGCCTTTTATTTCCACATACTTGTAGAAGTTGAACCCTCTCAAGTAATCCCTGTCTCAGCTCTTATTCACAGCTGATAGATCTCAACCTTGAACCTTTTCACTGACCACAGGGGCCTTAGAGCCCCCAGTCGTGAAGACTGAGGCAAAGAAGGTATTTTAGTGACCTGAGTCTCATCTGTGACCACTATCACTTAGTCACCTGCAGTCCAGGTTTTGGCTGAACAGTTTCAGAGCTCTGTTGGAGAAGAGATTATAGCCTATAAAGAGCATATCCTGAGATTCTTAGTGAACCCATATTGCAAAAAACACTCAAATATCACATCTGTAGCTAGGCTGTTGCATTGGTGGCTAATTCAGTTATGCCTCTAATCCAATCAATGCTGAAAACCAGCAATATTAGTTTGAACCAAAGGGCGGATAAAATGTTTGTGATATCTCATAATGACTCTAATAGTGAGGACAAATCTTGAAAATGTAAAATGTCCATTAAGAAACACACACAAGGACATTATACTCTGAGATATAGTTGCTGGACAACAAAACAATGCCATATTTAGATATGACCAGAAGATAATTTGAAGCTATCCTCAGAATTGGGAGAGAAGGAAAACACTCATTAGGGATTGTAGCTAAAATTATAGCAAAAAAAAGAAAGTATCAACACACATATGGTAATATGCAAAATTAAAATTTTGTCATGTAAAAGGAATGAACTGAAAAATCTCTAAAAAACCAACCAACCAAATGAAACCCCACACAACCTCTTCAATATGCCAATTTCAATATCCCAACCCCAACTGGCATAGATAAAAACATAAGCTCAGTACCATGAGAAAATGTTCAGATTAATTTGCACAAGACCTCCCAACGAAGCAAGGAAAAAGAATGACTAATCTTTGCCAGCACTCTAGATGATTTACCAGATTAAACTGCTGACTGCGTGTATTTTTACATGCAAAGTATCAGTGTCATTGGAACAGCTTGGCAGTGTTTCACATGCCTCTTGACAAGTATTGTTGGGTACAAAGGGCCTTGGATATGACACAGAGCCTGCAAGTCAATAGTGACATAAAGTAAACTAGGCTTTGAAGAGAAGTACAAGGATTATAACAGATAATTATAACAGTCTATATTTTAAAAAAAAAAAAAAGTTGAAGAACAGGCAAGCCTTAACAGTGGTGTGGGGATATAACTGCATTAAGCAACTTTTCTCAAAGCATTTTAGGTCAAACTGAAGCTGGAAAGACCTACTGCTGCCTTCTTCAGCTCTAATTTGATTCTGAAAAATTCCCTCAAGGTATTGAGGGCCATTCGAAATATATCCAGGCCATGGGAGAAAGGAGCCGGCCAGCAATTTGCTATAGAAAAATTGATCAAAAGCCTGAGAATATTCAAGTAGCAGAAAAAGAGTAAAATACAGAAATAACTGGAAATCAGGAACCAATATTTAATGAAGTAAAGAAATGTATAAATGGGTCACTGATCCTGAAGTACTATAATTCAGTGCAATGGCCCACAGTGTAATGAGACTGGGCTGGTTTTTAAGAACTTTGAGGAGCAGCATTTAGAAAAAATAAATATGACAGCATTTTCTAGACAGGAACAAGTATAGATAGCATTCAGAAAAGAAGCTTCTGGTTGCATTCTTCAAAATGGAATAATTCTATTTTCCTCAGCCTTGGGTACAGGATATTTATGCAGGCAGATCCCAGGTCATTAAAAAGTATTGTGAAGCATCCACAGCCAAGTGCACCCGGCTGTGTACAGCAGATGTTACTGGGACTTGAGTGTTAGGGTGTGAGAACAAAGTGCTACTCTGTAAAGTTATTCTGTATATTATACATGCTTTCCTGCATGTGGCAGAAATGACATGGCTCTGTCAAAAAGGGGGTAAATTCTGCCAATATGTGAAAAAAAAAAGATGCGTAAGCTAGGAAATATTAGGAATGGAATTTGAAACAAACCAGAAAATGTAATTAGGCCGATATGTGAATCTATAGTGTTTCTTGAATATTATTGATTGAACTTTTACTGAAGATGAAGCAACAGTGGAAGTAGAAAATATTCTGGGTAGGCTGCAAGAGAGCAGAAGCATAGATGACCAAATAAGATTTAAACTTGGAAAAATGTACTCCGTGTAAAATCATGAATTATATACAGATGCAAGTAGGGAATTATCCTGTTTTCTTATAAAAAATTAAGGGAGTGAGTTGAATTACCTAATAATAGATTTAAAAAAAAAAAAAAATAATAGTTGGAGTTTGTTTTCATGTGGTGCAATGTAATTTTGTAGAATTTATTCCTGCATGTTTTGGATAACAAAAAGATCAAGAAATTGAATTCAAAAAATAGCCTTTACTGAAAGTGAATTTCTAGTTATTGCATTCTGGAGCTTTTAGTCCAGGATGGATTCATTTTCATATTTTTTCCATCTCTGATATTTTTCCTTCAAGCTGTTGCCATTAATCACATTCATCCACTTTGGACGCAACCGTGTCTCCTTACCATACATGCACTGACTGTAAGATTTAAGAATTTCAGAATAACCTGAATTTGGTACAAGAGAAAGTACATTTATTTATCTCTTAGGGTTGGCTAAAATGAAAGAAACAAATGCCATAGATACTTATTATAATAGAAAAAAAGTTAACTATGTGTAAGAAGAATGAGTGGTACTTGACCTGGTCAGAAACTTGATCCGAAGTCCACCCCTAGGCAAGCATATCAAAATACATCAGGTTTCTAGTCTTTAGTACTTGTACCAGAACATAAAAATCTAAGTTACTATGATGGCAATATTAAAAATAGAAAAAAATTCTGTGTGCATAATAACACAAACTCCTTTCTCAAAGTATGCTCTATCAGAAAACACAGTATGTATAATTCTTTTTTCCTCATTTATATCTTTACAGACACCAATTGACTCAAAAATTACTCTGGCTGTAGCTTTTGAGTGTTTCTGAGCCAGGGATAGCTACATGAACAAAAAGAGGATGCAGGGACTCATTTTACATGACTATTGTTGCTAGGGAGAGTGGTCCTCTGGGATCCTTCACTAAGCTTGTTTGTCTCACTCTGCCTGGGATTTTCAAAGAGACAGTTCACTGACATAGAGGAAACTCAGAGCGGTTCAGGTTTTTATGGGATTTTTTTCATCATCTTTAATTCTGTAACTATGGAATTCCTAAACAATAGGTCAAATCCTCAGAGGGTAGTAAATAGTTTTAAAGGATTTTTTGAAACATGCAGAGTTACAGCAATTCTGCAGCCCGAGACTGGCAGCCTGTTAGTGCCTACAGAGAAGTAAAAAACTACAGTGAATTCAGAACCAGTCAATTACAGCTTAAGGATCTGACCTGATTCCTGTTATATTCATTCTCGTGTTTATGACTGACTTAAGGAAAATGAAAATCAGTCCCAACAAGTGTTAATCATTGTTCTTTCTGATTTTCTTATGCTTAATATTTTATATATTGCTTTTTGGCCCATTTTTAACCCTTGCCTTTTTTCTTTTCTCTTTTCTTTTCTTTTCTTTTCTTTTCTTTTCTTTTCTTTTCTTTTCTTTTCTTTTCTTTTCTTTTCTTTTCTTTTCTTTTCTTTTCTTTTCTTTTCTTTTCTTTTCTTTTCTTTTCTTTTCTTTTCTTTTCCTCTTCTCTTCTCTTCTCTTCTCTTCTCTTCTCTTCTCTTCTCTTCTCTTCTCTTCTCTTCTCTTCTCTTCTCTTCTCTTCTCTTCTCTTCTCTTCTTCTTTCTAGTATTCTTTTTTCTCCCATTCAGTTATACAATTAAAAGTATTTTAGTCTTATCAAAACACATGGAAAACTCTATAAAACCAGCCACATATTTTAAAACTGGATGTGTTAGCCTGAAATTTTAAAAACGCTAGAGTATTTGACTACATACTATTATGACTTTTTCACTCCATTTGACGGGAACTCCAGGTCCAATACAGTTTTTGTGGAAGATAACAATCACAGAGAGCATCCATAATGTTTCATGCTTAGTATTGTTTGATGCCAGTATTGTGTGATGCCTTTGTTATTTTTTAATTACACTGATTTCTCCATATAGTTGAGTTGTGGTTTGTTTTGCAAAATGCCTAAGCAGAAATGCTGTGGACAAAGAAAAGTATAGAAAAAGAGAATAAAATTCCTTGAGAAATCAGAAAGTAACTCAGGTCTCCAAAGGCCAAGACCTTGAGCCATGCTGAGGCGTTTGATTACAGGTAAAAACCTGATTTCCTATAATATCATCTGTGTCTTAAGAAGAGGGACTCCTTCACAGGTGCAAATTGTTTAAAATATGCTCTGCTTGAGCTATTTTTTAAATTTGTTTTCTCTTTCTAACTTTTTTTGGGTTTCTTCACTTAGATGTAGCTTGGTTGGCTAACCTTTAAATTAACATTAAATTCAAGTACTGATATTATATGGTCTAACACCCTGGATAAGATATAAAAGTTTAACTTTTATGGACTTTCTTATTCCTAAATGAACTCATGCAACTTATAAACTTTAATTACTCAGAGATGAGATGAGGTCCGTGACATAAATTTTCCAAAATAATGTAACTGACCACTCTATGACTATATCCCAGAAACATTTGGAATCCTCTTTTTTTTTTTTTTTTCCTAAAATGTGCTGCTGACTGACATCTGTTGATAAATATAAGGAATTTGCAAATATGGGATTTTTCATCCTACAAAGTGCTTTCCCATTTGAACCCCTTAGAAGAAGTTTATAGCTGTACTACAGATATTTTCTTAAATCCTTATAATTTTGCTAATGGCTCTTTTTTTTGTAAGAAATATGTATATTCACTATTTAATTACATCTGTACAAAAATCAAAGAAAACAGGTAATTTTACTTTTGATCATAGACTCAGTGTCATAAGTTCTTTATTTTTTTTTTTCAAAAAGGTTTTGTTTGCCATACTCTCTTATGGCCTGAATAGTGTTAATATGTCAAAGCTTTTTTCAAGGATCAAAAAATAAATTCAGATGGATTAGGTGGGTGAAGGGCCCTCAGCTAATGGAAAGGTCTTTGTGTCAGTGAAAAGTGCAGATGTTCTAACATGAAGATGTACGATAACTCGATTCATACCACCATACCTCCATTAGAAAAGATTATTTCAGATTCTTGTATTGCATTTTACAGCAGTGTGTTCTTTCAGGCTTTTTCCCTCTATGACATAAAATATGTTTTCTTACTCTCAGAATTGAAACACAGATAGCACATAAGAAATGTGAACTTTTACATAAATGTAATTATACCAATTGTAGGTGAAAGGTAACAAGTTTATTGAACTGATAATCTGTTTCGTGTAATTGGAGTAGAAGAAAAAAAGAGAAAATACTCTGAAATATTTAATTAAATAACAACAGATGAATGTAAGGTGTTATCTAACAGTCTCATATAACATGACACTTCCTATGTTTCAGTCTCAAAAACCTTGTCCTTTATTAAGGAAGTAAAAAGGAGATTTTTTTCCCCTGATTTTCTAAGTTGCAGAAACACACAGTCACAGAATGGGCAAGATTGGAAGGGACCATTGGAGGTTGTCTAGTCCAGCCTCACTAATCAGGACTCATCCTAAAGCACACTACCCAGGCTTGTATCCAGGTGGCTTTCGAATACATCCAGAGACGGTGGCTCTACAGCCTCTCTGGGCAATCTGTTCTAGTGTGCAGTGAGTATAAGGGTGCACAGTGAAGAAGTTATTTATCATGTTCAGGTGGAACTTCCTGTGCATCAGTTTCTGCCTGTACTCTCTGGTACTATTGCTTGGCACCACCAAGAAGAGCCTGGATCCATCCTCTTGACAATCTCCCTTCAGATACTTATACACATTGATGATGCATATACACATTCTCAGTTGTCCTTTCTCAGGTCTGAACAGGCCCAACTCCCTCAGTCTCTCCTTTTAAGAGAGATGTTCCAGTCCCTTAAACACCTTTGCCACCCTCTGCTGAATCTGTTATAGGAGTTTCATGTTTCTCTTTTCTTGAGGATCCCAGAACAGGACACAGCACTCCAGATGTGTCTCACTAGGACTGTGTAGAGGGGCAGGATCACCTCTCTCAACTTACTGCCAATGTTCTTCCTAATGCACCCCGGGATAACATTGACCTTCATGGCCACAAGGGCACTGCTGGCTCACAAACAGCTTGTTGTCCACCAGGACCCCCAGGTTCTTCTCCACAGAATTGCTTTCCATCAGGTCAGCTCCCAGCCTGTACAGGTCCTTGGGGCTGTTCCTCACCAGGTGCAGAATCCTGCATTTGGCTTTGCTGAATTTCAGACAGTTTTCCTCTGCCCATTTCTCCAACCTGTCAAGGTTCTTCTGAAGGGCTCAGGGTCCTCTGGAGTTTGGACCTTCAGTCTATGTGTAAATGTTCTTCCCTGCAGGGGAGTTATAATCTCTGAGTTCACTTGTGTAAGGAGAAAGAAACAGTACTGGCCTCACAGGGTTCCCCTTTTTCTCATCTCAGTCAACACCAGCTGTAGCCTGAGGTGGGTACTTTGCACATGGGTTTGTCCCCTGAATGTTTGAGCCATCAGTGTTCCAGTGTCTTCCAGTATCACCTGTGAATACATTCTTCTCCACAGACCTAGGATGATAAAACAATAGCATCTTATCTCAAGTTCCTGTCACAGTCCAAATTCCAGTTAGTTGGCCTGTTTGAGGACAGGTGGACTTCAGTAGTCCAGATGAACAGCTGCTTTTTTGCAGTCTGCTATAGTGGGCAAAGGTTCTCTGATGATTTTAGAAATATTTCAGCCATTAAGCATTTGTCACTCTCACAATGTAGCACAGGAAGCACAGTTACAGAACTGTGGTCTTTCATCCAGATCTCATTATGCACAATTTAACAATATTTTATAAATACAAGAGGTGAAGAAGCTTTCTTTTGTATGAGGACTATAAATTGTATGCTATTGTTATGAACTCAACAGGAGACTTTTTACAGACTCTCTAGCAAATCTCAATGCCTCAGAAAAATATTTGTGATTTTTATTTAGTATGTTGGAAAGAACAAAAAGTGTTTTCTAGCTGACTGAAATGTTAAAAGGAGTTTATGCAAATCAGGATTATGTCAGTTTCATTAACATGTTAATTTTGAAGTCAGATTAATTATAATATTTTAGATTTTTGAGCTATTTCTGTTTAGAAACAGTATTTTCCCCTTCCAGACTATCACCAAGGCAAATTTTCTTTGAAAGATTTTTTTTGTCTTAGTTTATGACAGACAGACTGGGTGTCTGGAGGAAAGAATAGGGAATATGCAACCATGACTGCAACAGCAAGATATTCTTATCAATGGACAAAACAGCATTTAGAGGGAAATACACTATTTGCAGAACAGATAATCAAAATAATTTTGAGGAATTATATAGTATATTATTTCTTCTTCTTTTAATACCCTAAAAAAAACTTTTGGAGTTTTGGTTTGTCAAGTTTTTTGAGTGGATTCAATGTAGTTTGTTTTTTTTTTCCCTTGGGCAGGTAGCTTGAGATGTTTCCATTGTTCAGAAAAATTGCTGATGATACTTAGTTATTTCATGTTCAGTTCTGTTGATTTTCATGAGCAAGTCAAATGACCTTATCAAGCCAGAGAAATCAATTTGCACATTTTCTCTTTTGTGACCAGCCTTTCAGTTAGTACAGCACTAGCACACAGTTGTTTTGCTTTCCATCAATCTTTCATTTCTTCTTACTCCCTATTCCCTTTGGCATCCTTTCACATACAAGAACACACCATTACACAGGTAAAATACAAGTGCTAAAGCCTCCACATATTTTATACAGCTCCAAGGAACTTATTGTAAATTTCTCAGGTGTTTTATTGAACTCTGATTTGGGACAGTGACTTCAATTTCTTTCAGCCACTATCCACCTGTGTGTTGCTTTAAATGCTCCCTTCATTTAAGCAGGCTGACAAGCAGATTCACTGATACCAGTGAGCTAAGTCATTGCTCATTTAACAAAGGCAAGAGGACCTGCAGCTTTCAGCTTTCTCCACTATTACCAGTGTCGGTTTACACTACTATAAAACACTGACATGTAGGCACTGGGGCTATGCTCGTTAATACTGCTCAAGGAAGTACAGCATCTGTGCTTGTCAGACAGAAGGATGGAGCCCTGGGCTCCTTACTCATCACTGCCATTTGGAGCGAGGGACTTGTAGCTATACACAGAAACTATCCCTCTTCACTGAAACATGGTACAAACATAATTGAAATGGGAAAAGAAGAGAAGTAGAAAGGGAATATTTGCTGTCCTCTAATATTTCTTCATGAGCAAAGCAAATCTGCCTTCCAGCTTTTCGTATCCAAGAAGTTTGGAAGAATCTTTGTCTTTACTGTGGCTATAAGTATTTGAATAAATGATTAATGTGATTTTTCCACAGCTGAAAAGCTCAATTAGTATTGATAAATAACATTTAAATCATATATGCTGGAAGGTGGAGGTATGTATCTTATTTGAAAAGCAATATTTTAATTTGATAATATATCGTGGTATGTTGAGTCTGAAGTTACCCTGCAGGTAAATGCACAAACCACAACTTACACTTTAAACCACAGATATTCTATGTATCCAGCACTCAGGGTTGTTTCTTTCTGGGGTCTGAGGTGGTGTATCTGTGCTGTTTTGCATTGGGTATCCATGCTAATATTCTGGCAGTGGGTCACTCCAAGGGTGTCCTCTGAGGTGGGACCAAGGCTGACCATGTTAGATGCAGATGTTTCCAGCCAATTCCAGCCATCTCTGCATCAGACCCACCACAGGACAAAGCTGAAGACATCAGCAAATAAATATAGAACAAAACAGTGTGCAGCAGTGTGAGAAGGGGAGGAAAAAGAATGAGAAACAGCCCTGCAGGCACCAAGACGAGAGTACAAGGAGAGGCAGTGGTGCTCCAGGTGCCAGAGCAGAGGTTCCCCTGCAGCTTGTGGAGGAGACCACAGTAGAGCAGGTGTCTCCCTGCAGGCAATCGAGACAACCATGCCAGAGTAGGTGGCTACTTCTAAAAAAGTCTGCATGTCATGAAGAGTCTGTGCTGGAGGAGGTTCTCCAGGAACAGGGACTGCTGCTGGTAGAAAGCACACTCTGGACTGGGTTTATCCTGGAGGACTGCAGCCTGTGGAGAGGACTGGTGTTAGGGCAGCTCTTAAAAGTAGACCAATGGAAAGAGTCATATTGGAGCAAGGGAAAAGTTTGAGGAGTGAGAAGTGTCAGGATGTTTTAATGGACTCAGCAATCTCCTACTTCCCATCTCCAATGCACTGCTCAAGGTGATGGGAGATAGATGAGTCAGAAATGAAGGAATTGCATCGTGACTGGGAAAAAGAGCAGAGTCAGAGGTATTTTGATTTTTGTCTTTATTTCTCAATATCCAAATTCGTTTTACTTGGCAATGAATGAAATTAATTTCCCGCTAGTCAAGTCTGTTTCTCCTATGATGGTAATTAATAAATGATCTTCTTATCTTTATCTAGACCCACACTCTCCTTTTTTCCCTGTGCTATTGAGAAAAGAAGCTGAATGGGCATCTGGCATCAAGACAAGGTCAACTTGCCTTGCTGAAAGTTAAGTATCTGAGCTCTTGCCCCTCTCACTGGGCTTCACTCTGTAAACAGTGGATGGAAGTAGGCACCTTTAGAAGGAAATACATCAGACCTGTCTAAGAGTGAGCTGAAGAAAATGTTACCTTGATGTTACCTTGATTAGAAAGAGACCTGGGAGTGACTAGTTCAGTCTTAGATGCCAAGACTTTAGACATCTTATTTTCCATCTGTACTTCACTCTTTTAAGTTCTGGATACCAGCTTTGATGTGCTGTCAGAGAATTCAAAGTCATTGGATTTTAGACTTTATTGGCTTTGTGTCCTGCAGTAATCATCAGCAAGAGAATAATCTCTCTTCTTTCTTCTGCATTTAATTTTCACACAGTTGTTTTTTTTTTTGGTTTTTTTTTTTGGTTTGTTTTTTTTTTTTTTTTTTTTTTTTTCCTTTTATGCCAGAACAAAGAAGGATCAAAATGACAGTCAGAGATATTTGGAATAGTATTTATAAAATATTAAGGATTATATTGAGTTATCTATGTCTTTTATCCATATGGGCATTTCTCCACTCTCCTTGATCCCAATAACACCATCTTTCTCATTAATATCCAAAAGAAAAAAGAACTTTTGATCCTTTTTTTGAAATTTTTTAAATTTTTTGGCTGTTTATCAACATTATTATCATACAATAATTGACTGGTGACAAGAATCTCATTTCTCAGTGGTCTCTAACGTAATCTGTAAATTATATACTGAATCTCTACTCACTGCATCTGACATACTTTGTATTTTGACTGGTTGGTCGTACAGCCTCTCTTTTGAGATTTAGAGTGCCAGAAATGTAACATAGGAATAGAATGGCTTCCTGCCAATCAAATTACACAACACTGAAAAGGTCAGAGTTATACAGTATATTACTGTCTTTCAGAGATTATACTGGGTATTAAAATTCTCTGATGTTTCATTTCACTGACAAAGACTGTAGTAGAACAGGAAAAAGCACAGGAGGGATCAGGCTTTGTGACCACAGTGTTTATGAGGTTGATAAAAGAAAAACAAAAACAAACCCAAGAAAACCCGGCCCCTTCTAATTATATTGTGATTTCTAATATGTGGGGGTTCTTCTGATTAGAAAATCCAAATAAAATTTCTTAGATCACAACTGTCTGGGCAGCTGTGAGTTAGAACATAGTAATTCTATCTCAGAAGTAGAATATGAAACGAATTGCATGAGAAAATTAACAGACTGAAATGTTAAGTAAATTGCATCAGACACTTTCCACAGTAATTTACTGTGTGTTCTGAAAAACTCAAAATGGATGTTCTAGCCACCACTTTATGGCAGGGTGAAATCAAATCTCAAAAACCTTCCAGACTGGATAAGTAGCAAAGTAGCTTGTCAGGAGAGTTGTCATTTCTGGCCTCAGGGACCCATATTTAAATCAATTTTTAAATTCATTACTATTTTACTCTTTGGGACCTTTCCCAAACATACTGTATTTTGTGCCTCAATCATCACACACAAATAGTACCACAGCTTGACATTTTGACTTGAGAGTGGTTTATTACTTTATTTCCCAACAGAAAATGATTACATAAAGGAATGGATAAGTTGCTTTTAATTTCTTTTGGATCACATGTTTATGTTACGGAACAGTTTGTCTCCAGTTTCTCCTCCTCATCTCAGAAAAGTAGAAGTAACAGAAAAAGTATTAGAGGTTTAGGTTGTCTTTTCATGCAGCCAACTTTTTTATAGTAAAAATTTACTTAGCTGAAGAAGATCACCTAGGCTTAAAATATAACCAAATTAGTTAAAAAGAAAACTAAGAAAAAAAAATGAAAGAAAGAAATAAAGAGTGGCAACATAGGAAAAAATTAGATGTTTACAAGAAATAACAAGAAGAGAGTATGATCTCTGAAGGATTAAATATCACCACTTTCCTTTCAGAAAATATTTCTTCAGAGTACGTGACTCATATCACAAAATATGATTTTAAAAGGAACTGGCAATTATATTGAAGCTTTTTTGAAATTTATTTATTTCAAATAAATAATTTTAAATTTATTTATATATTTTATATATTCTAATCTGTCAGCAGAAATACTGTTCCATAATAGCATCCTTCTTCTGGTGTCTCACTGCATTGTTAGTATATTTTAGAAATACGTTCATGCAAGCAAAAATTTACCAAATGTATGAACCAGAACAGAATTGTCCCTCAATCTACTGAAGTGCAGTGAATGCCATAATAGCCATAGGTAAACACACACAGCATCTAAAGTTGTATGACAAAATTAGGAGAACTAGTCCAACTTTATGTTTTATTTTCTTGAAATTTCATGTATTTCATGTGTGAAAATCAGTTTCTAAGTCTATAATGCAATGGCTTTGGTAGCTTCTACTAGTATGTTTTTTTTTAATTCCACAGGTATTACTGCAATGGTAGTCACAGATTTGGTTATAGTTGAAGCTTTTGATAACTGTCAAAAAAATCTGTTCTACTTCCTGTAGTATGCATGTTAATTGTAGAGTCTGAGCTTTCTTTCCCTAATAACTTGATTGGAAATGCTATATCTTAGGATAGAATTCTCAATTAAAAAAAGGATTTCTCCTTTCTGACACTCTTCTCCCTCAAAATTATGGTCTTCAAACCATTGGTGGCATTGACATAGAAATGATAATCTCAGATGGATAAAAAATAATAACCATTTTGAGAAGAGAATAACACAATACTTGGTCTAATTTTACTTTTGGAACAAATTTCATTAAGTGACTCTAAAGTTTTGTTCAAGAGATTTTAGAATTCAGAAGTCCAAGACCAAGTTAAGTACTTTGATGAACAATGTGATAACATTTTAAACAAAACAGACAAATTCTAATGATATGCAAATTATAAAATCTATTTTCATTGTGCTAACATTCCTTGCCAATAAAACCGACATCACTCCCTGCCCTGACTAGGAGTAATTTTAAGATTTATTTTATTCTAGTACAGACTTTAAAACTGTAATTTACATTAAACTTTTCAATGTTTACTACTGAAAGATTAATGGATATGCATAGGCAAAGCATTGGCAACATGGAGTAATTTTTACTGAAATTTAATATTTCTTAAACTTTTCTGTCTCATTAATTCCTTCCTTCCCCTGTGTTTCAGAAAGGTTACTGAACATACCCAAATTACACAAACACACATCCATTTGGTTTTCAAGGCACCTTGAGAAGGGGGAGTATCATGTTCATTAAATATAAAAAACAGTAGTCAGTATTAGACAATATTTTCCTGTAAGAGTTTTCATGTGTAAAAACGAGATACAAAGCAAACTAAAGTTTTCTGATATGTAACTCCTCTTCTAAACTGTGAACAAAGCCTATACCGCTATGTTCATACAGTATGAATTCTGAGGGTCTAGGGAAGGTGTTGTATTCAACTGTTGGGGTTTAAACCCCAGCACCAAAAATGTCCCACACAGCCACTCTCCCACTCTCCCCAGTGGGATCACGGAAAGAATCAGAAATGTAAAGGTGAGAAAACTGACCAGCCAGTCTGATAGCCTTTCTCAATTCTCCTTTTCCAGCATCAATCACCTCTGAAAAAACAGAAATGAAAAAAAAGAAGAGACTACTACCCAGAAAAACAAAAAATGCCGGGAAAGAGTTGGTTTTGGTTGCCCAGATTTATTAATATGATAATTCCCTTCATGCTAGAAGCTTGCACAACTGATTGCTCGTTTAATGACATTAAGTCTTGTCTCAGAACTGCACTAATGACTCTGATCTATGCTAAAAATTAAAATCCTGTTGTCACAAATGCTGTGAGTGAGCAGCTGGTGTATTGTTTGAAATAGACACTTGTAGTTTGCATGGGTTGTTCTTTATAAGGCAATAAGTCTGCATTTTAAAGTTTAAAGTGTAAATCTAATGTTTTTTAAAAATAAAACCAAACCAAAACAATCAGCACCGTTTCTCAAACTAGATTGTGATTGGATTTTAAAAATCAGTGCTGAGCTCTAAATTCTGCTGAGGTAAATCTGTGAGTCCTGTGATAAACCAACTATCCTGGATTATAATGCCTAAAGGGATACCGAATGTGACCTACAGTAAAACTAGGATTAGCATTCTCAAGTGATAATGTCAACTGGTGAAACAACCCATCTAATGTTTAATATTCTGTCTGATGCACAATTAGAACTCTCTATAAGCTAGTCTGGTAGCTAATTTTCTCATAATTTAAAATCCTATTATTGAGCTGAATTTGCTTAGCTTCAGTTTTTAGACACTGTAAATTCTTAAACTTCTGTGGGAAAAGCATATTACTGAGTTTTAGGTTTATAATGAGAGATTTAGGCTGGGATTCATCTAAAAAAAATTTAGCAATAATACTCAGTTGAGGGTGAAGAACCTTAAATTTATATGTGAATATGTCGGAGTTTGTAAGTGAGCCAGATTTTGTAAAACCCCTTGTTTTAGGCAATGGAGTCAACAGCACCTGGAGGTCTTTTTCACTAGATGGAAGTGAAAGAGGTAGAGCAAAATTGTTCTCTTGACTCTTTTGACTGAACTCTCCAGGTTTTATTGACAACAGACAAGTTTTAGACCTTCACTGCACAAGAGATAACTAGTCTCAGGTATCTTAATTTGCACCTGAATTACAATTTTGCTGCATATATTTTTTTCTACTGAGTGCTGGTAACTCAAATAATTTTCTGAAATCTGCAAAAATGTTATGTTTATACTCTGTTAATAAATCTGTCCAGTAAGAACATATAGATATCCAAAAGATTCAAGTCTCCGTTTAAGCTTAAGCACTTCTCTGTTTCCTTTAAATTCTAAGAATGCTAAAAGTTAAGCAGATGGTTAAGTTCTGTGCTGGACTGAGCTCATTGCTTATATTTCAGAACAGAGGCAGACATGATAAAATGGACTGACAATTAAATGACTGCAACTTAACTTCTGTGCATCTGTTGTCTCCTGCTTGTGTTTAATCTACTTTTGTACTTTTCAGGACGAAAAAGGGTTCGGATCTCAAAGGGTTGCCCATAGCATCTGCATCTTGTATAGAAACCTGAAATACCCCTGCTGATGAACTTCCACGCATAAACTAGTTAACATACAGAAGTTTATGAACCTTTTAAAATGGACAGAGAATCACTGTGAAGTTGAAAGCCAATACTGATCACTGTCCTTTAACTCTAATTTTGTTACTTTCTCTCTCCTAAATAGTTATGAGAGTACTTCCTACTTCCCTGATTGAGGGAAGGAAGTGAGAGCTGGAGAGTCTACAAGGTCAGGAATGAAAAGGAGAAAGATTTGTTTGTTTGCTGGTTTAATTAAGAAATGGATTATTTTTTTTCTGAAGGTTGTGGTGCAGTCAAGCTGCAGTTATGAGAAGAAAGAACTGGTGCCAAAGTCCTGCAACCTATATTATAACATAGATGAAAGTCAAATTATGCTTACACAAGAAAGGGTACAAGGATAGAGGTAGAACTGATTCTCTTCTCCCTATTCATTATTGAGATAGAGAAAACAAGGTACACATTTATTTCCAGTTATTTCAATAATTATCATAAATTATAATATATAATAAATTATCATATATCATAAAGGAGACAAGAAAGTCTTCACCTTACTTTGACTAAACAATAATTTGTCCAGATTTAAATGGATGTAGATGATTTTATATTTCAACACTGATGCAGCAATGGGATTATGACCAAAATAAATATATATATTAATTTTCCTGGGTCTTTTTTTTTGGTTAAAAACCCATAAAACAATACAAAAATAATATGATGGAGTCGTTAAATTCTCAGAAATATTTATAAATAGGGAATTATCACCTACTGAATGTTATTCCTAGATGGATTCCAGAATTTCCTTTGGTTCTAGCTAGTTCTTTTATATAAATATTAGAATCACTGGTAAAATATTCAGGTGGTCCAATGTCTGGGGACTGATAAATAGTAAACATGACGCCCATATGGTGCCAGACATAGATTTGTAAACCAAATAATACGTATTTTACTGTGGGCACATGTAATTCACTTATCTAAGTACAAATTCTATGACTTATTTCAGAATGTGAAATAAGCTCTTCTTCAGCTAAAAAAGATAGATATCTTCCTAAGTGAATGAAAAGCAAAGTCTTACAGGATTGAGAACAGCAACAAATCCAAGAGGTAGGGTCCAGACAGTGATGGTCTTGTGTTATCCCTTGGCCTTCCTGGGCCTTTCTCCCAGGTGGGAATTCTGGTCATATGGCCACTCAGGAGCTGGGTTAGGGGAGTGTGGAGCACTGCTTCCAGTGTGCTATGATTGGCAGCTCTGCTGGGTTGGGGTACAGGCTCTGGGATGGGAGGTGTGGGGCAGGGAACTGCCTTGCAAGGGCAAGGCAAGACCTGCCCTTTCCTGCACACACACGCCTCCCAAAATGTCTCAAGAGATCAATCTCTCTGGTCTCTCACACTGGTGAACTAGAAATTTTCAGGCTACAAAATACAACACTGTGTTTTATTTTTTTCTTTCTTTCACTGTGTATCACTATTCCATCACCATCAATGCCCTCTCAATGGCAATATCCACTTTTATCTACTAATAATAGAGAAGAGGGTGTTTAGTTAGAGAAGAGAGGATGCTGAATCAAACAGCTGAATATGACAGGGATCTCTGGACACCTCATAGTCCAGCCCATATTTGAACAAAGATGAGGTTTGAATGGGCTATAAATGAAGCCTTACAACTCAGCCGAGTCAGGTTCTCCTTGGAGCATTGGGCCTGCAGTTGAGAACTCAGGCTCAGGTCACCTAAGGTTTTGCCTAGGGTAATTCCTTGAGGATGAAAACCCTTGTCTTGTCTTGTCTTGTCTTGTCTTGTCTTGTCTTGTCTTGTCTTGTCTTGTCTTGTCTTGTCAGCAGAGTCGGTCCTGGAGAATCTAAAACCTGTAGAATTTGTAAGTCAGCCAGGTACCATCAAATTTATCTGAGATTACAAATCTGTATTCAAATGTTGGTGGAGCTTTAATTCATCTCCTTGATTTATCTGGTTTAACATATTTGTAAAATAAATCTCATTTTAGTATGTTATTTTTCTCAGTTTTATGAGGACCAGAGCTGGCAAATATAAGACTACTTCCAATCATCTGTAGCAGTCTACCAGAAACAAAAAGTGATGGGGATTTTCAAATGTCCTAAGTTTCAGGCAATTGTTGCATACTTTTTTCTTTCAAATTCTGCTTTGAATTAATTTAAATGTATTTACAATGGATTTTAGCTCAATGGAGACTTTCTGACCAGGATGGGGAAAGGATTAAAAAAACATCATTAGTTTGAAAATTATGGATATCAACAAAGACAAATTTTTAATGTTCAAGTTTAACATTTGCACTGAGCCTGATTATTTCTGCCTGGGCATATTCATCTCATTTACACCAATGAATGAAGATGAATATTTGAATGAGTTTAATAAAATTCCTGTTACGTTACTGCACCAGTTGTCTGTTACGCTCTTGTGCTGAGAAATGTCAGTAAGTAATTGGAGCAGGTACTGGGGAATATATACCAGGAATGTATTTTGGGCCCATGTCATGAAATGTGATTTCTCTTGCACACCAGAGGTACTCACAAAGCAGGAACAAGAAATGTATGAGGCTGTGTCAGAGCCTCAGAACAAAATACTGCTATTAGCATACTTCATTTTCCAGGATGATAATTCTTCCCAAGTTCTTCTCAAGTTAATTCTTCCCAGTTTTACCACCATTGCATTCTATACATATGTGCCTTCAGCCAAAATTTCCTCTTTTGACTTTTTTTTTTCTTACAGTCACCTTTTAATAACCACTAAGATGATCCTAAATCTTACTTAAAAAATACCGCCCTTGATGCTGATGAAGAAAAATCTCTTGTGGATATACATTTGTGTGCTTCAACCAGTGTTTCCTTTTTGTTTATTGTGAACTAGTAGATAATGTAAATTTTATGCTGAACTGGGACTCAGAGGCAACATTCTTATATGAAGTTGTCTTCTTTAATGAAATTTTCATAATCAATAATTGTTGTATATATGTCTCAGGCAGTGAGTTCTTTCAGTCAATTTTTTGTCTTTTTTTCAACTGCTGAAAGTTATATAATTTGTTTTACTGGTTCAAAAAGAGCAAAGAAAAGAGAAAACTGGCAACCATCTTCTTTGTCTTCCTGTGTTAGAAGTCCTAGTCCATATTCAGAGACAGCTTTTCCTTTTTAATGTATCTAACACAGCTTTTTTTTTTCTTGAACAAAAAAGAAAAGGAAAGAATTGAATATTCTATTTCACTAAAAATTAAATCTGTTTAACTGAGTTTCTGTTAACCTAGCTGTAGAAATCATGCTTCCATCACTTGTTTTAGAAGCTTTCAATTTGAGTTTTCCACTGGAGAAACTGTTAAGAGTTAGCTATTAAAATGTTTAGAGAGATACCTCTGCCTGAATTAAGGTGCAAATGAATTAATACACCAAAGTCAATAGTATGGATGCTATATACCAGGAAATGAGAGACAGAGAGAGAGAGAGAGAGTTACAGATTAAGTAGAAAATATCACCATGCTGTGGATCCCAAGGGCCTCCTGTTAAGGGCCTCCTGTTGATCATCTGTATCTGGTCTTCCTGGGCCAGGTGGGAATGCCCAGGTACCTGCCCTGGGAGTGTGGGGTAGTTTGGCACTGTCTCTTGCAGACAGTCTAACAGACCCTGGACCTGTTGCATCACTTTGCATCACATGCACTGCTCTGCTGCAAAATATCAGGAGTAGGTCCAGGGAAGTACCTGGCGGGTCTTTGATGGTTTATGACACACTTTAAGATATCTCTCATATGGATATCCCATGGATGTGGCCTTCCCGGTGAGGGGTGGTTCATAGCTGAGGCAAAAATGGCAGGTTTTGTAAGGGAGGATGGGTGTTCACTTCCCCTGACCAAGGTTTTGCCACATGTTCCAAAACTTTCCTCCTCGGATGGTGAAGTGTGCGCAAACCTGGGCTCAGCAGATGAATCCATGGACTATGGCCTCCCCCACCTCAAACCCAGACACAGGACACAGGATTTTCAGAACTGGATTTGGCTTTCCTCTGAATGTATTTTTCTCCCTCAGCTTTGTTTATTTCTCCCTAGACCTCAGATAATTGGACAGTAGTGTTACCTATATCTTACCTCAAGTTTCCTTAGGTGGCTTAATTCACAGTCCAAAGTTCCAGTCAGGCATATTCAGGTGGGGATGGGCTTTGTTGGTCACACCTTCTTTATACTGTTTTGCCATAAGGAGCAAAACTCCTTCCTAATAATGTTTAAGCCATAAAATTTCCATCCATTGACCATAACATTTCCATCTCTGGCAGCAATTAAATACCCCAAGTAAAAAAGTCTTTATTTTCTTTACTTTTGCTCACTACATGAATATTTAAATATTACAGAGTAAATCAAACTTTTTATCAAGAGGGATTGAGAGAATCACTTCTCAAAAGAGTGATATGCAGATGCACAACACTCTTCAAAGAAGTGGCATGAATTCCTGCTATCCACTTCAGACGCGAGAGAACAGCAAAAGTTTTCTGGAACCTAGATATGGATGCAAACCATTGAGCTGAAGAATCAAGAGGAAACCATGGTGTCCCTACTAAGCTTTTTAATGGAACTACTTTCTTGCTACCATCATTTTCCTAGAAAGAAAAAAAAAATACTGTTGTCTGAACTTATACAAGGTAACTATTTACTTAAAATTGACAGACATCTTTTTAAAAAACATTAATATTTTAATTTTAAAATCATTAATATTTTCAAATTGTGGTTTTAAATTTAAAGAAAAAATATTTATTTAGATTTGGCTCAAGAAGGAGAGAAGATTAGAACACAAAAAAAGAAATAATCTAGAGTTGAGAATTCTGGGGTTTTTTTAATTTTTTTCCTGGTAGAAAAAATTATGATCAACTGAAGAGCAAAAGAATGAAATAACTTAATCTTTTGTTATCTACTGTTAAATTTCTGAAGATGAAAGCTGATTTATGTACACTCAAGACTTTCATGAATTTGGATATAAACCAGAGCACTTCATTAATCACTGCTGTAGGGTCATGGTTAAAGTGCAGCTTGAATAGTCACATTTGGCTAACACTCTCAACATCATCTGCAGTGGTCGGCTTCTTCCCTCACCCAAGGGATGCGGAGTACCGGCCAGCCCTGCCGCCACCACAACCCGGGGGCCACTTAGCCAGAGGAGTGGCACAGCCTAGCTACCGCACAGGTGGGAATAACGAGATGGGACTCTCAAGAGCTTCCAACAACAGGAGCATGCTTCCTGAGGTGGTGCTCCGGAGAGACACCAATTCTCGTTGTGCGCGGCTTTTTATTGAGGGGTGGGTTACAAAGGGAAGGACCAGCAAGGACCAATGGCAAATGGGTGGGGTGTGGCTTGACAGTAATCTATCAAACTTTAACCAATAACATACAACAAGGGGAGGGGGGATTACATAACTCGGAGGAGGAGAGATTATATAACTCAAAGATTGGCAGGTGACCAAAGTGGTAAACAACTATTATGGGATGGGGGTAACTTGGCAACTGAGGATTTGGCGGGAAAACCTGAGGAGCAAGGAGGCCATCTTGAACAAATGTAATAAATATGAATTTAAACAACTGTAAACTTTAACAAGAAAATAACAACTGTAAAACAGAACTGGGGTCACGCGCGCACCTCCACAATCATCAGATAGATTTTTATTTTGTTGCTGTACTGCAGTTTATAATTATCATATTTTGTCAATATATTCTATTTGGATTAATAAAGGAATATAAGAGTCTAAGAAAGTTACTTTTCTGCTTTTTTGGGTTTGTTTATTTGGTAGGGGTTTTTTTGGGGGTGGCGGGAAATGTTATTTATAGATATCTATTAAAACAAAGCAAAACAAACAAACAAACAAAAAAAACAAAACAAAAAACAAAACAAAACCAAAAACAAAAACCAAAAAAAACCAAAAAACAAAAAACAAACAAAAAAAAAAAAGTGAAAAAAAAAAGTGTTCCTAAATTGAATCTAATGAATTAGAAGTTAACAAAATGTCTCATAAATGTCTGATCTACTGAGGACTGACTAACTTTAGATGAGGAATAGGCCCTACAGACCCTAAATATCTCATAAATCATGCATAAATTGAATTAATTTCTCAGTACTATTTTGGGATCTGGTTGTTGTTGGTGGAATTTTTTACACCTTTACACTCTATTATATATTTCAATAAAGTGAAAGTGAGATTATAAGAAAAACTAAAATAAAGAAATTTCTAGTAGGCCTGGTAATCAGGAAATGTATATAAATCACATCAGAACTGAAAGGGTAATAAAAATACACAACATTCTTACAGAATCTAAACCACACATACTTCTGCTACATGCAACTTAACTGTCAGAATTTGAGCTTTTTATTCTATTAGAGATGAATTAGAATGATTTGGGTATTTTTACTCATTTCCTTAAAAAAAATTGTTATTTTGTTAAAAAAAATTAAAAATGTTAAAAAACTTTAACATAAGAAGAAAATTCTCAGGATCACAATCACTTAGAGAATGAAAAAACCTGAAGCCCCTCCCAAAATTATAAGATTAAAGAGGGTTAAAATTCTGCTCTTTATTAAGGTAAATGGAGAACAATATTAAATTCCCTTCCAAATGTGTTGAGAAGACAGAACTTCTCTTCAACTATTTCAAAATGAAGTCCAATAAACCTGCTTATGGTGAAGGTCAGCAAATACGTTGTCACTTTGATTTATATTTAAGTACAATCTTATTCAGCTGCTAAATAAATCACTATGAATTCTTTGGTTTATTACAATGGGATTAAGATAGGAATCTAAATAATTAAATTTTTTAGGAGAATGTTTCCAAATCTAATGGTACATTGTTTTGGATATTGTGGCAGAAAGCCTGGGAAAACCAAAACCAAAACCAAAATCAAAACTAAAACTAAACAATTTAAAAAAAAATTGCAGCCTTTATAATATCTTAAGCAGTAAAGTTAATTTATTGTCCAAATAGTTGTTTAAAATGTCTTTTTTAAATTGCATCTTCACATTTTTCACTTTATCTTGCCTCAAATCAGTTATAGAATAATACAAACATTTTCCTTTTTACTCTTGGTGCACAGGTAAAAATTCCATTGAACACAAAAAACGAGTAAGACCTACAAGAGGAAGCCAGCAAGGTCAATAAATTTTACAATGGCCTTTTAAAATGCATCATCTAGTTGCTTCTTCATACAGACTGAGATTGCTTCTTTTAGCATAGTCTGGTATTCTTTGTCTAGGTCAAGAAACAGAAATCTTAGTTGTAGAGTTTCCTCAAATTTCCAACAGAAAGACTTAATTTTTATTGCTAATACAATTGTGAATCCAGAAACACATTAAATATTTTTGCTGATAGTAAATGGCAAATACATTGTAGGCTCATGATTTGTAAACAGTGACTGACAATTGAAAGGAACATCTAGTTGCCCCAAGATTGAGTTATTATTTTGGCAAATCCATATAGGTGTAGTTTTCTATCTGCAAAAGCAAAGACTTGATGAAAAGATAAATATTTTCTCTGTTGCTGTCAAAATTGAGTTGCAGTTACGATATTCAATTTTGCATGCTCAGAATAAGCAAAGTTCTCTTTCCGGGCATGTTTTACCAACATGAGAACTTTGAAATATCTTTCTTTCATCTGTAGAGAGTTGTGTCAATTATTATTGTTAAACTTCCTAACATAAGCCAAGTGTTTGTTACCTACAAAGTATTTAAATGACATGTCATACAATTTAGGTTTCCTGGAGCCATTTGACTTAATATAGCCAGTATTACTCCCATTTATTTTTTGCTTAATAAAATTACATTTATAAACCAAGATTCTGAATTTTCTTTTTATCCTATTTTGAAACATCAGAGAGCACATTTATGATTTCTTTTGCAATTAATGAAAAGATCTTTTTTTCTTTTTTTTTTTTTCCAGTTGAGAGGAGTATCAATCTCTTTGTTATTTTCCATTTTCATGCATTTTTTTTTCCCCTGGTGCTTCCTAAAAAAAGGCAGCAGTGAATTTCACCCTATAGCTGAGATAGCAGCTGTCGCCAACTCTTGGTTTCCATCACTGCAAATTAAATAGTGTTGGCAGTACTTGCTTATAAGCTCTTACTTGATTCATAAATTATTCTGTCACTAATGCCTAATATGCCCATTCTGTTATTGTAATTTGGGACGATGATGACTTTCCTTGTCAAATCAAATAATTACAGGGACAGTAACAAGCAAGATCTGAGCAAAAACCAACGATAAAATTAATATTATTGTATAATTTTTGCAAGGTCAAAAAATATTTACATTCTTTTTCCCTACTAGTGCCATTTGCTGTTTTTCCACGTTGCTGTTGATTGCATAGGCAGACACATTTCTCTTTGTGGAAGTACTTCAGGTATTTCCTGATATGTGAATGTCTTAGCAACACCTAGAGCAGTTTAATGCTTTGTAAAACTTATTAGCCATCATGTACTGCTATTAATTTAGTATATTACTAGAACCAAGCCCATCAGCCTCCTAGCGTAAGAATTTATCTCTTGTTCTAATGGAAAAATCCATATGTGGGTTTTATCTTGAGCCACTGTATGCTTCAGCATTCAAGTTTGTAATCTGAATTATTTTTCTTCCTGACTGTAACACCACAAATTAAATATATGATAATAGATGACTCCACGGTGAATACATCATAATGTAACATACACAACCTAAGATGGATAGCAAGAGAGTCTCAGAAATACTCATTCAACACCATATTACACCTTATCTCTTAATGCAAAAAACGATTAGCAGTTGTTTGTTTTCATCCCCAGGCTTCTGTAGGTGCTCTTAAGACAAAAAAACTAAATGATTTTTCTATTTTTGAGGATCCGTCAGGGTAGGAGTGGCTGGATGAATGAGACTGGGAGGTCTTTTTCACTGGAAGATGTGAATTTTACCATGAATAGGCTTTAAAATGTGAAATTTTGAGGGATTGCCTCATCACTGTATATTTTATTCATTCTGTTACACATAAAATATGAAAACATGGATGTAGTCAGATGCTGAATTAAATCTCATCACTAGTTCTACTTTATTGCTATATTAGAAATAGCAACCCCTCACACTGTAAAGGAGTTCTTAGTTATCTTTATAATAAACAAATCTAGAGTATAGTAGTATGTCACCAGGCTACCACATTGTTTGGTATAGGAGAACTACATACAACAATTACGTTTAATGTAATCCAGACTACCATCAGGACAGGGAGATTGCCTTCTTTCAATAGTTACTTTTATGATAAGTTACCTCTGCATAATTTGCAGTTAGCATTATATTTAGAGCTGTTTGAAAAGGCTTTAAGACCATAACCATTTTTGTTTATTTGGTTTTTAAATAATTGCTCCATGGTCATATTATAAGAATCATGTTATGAATTTTGGACTGAGGCAGGTACCTTATAGAATATTATCAGGAGGAATTTGAGCTTTTTTGTTTTATGCAAATGGGTTTTAGGTCATGATTAATCAATACAGTTTATTCAGTCTGTGGAAAGATATATTGTTACACAGCACCAAGATGAGTTTAAACTGTTAAAAAACAAACACATAACGAACAACAAAAATGAGTCTTCTGTGCTGCTACCAAAATCAATTTCAGTAGCAATCACGTTGTAACAGTGTGCTTGTAATACAGTGAAAAGGTCAGTATAATTTCTTGCCTAGTTAGCAATGTAACTTTCAAGCTTCTCTGGGCAGGAGTTGTGATCTGGCAAAGTGTCTGGCAAAGTCATTTTTCCACAGACCTTGTGATTGTCACATTGTTCTCCAGAGCTGAATTGTTTGTCTCTAACATTCTTAACTTCACAGCCTGCTTTCTTTTCTGTCTTGATTTCTTTTAGCAAAATTTACAATAACTGCATACTTCTTGTCATTAAGAATTGACATTGCAGGACAGTAATAAAAAATGGCTGATTTTCATGTTACTATTTTTAAACATTCTACCCTTAAACCCTTTGCAGTTTTGTCACTGCAAGCAGAGATTGTTATTGCTCTGTGGTTGCACCATCCCCAAAACCCCAGAAGGTGCTTTGAACAGTCAGAAAAAATAAATCTAGAATGTAATTAAGTAATATGCTCATTCCTTAAGACCTGATATCTCTGTTAGGCTATAGATGTCTAGGTGAAAGTGGAATAAGTTAACTCCCAAAAAATCACTCTCTCTACAAATGGAAAGGAGCATCAGTATGATACAGAACACTTGCTAAAGCAAGTATATTCTTGTATTTTGCCCTGAGATAGATGAGTAAGAGCAACTGTTACCTACAATACAAAAATACAAAAGACTTTTTTTTTTTTTTTTTTTTTTTTTTTAATTATTATTATTATTATTATTATTATTCATTTAGGGTAATGGCTGAGTTTTCTTCTGGTTTAATTTTTGTTATCTCTAACAGATGTTTACCCAGTTAAAGTCTTCAATTAAGTACTGGAGGAGCATCTGAATTCTGAGAGGTTTTCTGCAACCCCTTAAAATCAACTTTTCATTGATTTCAGAGAAAACAGGGCAGAACTCTAGTTTATTGATGCAACAGCTAGAGTGAGTGTGGACGAAACTTTAAGTTTATATAGAAAATACTGCTTTTTATTATCAAATTTCACAACTTTATGATGATGTTTTACAAATAAGAATTGATAGACTGTTGTACCATTCTGGCTGTTAAATTTACTACTCATTCTTATTTTAGAGTAGTAGTTTTTATTCAGCTAGGGGTGTTTTTTGTTGTAATTATGTGTCATATGTTACATATAAAACCTGTATGTTTTCCAAAGGGTGTAGCCCCCACTCACTGTCTACTAATGATAGTAGTCAATGCTTCCGTAAGAAACTGACACACAGAATGTCCAAATCTGCATTGTACATCAAAATTTTTATCTTGAAAGAACAACAGACATTTAAAAAGACCTCCCAAAAGAAATATTCTTACTCATTTTGCTAAATATATTAAAATAAATTCTATGAAGGAAAAACAATTAAAACCTTCAAAAGAAGACTGATAGAAGGGAAAAAAAAGAATTTAAAAGAGTGAAAGGAAAACAAGATATGGTAAGAAATTAACAGTATGTAAGAAGTGTCCCATATGCTTGAGTAGTAAAACCACTTGAATTTCTAACATTTTTTACCCATTTGGTAGCATGTATTACAGTAATTTGCAGCAGAAGCTATGGTCCTAAACAAGTTATAAACTTCAAAAATATAAGTCCATTTAATTTTTGTCTTGCTTTACTTATTCAAAAGAATATTGCAAAACTAGAAAATATTTATGAAAGAAAAACCAGTTTCATCTCTTGATTTCTGGAAAATTGGTCCTTGATTTTGTCCCACTGCTCTATGATTTACAATTAAAAGTCATGTTACTGGGTCCAGGACTTTTTATTACACCTCTGTTTCACTTCTTCCTTTCCTGCAATCTTTTACTATCTCCTGCTGTTTTGGAGAGAAAACTATCAGTTCTCCTGCCTATTTGCCTTTATATTACATCCATTTGATTGTGTTATATTCTCTTCAATTGCTTTTGCCACTTGGGCTCCTAAGAGAGGAAAACTGTCTCCAAGATGATATTTCAAAAACAATTTAGCCAGCTGTCATGCACTGTTTTCTGAAGTAGCAGCAAAATCAGTAGGAGCTACAATAATACCAATGGGTTCTCAGATGTGATGTGTCCCTTGCCAACAATATTTCTTAGTTAAAACCATGTTGTGTCCCTTAAACATACCACTCTATTAGAATTTTCTGATGCTTTGTGACCTGAAAATAAAAATAGTTTTCCAAAGTATATTAATTCCATCCTATACTATGACAAAGTGCTTGCAGAATAAGTTCCCAATCTGAGCAAGTACATCTACTGCCTTTACAGTAATTGTGATGGAGAGTACAATATTAACTAGAGACAAAGTAAATGTCCCTCAGCTTCATCAATTTTTAGATATAGTTTCCCTAGAAATTTTCTCTAGAAACTTTTCTCTATTTTCCCATAGAAGTTAATTCTGTGTTATTTATGTAAGTAAATGAGGTAGTTTTTTCTACTCCGCTGAAACAAAAAAATAAAAAATCATTAAATTTGCTGACCAGATCCTATACCTCTGACAAAGGTCCAGGTTGGCAACAGAGCTGGACTTGCCAAGAAGCTGCCTTGCTATCCTTGAGAGGGATTCATAAAGGAAAAGCTCCTGGACACCTGTGGTGAGCAGGAGCAGAGCCCTCCACACTGTGATGTAAGGGCCAGGTTTTTTTAGCTCCACCTCTCTCTCTGTCTCTCTCTTTGGCGTATCAGTCTCCCAAAATGAGGGCTCAGTACTTGCATTGTGAAGGTTGTCTTATGCTCAAAATCCCGTATGTTAATTAGGGTTTTTTTGGAAGTTAAGAGTGCACAGATTCAATATGCTAAGTCTAGGTAAAACGTTCCTGAAATACAGGAATTTGGAAAGGGAAAAATAAGCAGCTTTTTTAGAGGTCAGTAGATTCCTCCTCAGAACTTAGGCTGAAACTATTTGAGATTAGTGGCTTTTACATTGCACTATTTTTCTGAGAAAGTGCAATTTAAAATTATAGCCTTAAACAAGCAAGGCACACCTCTTGCTATATGCATGTATAGTCTTAAAAATCAGATGGAGTATACACTGCAAGGAGGGACTGATTTGCAGGAATATATTTTAACTACCAAAACTCCTAGCATTTGAAAATATTTGGTACCTTAAGGAGGTATGAACTAGCTTTCCCTGTTTACAGTGTAAATAAAACCTGTTCCTCTTCAAGAATTCAAGGAATGTATTTTTTCCTTCAATTCAATTTCCTTCCAAAACAGGCTTCCTCCTTCAGATGTGGGTGAAGAATGCAGCAGGGCAAGGGAGACTGGAAGGTATATATGCCCTCTGCAAAGGTTTGGGTTTTTTTTCCTGTATTTTTTCAATGTTAGGGGTTCTATCTTTCCTCTCTATTTACCTTGTAAGTCCTGTACTTCTGTGTGATATGTGGATGCATGTGGTCAAATGTACAGGGAATGCACAAACTTGTACAGATTATGCCACATTTTTCAGATCTGTGATTTCAGAGTGTCTTCATCTCTCTGGAATGGTTTTATTGAGCTAAAAATCTTACTGAGTTCTCTACTGTAGTAATAGAGAATTTTTTATTTGGATTTCATTGAAACTTGATGTATTTCATAAGATAAAACTAGGTATCCTAACTGGATCATTTGACACAGGACTCTGGATACACAGTGCTTCTGAAGGTCAGCAGTGACTGATGCTGTACATTCTGTCCATGTCACTGACTGAACCACAAATCCTTGTCACAACACAGCTATCTCATTGTGTTCTGATTATTAATTTTTCCATTGGCAATTTTTTAGTGTGTCACTGAAGAAAAGATTCAGAATGTATAAGTAAGCCCCACCAGGTTTGTGAGAGAAAATTGCCTTCCTGGCTGCCGCTGAACTACTTTTCTTTCGTGTCAAACAAGCTGGATATCCTCATGGGTTCTAGAGACCCCCAGGACATGGACCTTTTCTTCTTTTCCCAAACTCTTGAAGTCATACAAAGGTTTTAGAAGGCTACCATTTGGAGCGAGCCTGGAAAACTCTGTCTCTGAAAAGGCAGTAACTAGGTCCAAAGTAATTTGAAATCTGAAAGGTCTAAATGTTCAAATACCAAGCTGAGACATAATTCATACAAGGAGTAGAGAACTGGTTGTGGGTAGATGAGCAACACAGGAAATAAGACTTAGGCCTTGCTGGAAAGGTCCAGCTGCAGCCAAGGCAGGAAGTCCAGCCAGGTTAAGCTCAGAAAAGAAAGTGTTGAGGTATACTGTAGTGTCTAAACCCTATGATAACTAGTGACATACTCCTGTTGCTAATAAAATTATAGACCAGAAAGGGTGTCATATAGCAAAGATCTCCTTTCATACACTAGTATGATTTTAAATATGTTGACTTTCTGGGTGATCAAAATAAATTAAATTAGAATAATCTGGAAATATTGACAGATATGGTTTGATTTTCCAGAAGAGGCAAGTGAAAAAGAAATAAACAGATCTGTCTTAATTCATATTCATAATTCATAACATTAAAAAAAAAAATCATTGATTTGGGATACAGTTTAGGCTCTCTGTGTGCTCAAAATTGACAAGTTAGTCTAATGTGTTTTGGGTTTTTTTATGTGAATTTGTCTGAGTGTCTTGTGGACACACTCAGGAGTCCTTGTGAGACATTTGATGTCCTGTTCAAAAGTCACACAGTTGTGCAGCTCTGGAGCACCCCCAGGCAAAGCAGACCCAAAGACTTCCAGCAACTGTCTCCCTGCATAAGTTGTACATGCCCAGAAACACCACATGGTACAAGAAGCACTCTATCTAAACATGCAGTGTGGAAATAGTCTTGGAGACATAATGGATCACAGCAAATATAATGGTCATCATTTCCTCTTTACTTCCTCTTTTTTATAGGTAATAGAAATAGGATGACTTCATATGAGTCACAGGATGCTTGAGATAGGACAGAACTTCTAAGGGTTATGTGCTCAAGCACAGCTGCATAGAGCCAGCTAACCAGGACCAAGTTCAGACAACTTTTGGATATCTCTGAAGAGGGAGACTCCGCAATCTCCCTGGGCAACCTGTGCTAGTGTTCAGTCACCCTGACAGTGAAGAAGTCTTTCTTCATGTTCAGAGGTAACATCCTGTGCTGCAGACTGTGCCTCTTGGCTCTGCCACCACTGAAAAGCTCTTTGCATTGTCCTTCAGGTATTTGCACGAATTGTTAAGATTTCCCCCTCAGCCTTCTCACTGCCATGATCAACAGTGCCCACTCTTTCAGCCTTTCCTCAATGGAGGGATGTTCCAGATCCTTAATACAGAACCATAAATACTCTTAGTTGTAAGGGATTCACAAGGATCAGAGAAGTCCAACTCTAGGCCATTCGCAGGACCACATCAAGATTCACACCATGTACCTGAGAGCATTGTCTAAACACTTCTTAAACTTGGTGGTTCTTAAGGCTTGGCACTGAGACCACTTTCCTGAGGAGTTTGTTCCGGTGCCCAAACACCCTCTGAGTGTAGAAACTTTTAATAATATCAAACCTAAATCTCCCTAGACACAGCTTCAGGCCATTCCCTCAGGTCCTGTCACTGGTCACCACAGAGAAGAGATCAGTGGATTCCCCCTCTTTTCCCTCACAAGGAACCTGAACACCACAGTGGGGTCTTCCCTCAGTCTTGTCTTCTCCCGGCTGAACAGACCAGGTGACCTCAACCAGTTACCCTCGAGACCATCTTTGTTGCCCTCCTTTGGTCATTCTCTAATAGCTTGATATCTCTCTTGCACTGTGGTACCCAATACTGCACACAATCCTCAAGGTGAGGCTGCCTCAGTGCAGACCAGAGCAGGACAATCCCCTCCCTTGCCTGACTGGCAATGCTGGGCTTGATGTCCCCCAGGACAGGGTTTGCCCTCCTGGCTGCCAGGGCACTGCTGACTCATGTTCTTTCCATCAACAAGGACCTCCAGATCCCTTTCCACGGCTCTGCTTCCCAGCCTCTCACTCCCCAGGCTGAACACACTACCAGGGTTGCCCCTTTCTAGATGCACTATCCACAACTTGCCTGGGCCATTCTTGTGACATTTTTCTGAGCTGTATCCGATATGGCTTTGTGTCTCTTGTGCTGAAGGTCTCAAAGTACTTTTGGTGTGGCCCTACCAGAGCTGAGTAAAAAGGGAGGTGATCTTTCCCTCAGCCTGCTGGCAATACTGAGTCTGATGCAACCATTTGTCTTTGTAACAGGGGCACATTGTTGGTTCATTTCTGTCATTAGTGTAACATAGACTTTTATACCAATGTGTTCAGGTAAGGGGAAAATATTGAGTCATTTTGCATGCAGAATTTAGTTACATTTGTATCTCAACTTCAACCCAGCTGATAACAATAACTGTGTAAACAGCTAACATCTCCTACAAGAAAAATGTCTCAATTCAATAAAAGCCAAATCAAACAAGAAATCCCTGAAGAAATTAACTGGAAGTGAAAAATACCAGTGCTTCATTAGCACAGAATTACATTTTCTAGATGATGTCTTTTGGTGTGCCACAACAGTTCAATTCATTAAAATGCAGGTTTCTGAAAACAAACACAATGAAATCCAAAAAGTTTTGGTGTCTTATTTTATCATTCTCCCTAAATGGCCCTGACACAATAAGTAGTGTAGACATAGCTTCTGTCTTTGAATTATGCTGAAAAGGAAGGTGCCTACGATCTCTCTGCAGTCAAATGCTGAGGGTGAATTTAGACCATACAATGGAACACAATGTGGTTTCCAAGGTTTATGAAGATGAGAGCCAGTATAGCTGCATAACCACTGCAGTGTGGAGAGAAAAGATTTATTATTTTGGTGCAGGATTGTGTGACTGAAGCTATATTTCTTCCAGACTGAACCTGGCTTGTATCCAGACATTTCAAGCCCACTGTACCCTGCAGAACTTTGGAGGGTCACATTAGTGAGTATAAAGGCCCCACAGACATCCCCTTAATTTAGTCTACACAAATAGAAAAAATCTTTCCTGTCCAAATTGCTTCTATTTCTTAATTTACTTATCTTCATAATCTGCAACTTTTCTTGCAGCTGAAAGGCTTGAGATACCACCTACTAATCTTAACTGAACTAAAGATATATTTTGGTCTTTGAAATTATAACAGATGCACCATGCAAAAATGCCTCAATATTTATTATGTTATATATACCAATTTCTTGCAGAGAACCAACATAACATTGTCTTGATCAACTTTGTTGTACAGCCATAAAAATATGAGGCTGAAGTTTCCAAAATATTTAAATCTTACTTAAGTAAAGACATCAGGAGAAGTTCAGGGTAGAGGTCTAATAATTTGTGTATTCTGCAGCTATCACTGGGTATATTGTGTTGTCTGTGAAACAGTGAGGCCAATAAGACTAAAAATAGCACCATGACTGACAATATCTTGAGTTTATTTCATATCTTTTATATAAAGATGTGGAACTGTGAATCTGTGATATTGTGAGCAAAGTAGCAAGGGTCTGCTACAAAGCAGTCCTATCTGCATATTTATAGAAACTGTTAGCATATTTTGCAAACTACCAAGGATTCAAAAATATGCATATTGGTGTTTCAGTTTAATTATATTTGCAACCATTGTAAATATTTAGGAAAACTTCAGTAATCTATTATAAATAAGGATTTTCACTTAGGCTTACTGAAGACTTATTGCAATATGCAAAATAACAGGTACTTAGTTTTTAACTACTGCTAAAACAGGATATATTAAAATTCTTTCAAGACAAAAGAATAACTCATGGTTATATGTATATAACATTTGTTTCTATAATCCATTTATCACAAAGAAGAGGTATGAAAATATTCTTTCAGGAAACACAGTAAAGGAAGAAAAAAAAATCCATTTAAATTCAAAGTTTAAATACAAAGTTAAGTCACACGATGCATAGATAAAGTAATAACACAGAGGAATGACTGCACAAACCACAGGCACAGTTGGGAAGGTCCGGTTGCAGCAGAGACATCTGGAAGCTGACTACATCCTTCTTACTTTATTTGGTAGTCAGATTACTTCTTCCTGCATGGAAAAAATATAATCTTGCATTACATTCTCTAAGGCCCATTATAGCATTTTATTAAATCCAAAGGTTGCCTCGGACATTCTCCTTCAGACTGTTCCTTCTGCAGGGAGTTCTCAAGGAGTATGCAGTTCTCAGCATTCTGCAGAGGGACTGACAGTAGATCCATATTCCTTCTTACCTCTGGCCCTGTCCTTGTAGAGCACAGTGCATACATTCAAGGGAACAATGATGTCCTCATTTCCTGCACAGCCTGCAGCTGACTGATGGATTGTTATCTATCTCTGCATGTTCTGCATATCTCCACCTAACATATCTTTACTTTCATGAATAAATTACAGAAGGTAGCTCAGCCCTGTCGTATCCGTGCTTCACACTAAGTGTTCCTAGACAGCCTGGAGAGCACAATCACTTCATTGTAAGAGACATAATTAGAAATGAATCCCCAAATGCGGTATCAGTTTTAAAGGCTAAGGAACAAAGGTCATCATAACCTGTGACTGCCCTTGCCTATTTGTTAGCTTTCTGTGATTCATAGAGTTTTGTCATTGAATAAGTTGAATTTTGACAAGAGAGTTGGTATTTTTTTTTCTATCATGCTTATTCTCAGCTCTAAGATAGGTAGAATTATTCTTTGAGCTTAAATGGATAAAATGTTCACATGTATTTTATGTAGGAGCTGTATATTTCGCCACTGAACTTATGCACTTCAAAAAAAAAAAAAAAGAAAAAAGTGGAAATTAAATAATCATTACTTTGTATAATTTTTTTTCCCACATAGAATTCTTTGCATCTGTCTGTTTGTTCCTGATGATTTTAACTAGAGTTCTGTTGACTGCATTCCTGAAACTGAAGTCCTTTATGTTCCATCATCCAACATCTATGAGACATAAACATTTTTAAAAGAACCACTTAGTTTCAACCTAATCACACGGGCTCCAATAAACTCTCGCATAGCTTAGATCCACACTGCTGTCTTTCAGAAAGTTACCTTAATTTTGATGATTCCTGTAGCAAAACCAGTACTATAGCTCGTATCAAAGACCTGTGTGCCCATACAGTAATCGTGATTAAATAGTAACAAGTACTAGTTGAAGTGGGATAATAAGGTTAGATTAACCTGTCTAAACTAAAAATTTCTATAACAAGAGGGCTGGAGAAAGATTACCGGATATGAAAAAGCAACATGTGTGTGGAAATGATGGGGAAGGTGGGGAATAAACAAAATACAAAAGGCAAAAGAAGAGTAAATTATGTTCAAGATATAGAACATGGAATCAAACTTTTTTCTTACAAAGTTGTCTTCCAGGTTTGAGGGATGGGCCAGTGCAAACCTCATGAAGTTCAACAAGACCAAGTCCTGCACCTGACTGGGGCAACCCAAAGCAAAAATGCAAGCTGGGAGAAGAATGAATTGGGAGCAGATGTGAAGAGAGGGACCTGGAGTTGTTGTTGGATGAGAAAGTCAAAGTGACCCAACACTGTGCACTTGCAGTCCAGAAAGCCAACTGTACCTTGGGCTGCTAATCTAAAGAAACATGGCCAGCATGTCCAGGAAGGGTTCTGCCCCTCTATTCTCCTCTCCTGAGACCCTATCTGATGTACTTCATCCAGACCTGGGGACTCCAATACTAGAAGTCCAGGTGCCTGTAGGAGTGAGTTCAGAGGAGGGACATGAAGATGATCAGAGGGCTGGAGAACTTCTCCTGTGAAGACAGGCAGAGTCTCTTCAGCCTGAAAAAGAGAAGTGTTGGCTCTGGGGAGACCTTGTAACAGCCTTCCAGTACCTAAAGGGGTCTACAGGAAAGCTGGAAAGGTACTCTTTAAAAGAGATTTTCATGATAGGACAGGATGTTGTGGCTTTAAACTGAGTGAGGATAGGTTTAGCTTACATATCAAGAAGAAATTCCCTCCTGTGATGGTGGTGAGGCACAGAAATAGGATTTTCAGAGAAACTGTGGAGTCCGTGTCCCTGGAAGTGTTCAAGGGCAGGTTGGGTGGGTTCTGAGAAACCTTGTCTAGTAAAAGATGTCCTTGCCCATGACAGGGGGCTTGGAACTAAATTATCTTCTGGGTCCACTCCAACACAAACCATTCTCTGAATCTCTGATTGTGTGGCTGATTTAGGGCCTTCAAATGAAAAGAAGGTTTATAGCTAGGCAACTGAAAGTTATCTCCAATCAAGGAAAGAGGAGATGAATAGAGGAAAACATTCATGTTCTGAAAGAAGTTTTTAATTTAATTTCATCTCAGAAAATTATTTTGTGCTTTGTCTTTTGTTTACACTTGCAGCACAGAAAAAAACTTTAGCTATTATATATTTTATATCATATATTTTAATGTTTTGAAATCTCATATGCCTTTATTTTGTTACAGTGTAGTATAAATCATCAGAATTGGAAAATAAATTGCAATGAAAAGTTCTAATAACATTGGAGTAAAATATTTTGATTTTGTTCATATAATCTGTGAGCTATATATCATGTAATCTTCTTCCTCTAAATCATGTTGTCAAAATCTGACATTTTCTCAAAAAAGGATATTTTAGAAAAAACAGCTCTTCTTGATGGACAGTTTCTTCATCAAAAGAAAATTCAAATTGCTTCTGCTGTAGGAGTTGTACACCCAAATTAGCTCAGAACTAGGAATAAAGACATGTTGTATTTGCTTGAATATTGATGGGACTGGAGCAAAAACCTGTTTCAAAATCAGAAGTACAGAATTATGGGAAAATATCAAACAGTTAATGTTGCTTATGACTTAGCAGCAATGTTGCTTGTATGTCAAACATAAATACTTCCTGAATGTCTTTGTTTCATTAATTCTGAATTTGGTGATTAGAGGTTGTTGCTGTATGTGTGACCTATAATCAGAATCAAGAATTTCTTCATATGGATTACCAGAAACTCTAATTTACTTCATGACTCTTCCTTTAGAGATTCTTTCTAAGGTTTTATTTGAATCCCTCATCCACAGTAACTGTCACTTTACTTTCGTATTGTGAGCCATGCCCAGCTGAGTTTTGTTTTTCTCTCTCTGTGTAATCATCAAGAAAAAACCCACTTTTTTACAGGCTTCTATAAGTTATGTCATTATAGTTATAAAAATAAAAGTGACTTGCAATTCATACTCCTAAGGCAGAATATATTTTGGGGCACAGTTCTTGTGTTATATTCCATATCCAGCAAGTCCCTGATCAGCAAGGAAAGTAAAGAGAAGCAGGTTATATTTTGATTTTTCTAATTGAAAAATTGGTTGCTCCTGTAAAATATTCCCAAGTGGCTGAAATAACCCTAATGGAAGGACATAGACTTTACTAAGCCTGAAATATGCCTCAAAAGTTTTCTTAAATCCTGCTGGACTTAAAGGTTTATATTTATAAACCTCCTGATTAATACATGTTCAAATACTTTAAAAAATATTTTTTTAAAAAAAATTTACTTTTAAAGGAAAATATTATCCTTTTGTTTTTAAAAGTATGTGTTAAGAGGTTTTCAAATCCTGCATCTCTATCAGATATTTCTACTGCAGGATATTGGGATATCCAGCACCTCTTTTGAAAATTATTAGTAGAAAGATGTATTAACAATTTGGATAAAGTACAATCTGCTCTGAACTTTCAACCACCAGTGACTATAACTCACATGTACTAGCTAAAGGAAGTCATACAACAAAATGTAGAGGTGAATCAACTGTTCAGGGGAAAATCAATATCTCCTTGAAAATTGCAGCTGTTAATTTGTTTTGTGCTACAATCTGTTTTTCAGTGTTGTAGCATATTAGTACCTCAATACTTGACTCCCTAGACATGGCACATTATATCTTGGAAAACTCAGAGATTTCAAGTCCTGAATCTAGAAACAGAGAAGCACTGAGAAATCTGTACTTATTGCCAGGGAACTGCTGTTTTTAACTCACAAATTATCCCTCCCAGAGAAATCCTGCCAGGAGTGAATTGTGTTCTTAGGGATCTTTTGCAACCTAAATGATTCTATGATTCTGTGATTTTGCAAGAGGGCCAAACAGTGACAGTAGAGAAGAGAATAAGATGACTTCAAAGAGGAGGTACCGGTCTCTTGTGAAGTTTTAGGGAAGCTTGTGAAGACAATTTGTATCTTAAGGGAAAAGGAAATAAAAATTTAGAAAATAATTATGAATCTAATATTTTTTCATTGACTGAGAACTAATTCAAATCAAATAAATTTAGCTAAATCAAATAAATGGCATATTTATTCAATTTATGCATCTGTGAATAAGTAATGCAACAATAAATTTGTCTGATTTAATTTGCATTGTTTGAAAGGCTGGTGTTTATGGTTTAATAGGAATTCAGATAAAGCTGGTTAAATGATATGTTGGACCAGGCCAACAGATTCGGCTTCATGTCATATCCCTAGGCTTTAAATTTCCAACTGAGTTATGACACAATTCATTCCTCTCTGACATTCCACATTATTATAACACAGCAACCAAACTATTTCCCTCACTTTTTTTTTTTTTTTTTTTTTTTTTTTTTTTTTTTTTTTTTTTTTTTTTTTTTTATTCTGTTTTAGGAACCAAACTCAAAGGCAGTTGTGCTGGCTAGAAGCTCCCATATTATCCATACATAGACATTTACTCAGGAGAGTCACTGGATCACACACAGCAAACCAGTGCAGGTCACAGGCCACATGCATCTACACTTTGTGGCTAAATAAAATGTGACTGCAATTAAAGAAAAGATTTTGAGCAAATTTTTATTTCCCTCAAGCTCTGAAAAATTTAGATTGTAAGGGAGAATTTAAAGAGCTAAGGTTTTGGAGTTTTCCCTCTCCTCCTCCTCTCCCTTTTGTTCATCAGTTCTTGGCATTTTTCAGGTTTTCTTGGGGAGCTCTTGGTGGCATTTTTTTAGTTTTTTTGGTTTGGTTTGGTTTGGTTTGGTGGGTTTTTTGGTTTTGTTTTTTTTTGGGGGGGGTTGGTTTGGGTTTTTTTTTTGGTTGGTTGGTTAGGATGTTTGTTTGTTTGTTTGTTTGTTTGTTTGTTTGTTTGTTTGTTTGTTTTTACTGCTATATTTCTTCTTGTTTACTTGTATGCAATTTCAATTAAATATGGGAAGATTTTGGCTTTTGTGCCTTCAAAATGTGCTGGTCTTGTCAATTCATATATATATCGCAGTGTTTAAAAATTTCTTTAGTTTCAAGCATCATTGGCTAAAGAAAAGGAAACACCTACCAACACACTAGCTTGAGCAGTTATTATTGTCCTAAATTTTAGACAATTCTTACACAGCAGAGCAAGTTCAGTCCAGAAGTTCAGCATCACTAGAAAAAAAAAGTTGGGCTGTGCAGTAATCTTTTACACAATAAAAAAAAATATTTTATAAAACTATGAAAAAATTTGTTTTGTGATATATATATATTGCATTACTTCTAGAATTTTGTTTAATCCATAAATAAGCAGGTTGGAAGGGTTAACACTTCTTACTCACTCTTCAAGAACTACAGTAGAGCAATATTTCAAACATCATTATTTTGCTAGACCAGTTATTCTATGTATACACTCAGGTAAAGACATAAAAATATATTATTTCCAAAACTTTTGTGGAAGGAATCCTGGTATTGTGGATTCAAACATATTGTGGTAGTCAAGTTGGCAGATGAAAGAGTGCTTGAGTCAGCATCTTTCCTTGTGCTTGTACAATCACGAGAAGAATATTGAGCATGAATTTACTTTTACTGCCATGAGTAATAAACAAATTCATTGAAATTGAAAATGTCTCGATAGCACAACTGAAGAAAATTAATTCAAGAGATGGAAGATCATGCCAAGCTCATTTCTCTGCTGTGACAGCAAACATTTACCTATCATCTCTTTTGCAGATCAAACTTGATCCTAGAGTAGTTTCATCCATTCTGTTCCTGGTAAAACGGGGTCCTAGATGATCGCCTTGGTGGTGAGATATCTTCCATTTGAAATTTTGACCTAATCATTTTATACATAGTCATCTCTTCAGGCTTTTTTTGTCTTTGTGTTTATCATCCTGGAGAACACATGAGGAAATCAGCTGTATTCACTCTTGATCTTCTTTTCCTAACCAAGATACATCTATTTCTTTCAGTGCTTTAAAAAAAAAAGCCGTCTATTTAACTGACCATTCTAGTAACTATCCTTTTACTGTACTCCAGCCTGAATTAATCTTTGATTGGTACAAAAGAATGGGGAGACACCAGTCTCTCTTACCTCCTTCAGTTCCAGGGAACAAAAACACTGGAAAGTTGAAGCATTGAAGAACAGCAAAAGTGCTGATTTTAAATTCAGAGGCAAATATTCACTCTGAACTCACAGGAGCCAACAAAAAGCACCTCCTTTTACTATTACCTAAAAGTAGAGTGTGAGTGCCAAGCATATCCATGATCCAACCCTCAAAAACTCTAAATTTTACCATAAATTAGTAGGAATCATAAATATTAGATAGACACTGTTTTGAATGAATAATAAATCCTCCATGAACATTCTACCCCAGTTTCTGAAAACACTGTGATACATACAAAAAAAACTGCTTAAAATTTTATTTTCTTCAGACACTTATATATAAAGTTGTGTGTTTTAATTCTGAAATAAAACTTCCTAGTTAGGTGCTAGGGATAACTGTTGCTATGTTAAACTGAATTATTTTAAATTCCTCTGAACAATATCAGCTCTGCTCAGTAATATAATTTCAGTAATTGACAATAATACAATAAAGTAATACAATTATAGAGTAATAAGATAAGTGGCATGGGTGTTCTGAATTACTAAGTTGATGCTCCTATCAATAATTATTATTAAGATTAATTTCCATATATTCAAGGAATTTGAAATATCATCCAGGTTATAAATAACTGAAATTTGGGCTAGTTTGATTATCGCTAATTCAAACATTTATATACTTATAAACATATCCATAAATGTACTTGGAAGTGTAAATATGGCATGTTTGCATACTATTTAAATACTAGTGGCATAGCATTTCAATGTAGGTGTACACACGTGCACACATAAAATAATATTTAAACACACCAAATCAGCACTCACCAAGGTAGGCAGTGGCAACAGTGGTAAATTCTGTGTCTGAGCACTAGATTCAGGTGGATGGGGATTCTCAGAGCCAGGAAAACCCAAACAAGAGCTGAGCATACAGTGAATACCATTAAAAGAAATTATGAGTTCTTGTATCGAGTGACTCGCCTGTAAGGGTCACTAAGGTGCTCATCTGTCAGCCTGACAGAGAGTCATGAGAGAAGCAGCTGCCTAAAATCATGGCATCTGTTTAAAGTCAAGGTCTTAGGTGACTTTTACTAACAGACAAATCCATCTGAGTGAAACTGACCCATTTACTATAGACTGAGGAAATTAATATTGGAAAAAAATCCTTCTGAAGATTTTTATTTATCTTTTTAACTACCTAGACAACCTATTAAACTACTCTTACAGCTTTAAGTAGTTGAATTCCACCCTTGTTCTTAAAGCTCAGAGATATGAATTTTCTCTGTAGAAAAGATAGAATATGGTCAGGAAAAAGGAAAAGAAAGAATGAAAATCAAGCAGAAGAAAAAGGATGAGAGGAGCTAGAGAAAAAAGAGGGGGTGAGGTGGAGAATAAGAAGTGGTCCAAGGAATCCCAGCATTTACTGTTTGGAGTGAGAATGAAGAGAGAAAATCAGGCAGTGGTACACTCAAAATAGGAGTGAGTGCACCATGATCTAGTGGAAGGGTCCTCTTTTAAAAAGAAAAGAAAATTTAAAAAATTATTATAGTAAAAATTGATTGAAAGGAAAATTCATGTGAGACAGAATGAGTAGGAGATAAAGAGATTAATAGAAACTGTCCATACAGAAATAGGTTTTCCAGAGATGGAGTGTGAAAGAAATTTATATCATCCCATTTAACTAATAAAGGATTAATTTTTCTTTAACCTTTAGCTTTTAGTAATTCTTAGTCTGACATTAGGTACCACAGGATGAAATTAATCTCATCCAATCTTATCCACCTAAAATGTAGATATCGAGTTTAAGTAAGTACTATCTATATGATGGTGTGGGAACTTCTGGAGTAATCTGACATGCTTTTGTTCAGCTAATCTTTGCTAAGATTGTTCCATTCCCTACCCAGATATTTCAGACATACGTAATGATTCTCAGAGTAAATCCGATGTACAAATATTATTGCCTATTCTAAGATGAAATCTAGATTTATGATCTCATACCTGTAATGTTGAGGTGATTTAATTAATTTGTAAAGAATGAAAAACCTTCTGGGGGAAAAAAAAATCTGAATTTTTTCTTTTGGGGTACATATCCAATACCAAATCCTTCAAGGAAAATTATGCTAGTGCTATTCCCCATCTAGAAAACTCTTGCCAATTTTTTTCCACATTGGGCATTGTATATTTACTTCTGCTCATATTTTTCTAGTCTTCACTGCTACACGATAGACCAGCTACACTGCAGGTTAGATCCAAAGATGTCTGTATAATAAAAACCAATTTGTAGAAATTACAGTTCAATCAATTTATAATTAGGATAGAAAGGAGAGAAAGAAAGAAGAATTAGAATGTCTGTGTGTTCCCACTGTTACAGTTAAGGAACAGCGTGACTAATTCTGTCTACATCTTGCAGCACAGTCCTCTGTCAGTGATGAGTTATTTAAAAGGTAGCAGTAAATTAGCTGGTGAGAAAAGATGCTATTTAAACTGAAATGAGTAGTATGGGAGAAATGAAGACAAGGAAGATCTGTAGTGGTGTGACTGCCTCTCTAAGTGTGCCACAGGAGCACACATATGGAGAATGGCCTTAGTCATGGTAAATTCATTCTTGGATGGAATCCCATAAGAAAAGGGATTTCTGTACAGAGATGTAGCTAACATAGCCTTACAGTGCAACACTTATTAAAGCTAATTACCAGTGTAACCCTAAGAGCTGTGTCAATTTTGCTTTTCAAAGTAGTTCTGTTATGACTTGGTACTGCTTAGTGCACAGGTACCTTGAGTGACTCATTTAACACTGTAATAAAGCTACTCTTTATCACAGAAATAAGAGGTGATCCTGTTTCTGCTCCTCTGTGTGATCTCTCAATCATAAGAGTTTTGTGAACTCCCTGAGGTGCTGGCATATTTAAATGCTAGTCAACCACATGAATGCCTTTCTTTTTCTAATGATTACACAGAAAGTACAGTCTACCTTTTACAGAACTGTGTGTAAGATCTTGTTTTCACTCAGGAAAAGCACTATTTTAATGCAAATCATTGCACAAACAAAAAATCAGTTATATGTCTGGATTAAACCTCCAAATCAATGGCCAAAAAATAATTCAAAACCACTAAAAGGCTAATTGCTGGTATCAACTACTTCAATTTATCAGAACTCCTCATCAATGTCATCAACTTAATAAATTAAGTTCACATTTTTTTTAGATTTTAATTGCTCTTAAAAAAAAACTATAAAGCATAAATTATCATTTGTTCAATTTTCTTCCTTCTTAGTATTTTTAAAAACTGCTTAATACTGGAAAGCCTCAAGTATATTTTCTGAATTATTTTGATTTTTTTTTCACATAATTAAATGCATAGCTATTGTTAATTTACTTGTATAAACCATTTTCTAAAATGACATGCAGGTATGATTATTAATATTAATTTTTGAAAGGACTTTCCAGTTTCTGTGATAAATGTCAGACTGATAAGTCTCCATTTTCTCTTTTCTCTCTTATCTGTTTCTTCTTTCTCAAACAGCATGCTAAAAAAAACACCAAACCTAGACATGGAAATGCAAATCAGCTATATTGAGGTTTTTAATCTTATTAAAGCCATGATATGGTAAATAATTTTATGAAAGATAATATTGGCTAAGTCAAGTCTTTATTTGGCAGACTCTCAAATTGCTTATCAGAGGACCATCTATCAACTGTGGAACAGCTGATGCAGAAAACAACTGAAATAAATCTAAAAACAGTCAGAAAAGACATTAAAGACTAAGAAGTTGCAAATATCAGACACTAAGAGAAAAGTTTTTAAATGGCTATTTTTCTGTTCACAAATACTGACAAAATATTTTTACTTTTATGATCTGATTAGTACATTGATTTTAAAATGTCTTTCATTTTCTTGTCTTGATTTTTCTGCTCTTAATTTGTAAACTTTTGTCAACTATATTGTGTGGAAAGCCTAAAGATAGCTATGAACATGGGTCCTGTAATGATACTATCTATCTATTTATCTATCTATCTATCTATCTATCTATCTATCTATCTATCTATCCATCCATCCATCCATCCATCCATCCATCCATCCATGTTTTTATATACATATATGTATGTATATTTATGTATATATAAATATACACATTCATACATGTATAAACCAATATGCTCATTTAAAGAGCCATTTTTCAGGTAGAACATGTACAAATATAGGCATATTTTATTAAATGTTATATTCATAAGTTATATTTAATCAAGTTACAGAGCATAGAAAAAGAGGAAGTTTGGGTGTGGGGTGGTTTTTATTTCTCTAGCAACAAGCCAAACCACTGAGTCATACCGGGTCATTTTCATACTCAGTAAAATACTTAATGTAGCCTGCTGCAAGAAAACTTAAAGTATTGCTCTTTCTAGTGGTATTGCCAGGAGTGTCAAAGATTGGTTTACAGGGTTGATCCAGTGGGGCTACTCAGTAAAACTGCAACTGGTTGAGAACAAAAGAATTAACTACAATACCCCTTCTTCAGCAGCCCAACCTGCCATCTTTCATAGCCTCATACATGGTCAGTTCAATCAGTTTAGCAAAGACATATTTTGAGAGGAGTGCATAATATCTGGCTCAGATGGAGCTGCTTTTTTTCATAGCAGCCCATATGGGGCTGTGTATTTTAGATTTCTGACCTGCTTCTCACTCTGCCCCCACAGTGAGTAGGCTGGGGATGTGCAAGATGCTGGGAGGGGACACAGAGAGGCAGCTGACCCAAAGTAACCAGAGGGATGTTCCATGACATATGACATAATGATGAACAATAGAACTCTTTCAAATTTGGGTTGGTGGACTTCTTCCCAAAGTAGCTGCTGTTGCTTGGGGACTGACTGGGCATCAGGTTGCTCATGGAAGGTGGTGAATTTGCATAACTTGTGGGGTTTTTTTCATTTTTTCTTTCCCTACAGTTATTACACTATCCTTATCTCAACTTTATCTCAATACCGGGAAGTGAGTGAGCAAGAGACTGGATGAGGACTTAGCTGCCAGCTGGAGTCAATACAGCACAGATGACAAGGAAAACTTAGTCTTTAACATTTTGATTAAAAAATAAATAAAAATAAAAATAGATGGAAGGTGAAGTTAGGGTGGGAGAAAAAAGAAAAAGAAGAAGAAGAAAAACATGCTAAAACATATTGCTCATGAGAATTGATATCATTAGACTTAGGGTCTTCACATCCATGCTGTTAACTAATGAAACAATTTTGCTAGGGATATACTGGAATCTTCTTAATATGCATTTACTGAATCCCAATTTAAAGTCTGTGTATTTTTCTACCAGAGTCACAGAACTGTTGTTAGAATCACTTGTTAAAATTAAAGAGCCTGGACTTAGCAGGAAATTAAAATAAATTCTTTCTCATATTATTAGTCACTGATCCTAGGCTTTCTCAAATGCATATCAGGACTAGGTGTGGAATGGTCTTAGAGACAATTCAGGTCACACAGTTATTCTTTTAATTACTATCACATATATTGAATGTTCCTGCAGCTGCTCACAAAATATTACTTATCTTTTGGCAGAAATTCACAAAGGTAGACTGAAGTATGATAAATTATATTTCTTCTCCTTTGATTATAGAGTGTACTGAAAATCCGTTGTTAGTTCTAGTACAGAGTCATCATTTGGTGTGAACCACAGTATTTGTGAATCATACAAATTTTATGTATCGTTAAAATTTGTGTACTGAGCAGATAAAGAGAATACTATTGCTAATGCTTCTTTATGGTGCCTCTAAAAATGTTTAGCTGGGGAGGATCAGTGAACTTGCAAGTGCCCACAGGTGTGTTTGATGCAACACAGGTTTCAAAGAGTAATAGCTTTTATTAAAATATCAGAGTCAGTTATTCGGACTCAAGACAATGCTAACAATTGTCTTTATTTTATATATTAAGAATATATTTAGAATATTTAGTAGCTATGTATTGGAAAAAAGAAGGAAAAAAGGTAAAATAATTCCAAAAGGCCTTGTAATTTCCTCATGTGAATCTTTTTACACTCCATATATGATGTCATAGCTTATCCAGGTAAATCTAAGGAAAGCCTTCAAAATCTTCACAGATACATGAATGCATAGGAACATTTAACATGTTTCCTGAACCTGCTTTTCAACTCAAAAAGCCTGCTCCACTAACATGATGGAATACAGAACACAACTACACCACAGCTTCTCATCATTCTCTGCATAAAAAACATCCTGGGGACAGGCAGGGTGCCAGGGCCTTCCAATTTCCTCTGACTGCAAAGCTCATTCCTCAGATCTCCCCAGCACCAGTCAGGGTGGGAGTCAGAATAGAAGAATGAGGTTAAGCCTGGGAAAAGAGGGGAGTGGGGGAAAGGTGTTTTAGCTTTTGTTCTTGTTTCTCACCATACTATTCCACTTTGCACTAAATTGCATTCATTTTCCCTAAGTTGAATAGCTTTTGCCCATAACAGTAATTGGTAAGAGATTTCTTTATCTTGACCCACAAGCTTTTTAGTCTTATTTTCACCTCCTGTCATGTTAAAAAGATGAATCAGAGAGAAGCTGATGAATGAGAAACTTAAATGAAAGAAATAAAAAAAGAAATAACAGTAAATATTAGCTAGTGTTTTCTCCCTCAAAAACATCAACATTTCATTCATAAAACATTTTCATATCAGTTGCAAACATAGTACCAGAAGGTAGCATGAAATTCACCACAAGAAATAAAAATGAAACTTCATTAAGTAATTTTTATGATTAAAACATGGATTCTGCTTTCCTTTAAGAAATTTGACTTGTCTCCTTTTCAGAGCAGTGATACAAAATGAATATAAGGACAATGTAGGTCATTACTTAGAAAGAAATTAGCAATCTCTTTGGCTTTCCCCTCTTGTCATCCTCATTATCTCACTGAATTACACCACAGGTTCCCAATGAATTAATGTTATCAAAACTTTATCCCATAACCTTTCTTAAATATCAAGTGATTCTACAAAATCTCTTAATATTACAGCTGATCTTTTTAAAATTCTACCAGAAATGGAAGATTAAAAACTTTAATTCAGCTAACTTTCTAGAAAGATACCATCTTCCACATTTTCCACAGTTTCTCAATCAAAAACAACCAGAGAAAAACTTATGCTTATTACCTATCCTAATGATATATACGAGCACATCTGGCATAGGTCATTAAGTCTCCTTTATAAGAACCACCCATGAGGCATCAAGCACATTTTGACTCAATATAAATGACAAAGCAATGTTTTCTTTGCTAATGTCATATTAGTAATTTTAATCTTCTTGAAGTTAATCACTTAATGCTAATGCAGTACTTGCCTCTCCCTGTTAGCTGTGATCTTATGGTCTCTTTATTGTTTATCAGTTCTCCCACACATCCTTGCCAGGGTTCTTTTTTCTCACAAAGTTTTTTCTACCCTGTAATTTTCAAGAAATTTAGAATTAAATGCTGGTGTATTCAGAATTCATTTACTTACCCAGAGGAATTACCCAGTATGCCATTCAATATGCGGAAAACAAGTGTGCTGTGAAAGAGCACTGCAGTGTACCTGGAAGTTCCTTAAAAAATAAAATGCCCTTTGACTTGAAGAAAGCAAGTGTTAAATATAAGGGATTTATATTAAATTTATGAGTAAGAGATGAATAAGGCATACTACTATATATGAAGAATAAGAGATTGATAAGATTTATATAAAAGAACAGCTACATTTAAGAAATTATGAGGATTTATCCACACTGTGCTTTGTAGTGTTTCTGCCACAGGGGTAGGAATATTTTGTACATGTGCAAGAAATTACTAAGGCCCTGTGTTTGTCTTGACTGTAGGCAGAAATGTATGCATTTAACAGATGCTTCTTGTCATGAATGAGCCCAGATACTTTCTTGGTATTTGGCCAGTCAGTTACACAGTCTAAATTTCCATTGAGCTCAATCATTCTAAAGGCCCAAGTGTTTTGTCCTATTCAGCCTGGATCTTCCAATGCTGGGAACTCTCTTCTCCAGTGAGCAGGTTTCTCATTTTTGAGCAACTGATATTTTCATTTTCTAAGAAAATTCTACCCCTATTTTATTCAACTTTCCTACAGCAACACTGAATAAATTTTCCAATATACTCAATGAAATATTGAGTATTCATATATCATGCCAATATATGCATATAACGTTCATCTGTGAAAATAACATATTCAGTGTCAACATCTGACAGAATTATCTGTTGCTTTTCTTCCTTTTTTCCTTCTGTTTCTCTTCCTTTATTTTCAACTAAAAAGTTAGTGACTACCATAAAAACAATGATCTGGTTTGCATAAAAATCAAAGTGTTGTGTAAGGTACAACACTTTTCTAAATTGTACTATCAAAAAAGAGCATATTCAAACTGTAATTAGTGTAAATCACCAAATGATTAATCAGTCACTTCTTATCTTAAGAGAAGTAAGAAGCAGCTAAAATTTTCAGTAAAGGCCAAATTCTCCAGAATTTTTCCATATTGCATGCAATAATATAATTCCAGAATATTTACAAAGAAACAAAAGCAACAAGCAGAATGAAACTGATATTTTTGTTCATCCTGTCTCCAAGACAGAGAATCTCTAAATCACAATTAACACTAATACTCATCAAAATCTTAATGTGACAGGCTCTTCTGTGACTTCTGTCTTCTTGCAGCCTGGTATATGTTCCTGACATGTCCTCTAGAGTATCATTATACAAGTTTCAGTAGACTATCCTGGAAAAATGCAAGATACCACTATTCTCTATCAGCTGTGATAATCGCAACAGCTTTTCACAAATCTTTATACAATGGAAGTGCTATGGAAGTCCAGAAAGGTAACACTAAGGTTACAGCATGTTGTGTCATATGACAAGCTGTTTGCAAAAAGAAAAAGCTACATTGATATTTTATGCATAATGAAGTATCTGATGCTAAGTGTTAAAGCCTAATTAATTTATCTAAAAAGGTACAGAGATATATAAATGCATTGTACATGTGAAACTCTTATTCCTTGGGAAGTTTGAGAAAGACAAATGATTATATTTCTCATTTATCCCAACATACTTCATATTTGTTATACATAAAATGATTTAGGCAAATAGAACAGAGATAAATAAAGAAGCAACTAAACTATGAAGCAAACCATTATGCAATTAAGGAAGTTCTGTGTTCATAGTTCAACACTTTTACACAAAGGTGCAAAATACAGTTTATATTACTGCATTACACTAAAGACAAAAGATTTTGGAACCACAGAATCTCTTGACTTCAGTTGGTTTCGTTCAACGAAGTTTTCAAAAAAGTTGAGAGGTGAGAAAGATGAAAGCATTTGAATGAACCAGTGAAAAAGGATGCTTCAAATGGAGGAAAGATTTCATTAGACTAACTCATTTAGCTGGAAAACTAAAGAAATATTCCTGGTAGTATGAACAAAATTATTTTCTGAGACATTTATCTGATAGGATATTTTTGTTTTGGGTAACTTCTGTGTAAACCAAAGATAATATTTCAAGGTTTTTTTTTTTTTTTTTTTTTTATTTTTTTTTTTTGTTTTTGTTTTTTTGTTTTTTTTTTTTTTTTTTTTTTTTTTTTTTTTTTTTTTTTTTTTGTTTTTTTTGTTTTTTTTGTTTTTTTTGGTTTTTTTTTGGTTTTTTTTTCTTCCCCACAACAGTTCTGGTAGGATCACTTATCTATAGGTTGTGATTTGTCTTGGACTCCCGTATTTTCCTTCATCCTTTTCTCACATGCTTGTTACTTGTCCATAGGATAGCTTAAAGATCCAATATTTTGTCTAAATTTGTGGTTTAAAAGTGGTGTGAAAATTGCCACTTTTTGTTCAAAGTCCCATTTCCTTAGGGATTTTAGTTTGTTTGTATTTTTTTGTTTTGGTTTTGTTTTGGTGGGGTTTTTTGTTTGTTTGTTTGTTTTGTGGTGTTTGGGGTGTTTTTGGGGGGCAGAGAGAAGAGGATAGGGGTTTTTTTGTCATATAGAATTGAAAATGAGATGCTGGAGAATAGAACCACCACATCCTGGGGGTCCTGGTTGATGGCAAGTTGACCATGAGCCAGCAGTGCCCTGGCAGCCAGGAGGGCCAACCCTGTCCTGGGGGCACCAGGGTCAGCATCACCAGCGGGGCAAGGGAAGGGGATTGTCCTGCTCTGCTCTGCACTGGGGCAGCCTCACCTCCAGTGCTGGGGGCAGTTTGGGGTGCCACAATATAAAAAAGACATAAAGCTGTTAGAGAGTGTCCAAAGGAGGGCAGTGAAGATGATAGTTTAGAAGACAAACCATGAAAGTTGCAACTGTGGTCACTTGGTCTGTTCAGCCTAGGAAAGGGAGACTGAGCAGTCTCATTTCAGTCTAGAACTTCCGCATGAGGTGAAGCAGAGAGACAGGTTTCTTCTCTCTGATGAGCAGTGTCATGATTTGAAAGCAAAACAAGTGAGAGGCTCCAAGTCAGAAATACAATTGAATAAGAAGAGAGGTAAAAAGGTAAAAATAAAATAAAATAAATGCAATAATACAAAGGACCACTGACAGAGTCAGAATACAACCTGAGCAGGGTAGTGGAAGCAGTCCAGATGAGGTGCTCTTCCTGAAGCAGTGATCCTGTAGAAAGGTCTGGTAGCTCTGCTCCTCTGGGAATCCACTGGGTCAGGGCTGCTTGTACTGTTCCAAATCTCAGATTGTATCCAGGTGAGAATGCTTGGCTCCTCCCCCTGGGTGGAGCATCTCACAATGGGATGATGAGTTGTGAAGTGGGTCCTTGATGGCCCATTAAACAGAGATAACTCCTGGAGGGAGTTACCTGTGAGTCATGGGCAAGGCGTTGATGGGCCATTAGCAGAAGACACCCCAAAGGCAGGGGGCCTGGGAAAACACTGCCCCACTTGGTTCAACAGTTCATGAAGATGGCGATAGAATAAATACTCTGTGTACATCCTACACTGCAACCCAGGGCAAGCAGGGACAGGATCTAAGGCCTGAAGCTGAGTCAGGGGAGGTTTAAATGTAATATTAGGTAAAGTTTCTACACCCCGAGGATGGTTAGTCTCTGGAACAGACTCCCCCCGAAAGTGGTCACATCACCAGCCTGATGGTTCAAGAAGCACTTGCAGAATATTGTCAAGCATGGGGAGTGAATTTTTAGGTGTCCAGTGTGGGGCCAGGAGTCATCTTTAGTTTATCCTTGTAATATCGTTTGGATATTTTATGATTCTATGATTTCCTGTGGCAAGGATGGGACACATTTTACCTCTCCTGGCACTATACAAAACACACACTCTGGGGGGTCCTATAGAACAAGTATATGGTTATTCTAATTCTTGGTGATCTGAGGGAAAATATTAAGTGCTTTATCTTCATATTTAGAGATACCTTTAAAATATTTTAAGATCTCAGTGAACTTTATCAGCATTTACAGCAAATCGAGAAATTAATTCCGTTACCTACACAGAATTATCACTTCGGTCATGAAAATCAATAGTGCTTATGTTGATTAGATTTGGACTTCAATTAACCTTTTGAATTGAAAGTTATCAAATCTGGAATTGAACCTTATCACACTATATAAACACACACACACACACACACACACACACACACACACATATATAAATTAATATTTTTATTGCTGTTTATTTGCAATGTAGGAATGTCTATAATGTGGAACATTTTCCTTAGAATATTAGGCAGTGTCCTAAAAACAGAACAAAAAAAAAAAATCCGAATGAACGAGACCTTCAATCAAACAAAAAACTCCTGTCTTAGAGTTTGAAAATTTAATAAGGAAATGTATTTCCTGCAGCTCTTATAGTGACATTAGCCTCAACAGTTAAACTAGGATACAAGTAACTGTCACCATGCCTTTTTTTTTTCCAAGATATTTATGATATTTATTCCTTTTGTGAAAGAGATGTAAAGCAAAGAGGCAACTGTTGTACATATTTTGATCCTTCCATAAAGGATCATCCATTTAACTGATGAAATATGTTATATATAATATATATATATGCATTTTCTTAATCATTATAAGAGTCGATTAAATTACTGAAGTATTGACGTAACCAGAATAACGAAAATTTTCATAAAGAAAAGCTGCTTGGTTCATGTGGTTTTAAACAAAATCAAGATCAAAATGATTTATTGCTTTATTAATGATTCATAAGTAGCAGTTGATCAGTGATTCATTTAGGATTGATATCAGCAGTGCAATATAGAAATCTTCATGTTAAGAGCTTAAAAAAATGCTAAGAAACTCTCCTTATAGGCAATTCCAAAGTGTGTAGCCTCACACCTATGCTCATGCTTATACAGAACTGCACGCACATTCTCTCACAGACGGTGCAGGCTGCCGCCACAAGTGCCTCCTTTTCCTGCACATATAGGTTATCCACTTGCACACACTTTCTGTGGGAGATGTGGGTGTTCCATCTTTACATGTACCTGTGCTGTTCCCCAGTGAGGACATGTTCACCCATGAATGACAGAATTCCAGTTGTCGTGGCATCCGATGGCTCTGGCTGGCCAAGGCAGAGGTCCTGATGCCATTAGGAGATTTCTAGCAATGCATAAAGGGATTTTGAAAACTGGTCTTTGCACTTCTAGGTCTCTCCCTCACAAATTTTATAACTTAAAATTTTGCACATTCTCATGCCACTTCTATATACCTTTTCCAGCTCAATCACTCTTAATTTCTAGAGTCTCAATAAAATACCCAGACTAGTCTAAACTGTCTGATAGTATCTTCATTGTTAAATTGATCAGTTTGGCAAAGGTGCACTCAGGAAGTTTAGCCACTATTCACATACCTGTCTGAACTGCCAGGCCAAAGGTGGTCAGTGGAAGTATCCCACAGCAATAACTAGCATTGCATCTAAGAAATTGCTTCCATCTACCTTGCAGTATCAGAAAAGAAACAGAAACCTTAAAGATTCAGTTATGTTCTAAGTGAACTAGAGATTTATTTTAAGGTATAGCCAAAGAAACTATCATTCCCCTATCATTCTCTTATTATTGAAGATCAAATCCTGATGAGCTCACTCAATGAGTGAGAAAATCTCATTTCAGTAAAATCTTGCTTAAACATTGAACTGGTTTGAAAGGGAAGGTATGACAAGGGGATCCACACAGCTTCTTCCCATGACAACCTTCCAGACACAGACCACAAACTTATCACCACTTCCAAATTTTCTGAGCATTTCTTTACCCTTGATGTTAGTATCAGTCATATTGTAATGGCCAGCTTGAATAAATTTCATGTGCTTTATCCTAAATCCAAATTTTCTCCAAAGTTCAGATACTCAGTTTAATCATCCACGCACTGAGAAACAACATTTTGGGTTTATTTATCAAACAAAAAGATTGTATTTTTTTATTATTTATTAAATAAATCCTAAACTCCTTTACAATTCATATATGCATATTACCTGAGAATGAATAAAGGAAAAATTATTATGCTTTTTTGTTTGTTCATTCATTTTACTAAAAATTATAAAAGCCTTTCAGCCCTGTAGAAAATTATAGGTATGGAAATGTTCAAGACAAATCATCAGGCACACAGATAAAGCATTTGTTCTGTCTGACATGTGGCACTACCAAAAAAAAATTTAGGACAACCCAGAGGTCACATTTGGAGAATCTATACTTAACTGAAGAGGAACTATTAATCAAATAGGAGTATACTTCTTTACTTTTTCTCCTTGTATCTGTTTTTAAGTTTTCTTTCCAAAAACTTGTAAGCATATACCAATAAACTATATGACCCAGACAATTGCAGCATGACTATAATAACAGCAGCTATCTTCATAAAAGTGGATTGGGAGCAGAATGGGGATTAGGAGTTGGATACAGAACCTTTATTAAAGTTATGTAGACTAGTAGCTCGATTTATGTTACAAAGGAGTAACAGTAAAGCAGTTTCATTTACAGAGCTTATAATCTAAGAGCTAGATACAAAATTAAATAAATTAATGAATAGGCACTGGTAGGCACAGAGAACAGAAAATACTAAAAAAAGTGTTTATAGAATCTTCAAGACCTACTTCATGTCCTGGTTGTAGCAGAAAAATCTGAAATAAATCAGAAAACATGGAGAACAGATTTTTATTGTGAATGCTAGTGGAAATATTTCTTAAAATACGATGATGAGAGAATGCATTTAGTAGAAGAAAAGCACTTATTTTAATATTTCCATGTAAGTCAGATTTCTACATGTAGAATTTTAGAATGGTCTCTTCTAAAGTATATCTGATACACTTTTTAGATAAAAAACCTGATTTTTTTGTCTTCCAGAATTCAGGTGAAAAAAAGCTAACAGTAAATTTAAGTGCTGTAAACTTTCTTAAATTTACTGTTCTGTAAAAAAGGACTTTATGATGAGATTTTTGTGAAAAGTTCTCTGATAGCAGCATTGTTAACTTACAACTCTACGAACCTCATTACAATTGTCAGTTGTATGTAATGAAGGTTCTGTGATTAGAGATTAGTTTGCGGTGGTTATGGCAATATTGGCACATAAGTTCATTTCTTTTCTATCTGAGTGTAGTTTTAACTCGTGGTGACTAAATAGGTAATGTTGCTATGCACTCATAAAAAGAGCATGAAATGCTTCCTTACTTCCAAGAAGCTGAAGCAAGTTAAAGCATCTGATATGGCTACATTAAATATATGCATAGATTTGGCTGCAACTGCCAAATTCTGAAAAAAATTTCATGATACAAAACAGTAACTTCTAGTCACCTCCTTCCGGATATTTCCTGACATCAAATTGGTGAGGAAATATAGTAAGTTATCCTAAATGCTGTTGCCTATAACACTCCATCATCCTGGCTGCAGACAATAAAGGATGATCCAATATGCTGAAACTGATAAAAGGAGTTTTTTGGTTGACAGCTGGTCCAAATGTCATTTGAAATGGTGCACTTTTTCATGTATCGCAAACTGTAAAGCAGTTTCAGTTTCACGCACGCAATGTGTTTTAGATTTGTGGCCTTTGAATGTTTGAAAAATATGCTTACAATGGTGTAGTGTGATGTATTGTGGTTTCAAATGCTATGTAACCTTAGTTAACCCTACATGTTCTTCTATTGTGTATGGCAATAAATCAAAAGATAGCATCCCTGTAAGTTTCTTCTCTTTCCCAAATTACCTTATCCTTACTATTTATCCTGCTTGTCGTACTCCACTTTTCTCTCTTTTCTTCTCCTCCTCTTCTCCTCCTCTTCTCCTCTATCTGACATTACACTCAGTTAAACTTGTTTTGTCTGTAAATTAGTCCTATCAAACTCTTTGTTTCACACAAAAGACTTAACATTTTATCCTATAAATTTTTACACAATTTAACATGTAAAATTGAACCTCATAAAAATGTTCTTTGAGGATGGATTATCTGAACGTTTTCTAGCACTCATCAGGAAATGATGCCTACATTTTGATTACTTTTTTGTGACTGCATGTTTGTTTTGTCTTAGGATGTTTGTACTTTATAATCTGATACGCTCATTCTGATGGAGTAATTACAATGGATAAGGATCAGTGTGTTTGCAACACATAGGCAGAGTTGGTTGGAGTAAGAGGCCTTTGCAGATCAGAATACCGATGCAAATTTCACAAGAGTCCAGTGTTTTCCAGCTCAGTCACAAGATTGATGTATTACTCTTCCAGTTACCTAGAAAATATGCATTTTGACAGCTTTTAAAGAAGAAATCACTCTTTCATCTTGATCCATTGTGGAATAGGAAATAAATACTAAATTTGTTCACTGAATCATATCAAGGTTCCCATTGAGGATTGCCTCTCATATGCTGATAATTCTGCCTGCAAAAGTTTTTTCTTGTCCACAAAACCCTCTTAATGGGAAAGTGGAGAAGTTAGCTTTCCCAGGTCAGGCTGTACACTCAAAGTCGTTGAGAATATGATGTCAAAGCAGACAGGCTTAAGGATGAGTATAAAGGAAATAAATCATAAACAGTTTAAGCTTCATACTGGAACAGACTGTGTGTCATTAATCATTCAGTCAAGAGACATTTATAAACATTCAAGGTTTGAATGAATAACTAATGCCAAGCACTGCATGTGTGCCAGACTCTCTGGAATACATCCTGCAGCATAAAAATTCTGGAGCAGAACTACTGGTAGAATCCAATGTTTGTATAGTAGCTGAAAAGTTTGACTTAGGGTGCTCTTACTTATGTCTTTATTTTGTGTTTGTTTGCTTGTTTGTTTGAAGAACAAAATAAAGGTTAGATGCATACAAGTGCAAGTTAGAGAAGGGAATTATTTGAAAGAGAATGCCATCACTTTGGACCTGCACAGCATTTCAGCATAATATAAGGAGAACTACACAAAGCATGCATACTAGAAAGAGAACAAGACATAGGAAATAAAAATTTAAATAGAAGGCCTCTTTGTAGTCTGTAAAGCTATTAAAATGTAGACATGTATAAATTCTGAAGGAATTCCTACAAAGATTAAATAGAGGATCTATTAAAAATGAAACTATTGAAAAGAAACTGTAGTTTAGCTTTCCATTAGCTATGATCAGGAGTATAAAATTTGTTTCCTGCAAATTAAGTATTTTTGATCTACTATATATGGTGTCATACTGAACCATGAAGCATAATAATACTACCTGTAAATGATGTTTACTGTAACCTTGCTGTGCCACAGCAGAGGCATACCACAAAATTTGAGTGACAAAGATCTCTCTGTGTCTGTATTGGGTTTGCATGGTAAAGTTTTAGTAAAGGGTGCCTAGAGGGTTTTTTTTTCTGTGAGAAGTTGCTGGAATCTTCCCCAGTGTCTAACAGAGCCAATACTGGCTCCAGGACAGACCCACTGCTGGCTAAGGACATCAGTCATGATGGTAGCACTTCTAGGAAAATATATTTAAGAAGAGGGGAAAAGTTTCTGCATGATGTGCACCCAGAAGAGAGGAATGATAATGCAGACCCCAAGGTCAGGGGGTAAGGAGGGGCAGGAGGTGCTCCAGGTGCTGTAGCAGGGATTTCCCTGCAGCCCGTGGTGTAGAACATGGTGAGGCAGCTGTGCCCCTGCAGCCTGTGGAGATCCATAGTGGAACAGACATCCACCTGCAGACCCTGGAGGAACTTCCACCAAAACAGGTGTGTGTGCCCAAAGGAGCCTGTGACCCCATGGAAAGCCTATGCTGGAGCAGCCCCACAGAGAGATGAACTCACTCTAGAGCAGGTTTGCTGGCAGGACCTGTGAGCCCATGGAGTATCAGTTGTAGAGCACCTGGTTCCTAAGGGACTGCAACCCATGGAAGGGACCCATGCTGGAGCAGTTCATTAAGAGCTGCAGCCCATGGGGAAGACTCACATTGGAGAAGTAAAGGGAGGACTGTCTCCTGTGGGAGGGACTCCAAACTGCAGCTGGAAAATAAAGAGAGAAGGAATAGCAAAGACATATGACAAACTGACCAAAACCTCCATTCTGTGCACCACTTGGGTGGGAGGAGGTAGAGAAATCAGGAATGGAGTGGAGCTCAAGAAGCAGGGAGGGGTGGGCAGGAAAGTATTTTTAAGATTGGTTTAGCTGTACACATGAGGAAAGTCTAAACCATGCAGAGCACAAGCTGTATAAAGTTTTTACAGAATCAAGATCAAAAGGTGACTAGAGAGGCAGTCAAATTAAACTGTAAGCAAAATCAAGCCATAGAAATTGTCTCAGTAAATGCCTTTCCTGGTAAAAGGAAATATTTGAAGAGTCAATAATGTAGTGCTGAACACAACTTTTCATCTGCTTTGTAGCCTTCCTGTTACTCTGCAGAACTCTGTTTCTGGAACCACTTTTCCTTCCTACCTCTTTGTTTTTTTTTCTTTTATTTCTTTCAAAGTACATAACTGTGATTAATATTCTTGTGTTAGTAATGCCAGTTGGGGAAAATTCTTTTCTTCTCTGGCTTTAGCTTTGGACTACTGCTTCCTTTTTCAAGATGAAATTTCTTCTATCAAAATATGACAAGGATAGAAAGCCACCCATTGTTCCCTTTGCTTAGCCTGAGTGAGGACAGATGACCTCCTCATCCTTTTAAAATGTTACTGGTGTTTTCAAGTATCACCTTCCCTCTGAAAAGTATTTCTCTTGTTTTCTGCAGCTGTAATTGTTTGGGACACAGACTGAGTGCATCCCTGTATCAATTTTATTCAATGGGAAACTTCCTTTAGGTCAGGATCTTCCTCTAAATAGCCAGAACACAGAACAAAGACTGGGCTGATAATACATGTCACCCTAATTGGCCTATTTTACTTTTGTAGATCTATAGAAGAATGAGCTGATACTTGAAGTGTTTCAAGCATAGGAGAGGAATGTTTCTAAATCTCTTTGTTCAAAATGTGCTCAAATGACAGTTGCAAGAAGACTTCTGAGCATAGGATGATGTAATGTGAGTAAGTATAATCCTTATAGCAGCTTTTGTTCCATGAGGTGTCTGGATTTTATTTAAGCAGATATCCCGTCCATAGGTCAGCCTCAAACACTTCACTGCAATTTCACATGCAGAAATCTGACTCTATAATTTGAAGTCCTTAGAAATACATCACCATAAGCCCTTACACTGCTCTGATTTAAGGTCAAAACCACTTCTCCAGTGACTGTCATTTCCCCTAAGACAGATCTACATATCTCTTCTGCGTGATCATCTGCTCAACATGAGTTATGGAGGAAAAATTGCTTAACCAAGGAACAGTCATCCCTGGATGTGAAAAAACCTGACCTACCATTTAGGACTCAGAACAAGGAGTGAGAGATCTGGTAGGATTAGATACGCCAAAGGAAAAGTAACTTGTGTAGATTCACAGTCACTCGTGAATGAGTTTTAGGCCTTGAGCAGAAAAGCATTTAAATTAGGACTTGGGCATTTTCTTAAAGAAATGTTGGCAGGCACAGAACTAACCTCACATTGGGTAGCCACAATTGTTACTAGCCATGTGAAGCTTAATTGTTCCCCTCTTACAGATTAAAATCGAATTTTGATCACAGGTACTTTTAGTTAATCTATTTACATTCTAATTAGAAGGGAAACAGATATGTGCTTGCACACATAGGCCTAATGGGAAGCATAAAGTATTTATTTTAGACCAGGGCCTGTCTCAGCTCTCTCTCCATCTCAGGATTTCTGCTGAGAATGCAGGAAGAATCTCGTAAAACTTAGACATCCTGCCTTTCTTAACTGAGAGTGACGAATAACACAACTGTTACTGCTTGGAATTCTCATGTGCTCAGCCTAACATAAATAAAGATTTGGGAGTTATAGTATCAGACCTAATGTCTACCAGACCAATTATCTTGATTCTGCCATTTATCAGCAAAAATGCCTCGTAGGTAAAACAGAATGAACTGCCACAAGCACTGGAGTCCTGAATCCAGTCCTATTCTAAAACCTTTTAAACAAAGTAAATATCATCACTTACAATGCCACCAGCTTGTATGGCTTTTGCTGAGGTACAAACTGTTTAAAAAGCACTTTTCTCCTTTCGTTTGCATGCCTCAGAGAAATGATAAAAGAATTTTAAAAGCATGTGACTCTTGGATACAGGAGCATCATAGAAAGAACTAGTATACACCATTCAGGAAAGTCCAGGAAAACAGTAAACTCTGACTAGAGATCTACTGTCAAGAAAGTCCAGCTCTCCCAGTAATTCACCAGTAGTTAGTGGCTATTTGTACTCTGTGTGTTCCAGAAAAGCAAGCTTGACAACCAGTATCCCACTATAAATTGTTGGTTTGTTTGGGTTTTTCCCTCAGTTTCCCCTCATTTTCCTAAATACCATCGGTATTTTAAACCTGTGCATACTTATAGCACTACAGAATAACACATGCCCATAAAACAAACAAACAAAAAATTAATTTCAGGCTTATACAAGTTCAGTCTGATCTTTTGGTTAAATTTCACCATTAAAAAAAAATACTTAGAGAGCTTTTCAGGCCATCTAATAACATCATCATTGATCAACATTTTAACAATTATTGAAAATTTTCTGTGATGAATGTGAAAGAATAGAACCACCAAATCAGGCAAGAGATTTAAACTTGTTTCTTTCTCCAAGGACATCAGCAGATATTAAAGAAAAAATATAAAGGGACATCTGTCCCACTGTATCCTATAATCACTTCCAAGAAGCAATCACCATGCTTAATAATCTAGATACCTCTTCTCAACTACTTCTCTTTTAATTTCATTCATATTTTTTAGACTTAAGATACTATAAATAAACACATGAAATACATGCAATGTGAAAAAATACTTTTTACTTTATTTGTCCTCCTATAAATTACTTCACATAGAATTGTGTGTATACTGATTCTTGCATTTGACAAAATACTGATCACTGTTTATTCAAATTCCTTATAATGTTCTTGATTTGGCAGACCAGTGTCACATTTTCTTTTTACTCATCTCTTATTTTCAGGCTACCCCATTTAATCTTAACTTAATTTTTACTTATCCTATGCTTCCAGTTATCTACTTTACCATCTTTGTCTTTTGCAGTTCAATTGTCTCTGTTCTTGGGTGACCTTGGGAGATGGAATAATCAGAATTACATTTTCTATTTAGTATGTTGTTACATTATGGGCTTATATAGAGAAAGAAGGATTTTTTTCCCCCCAGTGTACATAGAATGCTGCATAGTGGACCCAATTTCCACAACATTTTCTCTTTATGTCAGAATAAAAGAGTAGAAATGAAATACATGGCAACTATAAGAGTAAGTTCTTACTTAGTTTTATTAGTTCTTGGGATTTTAAAAACAGAATTTTTTGTGAAATAGAGTTGAGGCCAGGAAGTTAATGGGAAATACAAAACACAGTCTGGTCTTTTTACTCTCAAGCAGAATCTATCTAATAAACAAAGTAACAGTCACTGACCTGAATGCACATAGGAAAAAAATACAGGAATTGACTTTCTCCATGGGGTCCTTGGTAAAAGAGAAGAGCAACAAATAGAAAAAGCTAAATCCTTAACTAAGAGTATGTGAATTAAAGAGACTAAAATGAACCAGTTGAATAGAACTGACGTATAGGTGCTGCAAATCCAACCTGTTTCAACCTCTGGTGAACTGTTATAGAGTCCATATCTTTCAGAAGACATTTCTATTTTCTCTAGAAGTGAATACATGAATACATAACATTAAAAAAATCATAAACATAAATGCATAAAAACTTATAGTGAATATTTTTATAAGGTATATAACTATATGACACATCCTATATATAATAAATTGCATATATTACTATATTATTTTTCAATAATATTTATTGTATTTGCATAATAAGTTCATGTATATCCACACAACACATTTTCAAGCTTGTAAATTTTCATGTAATATTTTGCTTATAATTTATGTGAGATATAGCAGTAAAATTGGTCTTATGACCAATAAACTTGTTCAAACCTCCAGTACTGGCTGTGCTGTGGCAGCTCCCCTGCTTTCCAGCTGGTGGAAATCTCAGCTGGCAATATCCTTCCTGGTTCAGTGTGTACTTTCTCTTTGGGTGTGTGTTGCCAAGATTGGTGCTGGCATTTGAGTTTTCTCTGCTTAGTGCAGGACGGAAATGAGATTAATAAAGATATTTCCTAGAGGGTTGAAATGTCATCCTAGGGATGGATTTTACTGTTCCCAAGGAAGAAGTAGCCTAGCAATCAGAGATGAATCAAAATAAACCAGCTTGACTAAATGGTTCCAAGTTTAGTTTTATAAGGTATTAATTCCATGTTTTCTTTATTTTTGGTCATGTTTATTTGGGGTTTATGTAGAAATTTCTCTTGATTGATGTGATAAACTCAGGATACATTTTTTTAGGTTTTCCATCCAAAACTATTAAAAGAAGGAAGGAAGAAAGGAGTCTAGAAATAAGAAAAATTGTGAAAAAGAAATGGAAAGACAGAAAGGAGAGTATAATTAATGGTGCAGCTGTTTGGGAGAACATCTATGACATTTACTGTGAAAATTATTATTGGGTATGTTAAAGCTATGTTAAACACTATGTTCTACTGTAAGTTTCATTTCTGTTTTAAATGAAAGAGAAATAATAAATTTAAAACAGGAAAAGGAAAAGAGAAAGAGTTGTTTTATACCTACAGAAAATAATTTTGTAAATGTCATGTATCCCTTTCAGAAATTATTTGATTAGCCTTTGTTTGGTCTTTCAGCTCTGGAGCTGAAATATCCTTAAAATGAACTTTGATTGATGAAAGTTAACTTGGTTTAAGTTTGGTAATACAGGAATAAGACAGTACTGCTGATAAAAAAAAGTTAGCAGAAAGCAGTTCAGCTACATCTCTCAAGTAATTTTTAAAAAATAAGGTACAAGAACCTGTGCATTCTGTAAAGTGCACATTTTGTTAGTGAAATTAGGTTTAAGTAACAAAAAATTTCCAATTGTTCTCTGCATAAATTAAATATAGCAAATCTTCTAGTTAAAGAATATACTTCAGATCTGGGTTTGGACAGGATTGGTATTAAAAAAAGATGAGGACTAAAAGCCTATTCGGCATGCAGTCGCATTTCTATACTATACACGTCTGCAAAGTCTTATAAAATTCTATTACAAGGCTATCAAATTTAATCAGCTAGTCAGTTTTTAGCCAAAGTCTTGCACTCCCTACATCTTAAACCCATCATACTAATACAAAACAGGCATTAGCTCCTTCCATTTTTTAAACCTTATTTTGATCACGTAAAGAAGTAAAGCAAAAGATTGCCTTAGGCCAGGCTGGTTTTCTTGCTTGTCACAAAAGCAGCCATCTCCCTCCAATCCTCCTCTTCTTCACAGGTCTGTCAGTCCAGCACACTGAGACTACACGAGAGTGTGGAAAGGAACACATGGCTTAGTGCTTCAATGTAGGGATACCGGCTCTCTAGAAGGAGGGGCTTAGGAAGGCAAAAAGAGGAATTTTTCCTTTATGTGAAATATAAACTGGATTACATAAAGGTCTGCCTCTATGGTTTGTCCAGGAATTGGTCAAGAACTTATGGGTAAAGACTTGCAGGCAGACTAGCACTGGTGCTTTTGTAGTCAGAATCCAATACAACCCTTCTGATCAGGAAGAAGATATGGCCTCACATTCACAGGCACTACATCTCATGGGGGTTTTCAAACACCCTAACATATGCTAGACATACAGCAGGACTCAAGTAATTTGAAAAACTTTTATGACGTGTTGAAGACAACTTTCTGTTCCAGGTTACTGAAGAACCTGCAAAGAAAGGTGCATTGGCAGATCTGGCACATGAACAAGAAAGAACTGTTCAAGGATGTGAAAGTCAAGGTAGTCCTTGGCTGTAGTATCCAGGAGATGGTATTCTGAATCCTAAGAGGAGATAGTTTAAGCTTAGTCCTTGGGAATGTGATAGAGAAAATCTATCTGGAATTTAATTCCAAAAACATGAAGGAAAAGAAGATGGTCCAAAGTAGTCAGTATGAATATCTGAAGGAAAAATTGTACTTCAACAATCTCAGTGAGGTGATGGTTTGATAGGGGAGAACAGTTCATGCTATTTAACCTCAGCTTAGCAAAACTTCCATCATGATTTCTAATAAACTTCTTGCAGAGATGCTAACAAAGGTAAGGAGACAGTGAGGTGGATTACAAACCCACTGAACAGCCAGATCTGTAGAGTTATGGTGGACAGTGAAGAGCTCAGTTGGAGTCCTGTCACTGGTGGTATACCCCAGAGGTCCATACTGGGACCAGCACTGTTGCAATGTTTCATTCAGACCTGGAGGAGGAGATGGATGCCCCCTCATCAGTTCCAAAAATACAGAACTGAGAGAACTGGCTGGTACACCAGGTGGTTGGGCTGACCTACAGAGCAACAACCTGCTTATTAGATTTCATTAACAGAGAGAGATGAATCACATAAAGTTCAGCAAGGGGAAATGCAAAGTTCTGCACATGAGGAGGAATAACCACAGACACCTCTACACACTGAATAGATAACAGCCACTGGGTGTAGAATTTTGGTACAGTCCCTTTTAGGGAAAAATAGTAAAACATTCACCTGTAACGTGTCTTAACCAACTTGCTTAGTCATTCTCCTTGGCTCTAAGGTAGCAAACATCTTCCAGGCATTGTGTGCACTGGTGCAACATAAGTCAAAAAAAAAAAAAAAAAAATTGCCCTGTCCAAAATGGTTTGTGCCAAACTTACACTAGGCAAAGGTAGCAGATCATCCCAGCATCACTATGTAAGATTTGAAACTGACATCATTCCATTTAGATCAGTGTTTTACTCACTGATGTTTAATTGTGACATATACATTTTAAACACAACACCACCAGAAGGAAAATTGGACATGGTAATAGTTTTCCAAATACTTAGTCAGGAGGAGAAGAGAAGGAACCAGCTGCAGAGTTTCTGGAGGTAAAAGAACTTATGGATTTCCTTTCTGTGTCATATAAGGCTGTGTCTTATAAGGCTGCTACTTAAGACATCTTTTCCACATGCTCTATTAGCAAAAAGATGTAGGAAGTTAGTGACAGTGAGAGATGACAACAAAGTGTATTAAGCTTGCAGGTGGGCTGCAGAACTGAGCTCAGAAGGGCAGCACATATTTTTTGGCGCAATATCATTCTAATATCTAATTTGATTCAACCTGATCAAATTACATCCAATTCTTGTGAAGAAAGCAATCTTTAGCTAAATATTCAAGTCCATACTAAAGCAGTCAGGCCACCAAAGGAGAAAGCCTAGGCTGGAATAGACAATCAATTTCAGCAGCTGTGTAAGACAAGCAGCCATTCCTTTTTATTTCAAGATTTTTAAATGATGAGATGCTCAAGGATGCAGAGAGGGAAAAAACAAGTTAAGAAGAAAAGAAGGAAGGAGGAAGGAAGGAAAAAATCGGTGTACTAGAATAGTGAAATTAAAAAGTATGTATTGATGTCTTTTAGGCACTGAAACCGAGGAAATCTAGCAAATAAACTTATATGACAGCTGTGCCTAGCTGCTGTTAGCATTTATACTGCTATCCAGATTAAATTTAAAACTACATGTTATCTCATACTAAAGCATTTCCACGCATACTTTAAAAATATGTAAATCTGAAGGTGATGTCTCATATCATGCAATAATGTGTGGTCTGGAGGCAGACAAGATGAAATTGAAATGTTTTGTGTTCTCAAAATGAATTTTAAATGAAACCTGAATACTATGTGAGTCAGCCACAAAGAGGATTTATTCTTATATCTGTCAGTCCATTTGGTCCTATTTTGCAGCCAAGCAAAAGTATTCCCAGAGTACCTATTTTAAAACAAGTATCCAATTTTTTACTTAAACAGAATGCTTAATGACGATTTTGGATATCTCTGCTCCTTTGAAATCATACAGCACTAGTTATTACAGCTCTAGGAACCAAATGCTTACTAGTTGATAACATCTCTTGGGCCAGTAATGGTTTCAGAAAAGCATTTTCATACCCAAGTAAACTGTGGCAATCACATATTTATGCTACTATTTTTCATGTTTCCAGTCTAATTTCAGCTGCCATTAAATATTTCTTAGAGATATGTGGGATCGAACAATTGCTATTTTTGTCAAAATAATTTTTTTTTAACGTACTTAGAGATAATTCTTGGTTATTTAATGTTAAATTTTATCTCCTGTGGTATGCTTACTTGGTTACCAGATGCAGTAAGAACACTTTTTTTCTCCTGTGAGAAGCATAACTCTATTAAGGAAATAGTGTAAAGCCTCCAGCATCATACTGTCCCTTTAGATTCACATAGGAAAAAACTCCTGACTGTGACATGAAAATTCTTTGGGAGGTGTTAAAGGTTTCAACACCAAACAATGCTAGTAGACTCTGGTGTGGTCTAATCCAATTCCTATTTTTCTTTCTTTTCTGTGACAGAGAAGTGGTCCAAAATCTTTCTAAGCTCACCTTTACACCAGCTTTGGTCAGTATCCTGGTTCAACCAAAGTAGATAACAATAATGTAACTCCAAATTGAAGGCATCTTCAGAAAGTGGAAGAAGGTCATGATATAAAACCATTTCCTGTTGAACATAAAGCAAGGCTTCATAATAGGATTTCCCCATTTTTCATGCTGAGCCCTGAGTTCCCAGCTGCAGTTTGATTCTATTCATGTCTGTGGGGTGACCACTTAATGCATTCCAGGACTTACACTGACCCACTCAGTAACATATTCTGCCAGAAAACCTATGTCTCCTCAACATTCCTCAAACAGAGATTATTCAGTGTAACTTATAGGGAGATACTGGATAAATAATTTAAGAAATTAAAGATTTTTTTTCTGACTTATATAGTTTAAATTTCCCCAATAGCAAGTCTTAGGCTTTTTTCGAATATAGACTGAGACTGTCAGATCAATATTGGCGAGAACTTTATTGTTTAAAAACTTACTGGGTTTTTTTTCCTAAATTGGTTTCCAGTAAGGAATGGGTAGGGAACAGGAGTTATATTTTGACATTTTCTTCCATAGCTTAGATGGTCAAATAACTAGTAAAAAGCTTATGAAAATGTAATAACCAGGTTATAATGATTCAAATTTTTGTTTGATTATCCTGTCTTTCCACCTTTTGAAGAAAGCATTGGCAGCTAAATTAGGAAATTTTCTTGTCTCCAGATAGATGGACTGAAATATCAGATTATGATGAGTTTGAAGTGTAATTGTCATGGAAAGCACTTGGTGGTCATTCCTTAAATTTCCAATTTCTTCATAGGGAATTTTGTACCCATGATAGTGGAGACTGATAAAAGGGTAAATGGTGCAAATATCAATCTCTCTAGCTATTCAGAACCTACAAAAATGTGAACTCTAGTTTTGCCCTAGAAGAAATGAAGGATTCCTATTTGTCATCTGTGTATTCAAGATGTACACAATGGGTCTAATTCCCTCCAAGATTTTGCTGCACTCTGAAAACTTTCAGACAGCTTTACCTCTCTTTAATCCCTGTTAATTCCCTAGAAATATTTCTGAGACAATTTCCTTTGCTGTTGACCCTTGTATGTGTGACACAGTCATATGCCAGGATATCAAATTAAACTAAACTAAACTCCACTAAACTAAAGAATAATTTATGGCAATATTTGTCTAAGTTTGATTAACAGTAATTTCTACAGAATTAGTACAACAATAATATATCTGTAGGATGTCTTCTCTCTTATTCACGTTGTCTTCCCTCATTATTTCAACTGAAAAAAATGGCTTTTTATCTAAAGGACAGTCTTCTGGACAAGGTTCTGCATAATAATTTGTTTTAAATAAAAATTTCTTTTGCATCTGTCACATTATTTTCTCTTTTAATTTTTAAACTAATCTTTCCTTAAAAAGAATTTAAAATCTGGTGAGGATTCTTAAATTTTCTAGATACATTTGCTTAAAACAAAATGATTAAAAATAGTTATTTATTTTATCATGATCCAGTTCCATATCTTTGGACAGCAGATCAAGTTAACAATAAGTGCATTAAATGGAAGTCATTATATGTAAAATAGGAAAGCTGCTCCATAATACAATTAGAAATGGATAAAATTCAATATTTGACAAAATTATTTCAGAGGAAATTGCTGAACTCTGAAAAAAGCTTTACTTAAATATACATGTAATTATGCTTATGGTATAGCTAAAGAAATATCCATAAAAATATTTTCTTTCTTCATAGCTAATTCTGGAAAACCTCTTAGTAGGATTTTCCTCCATATTATTTTCTCTAAGAGAATTTGATATTTGCCAAACATTCAGAAAAAGAATCAGCTACTTAAATATCTTCAATACTGATGTGTATAGTGATTTCTTTTGTAATGCCTAAATGCTTTGAAGGATTACTACTCTGAATATTATCTTTTGACTGCCTCTTGCAGCATGAGTGAGGAAAGAGAAAGAGTGACTTAGGATTTCCCAAGAATTACACTTTGTTTTCCAAAAGTGAATTGGTCTCTTCTGCATTTTATACAAATAAAAAGATAATGTAGAAGGGCTAATTTCCAAGGAAAATGTCACCTTTCCACTTGTCTTTTTGATTGCAAGTAATTATACTTGCAAATAACAGTTGGGTTTTCTCAAGTACTTAGATGTCTAAATACCAGATTGGGCCGACCAAAGAAGTAATTAGACTCAAACGTACAATAAAATGAGCCCTCAATTAATTGCAGATTTGAACATGCAAACACAGAAGAGGAAATTTAGCTACAATACAATTGCAGAGGAGAAAGAAAAGAAGAAATCCTTTTATGGCAAATTATATATTCCATTATTTCTGTCTAACCACTATATTTTTATTTAGACATTCCACTTAACAGCAAACAACCACGAATTTTTATCCTAAGATTCTTCCAGGAAAATAATTATCCTGCATCTTATACTAATAAAGCTTAAAACATAAATAGCCTTGGCACTCCCCTAGGACCATGCAAGATACTAACCAAAAACAATTGCAATTTTCCCACAGAAGTTAGATTCAAAAATTGCATGTGATGATTTTCTTGCCTTGTACCCAGAAGATACTGACATTTCTGCAGAGTGGTTATGAAAAAGTTACCATTCAAAGTCAAGGATATTTTATTATTGATTCACATAATTACTAGACAAAGGGTAAGAAAGAGAAGTATGAAAACATCGTTTGGGTCTGCCATGCAGTTTTCTAACTGTAGGGGATATTAAATCAACACCACTTTTCAGGGCTTTTTGAGGAGTATCTTAACTGGAATCTTTATTCCTACAAGAGGGCTTATTTATATAGTTTTCTTCTTTAATCTCCAAAGGTTTCTCCTGTATATCAACCACTTCATTCTCAGCATCACCTACTATATGAGCCAGCACATTAATGCGCCTGCCAATGTCTCAGATGTTTCTTCTTCTGTAATGACTTTGCAAGAGAGTGTTACAATCTCTCATTTCTGGAGACAAATGTCTCAGGCTGTTCTTTTACCTAATGATCACAGACTCCCCATGTGAACAGACACTATTAACTTATGTGAATATCATGCTTTAAGAAAACCATTATAAACTTCTTGTTGTTTTATAGCATCCTGGTTACCACATTTAATTCCTAGCAACAGAATAATATTTCCCAGTGAAGTGAAATCATCATCAATAGTGGAAACATTCAAATGACAGAAAGCTGATCAGAAGAAAGATTTAAGACAGCAGTATCAAGCAAAGTGAAAGATTTAGGAGCAGAAGTCACGCTGGCTTCCTATCGCCTATTTTTGCAAAACCTCCCTTACTTGCTCATGATTTTTCTTGGGCTCCCACCTAATTACTCTGATTTTTCGTCTGAGCATTTGCTGAGTTTGCTGTCCCTCTACACCCACCACTTCCTCTACCAGTTAAATATTCTGATGTGAAAACAGAAAGGAATTTTTCAAAAGAATGTTTTTCCATTAAATAGCAATGATATATTGACTGCAACTTTTAGTGGCAGTATGTCTGTTTTCACAAAAATTTCACTAGAGTAGTTCCCAGGTCTGGAGTCAAAAAGAGGAGACAAGACTCATTACTTGGGAAGCACAACTGGCTAACGAGGGGTATTAAATTGAATGCATTCATATGGGTGTGGGTGTTAGACTTCTGCCTTGGTTACCACTGGCAGCTCACAGCAGCCCAGCCATTCCCTGTCCCACTGGCTATGAAGCAGGAAAGTCCTCTGGCTGCAGCACTGAGTTCCCACCCCTCTCCCATTGTCCAGATGAGGATGCAGGTCCAATTTACTCCTCACATCTTGGGACTTACTCCAGAACACACAGCTGTGCAACCCTCCACACTGCAGATGTGGACAATTCTGGTGGAAGCATTGCTTTTGAAGGAACTTTCAACTTGCTCTATCTTATGCCAAAAAAATAGCTTAACATAGAACTTGACTGAGAAGAAGAGGAATCCAGGAAACAGTCTCATTTGCTTGCTTGTTTTTGGGGATGTCGTTGAAACAAACAAATAAACAATCTGTGACACCTGAAATTTGAGGTTGAGTTTATTATTTTTCCATGACAGCATTCCTGTTACCTAGCCAGCTGTAGTTACTATGGAAGATACACTGACAGCTACGGCTTCCCAAACTTTCAAATCCAAAAAATAACACCTCATGCAGTAAAATCCACGGAAAAAATATCCCTGAATTTATGAAACATTTGCACACTTCTGTATTCTCACACTGAACAAGGAATTGCTGTACCAGCTTTGGATGATAGATGCCACATGTAGAGACTGTCTACAGCCATCCCAACTTTCTAGAACTGTCCTTTCTTACCTGCTTGCTCTCTATAGTGAAATGCAGCTGGTGTATTCCATTGGCAAATGGATGTCTGCTCACCAGCTGATGGCTGTACTCTATTAGAAGGTTGTCCTTGTGCCTGTAATGGCAATCTTTAAGGTATATGGGCCTTGATTCCAATACAGAAGTCAGAAGTGAACTTTCTACTGAACTCAACAGGCTTACATAGAGCATTCATTGCTGAAAAAGGGTCTGGCACAATGTATTCAAATGGAAACGGGAATGGTTACAAATATATGAATTACCTGTGGAAAATGCAAAATTCCCTAACTTACTGTGCCAATAATAATCCAGATGGTGCAGTTGGAATAAATTTCATTATTACTTACCAAAAGAGGAAAGGAAGAGAAAGTAATGCATTCAACACAATTTTCTATTAAAGTTTTTTTCCAATATGTTTTTATAAAAAATTGCAATTATTATTTATGTACTGTGAAAATTATTCTCCTTTCTGCACTTTTCACCTGACATCCTTTAAGGTTGCATCAATGTAAGACCAAAACTTCTCCCTTAGAAAACAGAGCTGAAATATGAAGGCTTTGTGCCTCAAGGGCACATTGATGCAGAAGTCTAGTGCAGACCTGATGCTGAGATACAGGTATTTGCTGAGGTCAACCACCTTGGTACAATGGCTTCCTATAAATAGGGAAACATGAATATATTACTTATGTATGAAGCAGCTGATAACTCTCTACTACAGACATAAGTTGAAATATGTGTCTGATGCTATCTGTTGCTGAACATTGACTGCAATTACCATGAAATGGTCTTACTAAAAACAGTGTTTGATATATTCTTTTAACCATAAGACAAAACACTTGGACAAAATATGGTTTTTTTCAGAATTAATCAGTAGAAGTAACCTTCCTAAGTTACTGAACATTTATATGTATGCATGTATGTTTTGTGTGTAGTATTTTTCCTGTTCTGTCCTGTTTTCTTGATTTAAACAATAAGCTTTACCTATATTAAGCCGATTTTCTGTGAAATAGTGGAACATATGTGTGACTATAGATTTGTCCTGGGAAAGCCTGCTGCAGTATTAACAGCTAAATTTTTAGGGACTGAAATACCCAAAAGGATTCTTAAACATCACTAAAATCCAGTCATATGCCCTTTGACATGCCAACGTCAAAAATGTATTTCTAGTTCGTAGTATTTCTGAGCCTGACTCCTGGGCTCAAGCCAATATTTTAGGTATTTTAGTTCAATGCATTTGTTCATGCTGTTTATAATTTTCTTTTACATCTTGTGTAACAAGTAAAAAATACATACACATCATTTCCCAGTTAGAAGATAGTAAAATTCCAAAAAGAAATAAATTCAAGTTAGAAATTACTGTTGTCATGGGTTCTATGGATATTTTTCACTTTTTCTCCTTATTTATAAAGGCGAGCTTGCCAAGTGGACAGTGTTCTAAGGAAGAGAAGAGAAGTAAATGTCCTTGGCAAATTGAGTAATGTCTCCACAGCATGCTTTCTGCCATGAAAAATTTGCATCCAACAAGCAAGAATACATCATAATATGGATAACTTTTTCTGCCAGCATGTTCTGTGATGATGAAAGTGCAATTTACCACAATTGTGATCCAATTGTTGGCCTCAAGATTTCTCATCTCAGTCTTCCATAGCTGGGAGATTGATAGAAGTATGAGGACAGAAACTGCTCTTGGATGCCATGTCATGCCAAGGTGTCCTGTAGGCATTAACCTGTTTTCTCTTTGCTATGCTGCTCCTACACTCCAGCTCCTACACACCCATTACAATGCTGCAGTTTTTCTCTTGCTTTTCAGCACCAAGTGTGAGATGCAGTAGATTGACTAGCTGAAGTGCTACACAGGCATGAGGATTTTCAGAGCAGGAAAGATATTGCACTACACCACAGACTGAAAGTATTTGTTTCTATCCAGCTGAAGTCCAACAATGCATTTTCCCTATATTTATGTGTGCAGGAGGAAACTGTGGCCACCAGAACATGAAACAGTACAGTTTTGCAAAAATTCCCTCCCCTTCCTTACTCTCTCTGGGACACTTCCCAATTTAACTTCATTTAGAATGAATCATACTCCCAGCAAAACCAGAGCACAATAGACTTTGTCTAGCACTGCTTAAATTTGGGTAGTACTGTGCAGAGCTTTGGATTTCTGTTGTAGTCAGTGTTTATTCCTTTCTTATTTTTCTTAGAAACAGATGTGGCTTTTTCTTTATATAACCATTTTTCATTATACTTCACCCTGGATAAATTTGCAGAAGTTCCATTAATTTCTGTCAGAGTAGGATAGAATATCCAACCCAAGGCTTAAAATTAAATTTGTTTCCTGTTGTATTCAATGTCATTGCAAATTGTGCAGAATTTTAGCGGAATATAAAAGATCACTTGTCAGGTTCTTAAGAGAGGAACCGTGTTTTCTCAATTATCCATGAAATACCTAACACAATGAAGATCATTGATCCTAACTGCTCCGAGGCAATAGCAGGGAACAATAACTAAATAATAATATATGTATGTTAAAAATCCTTCTGTAGCTAATAAAGCCACTCATATTAACTTCAAGAATTCTTGCTTAGACTCTTGTTTTTCATTAGAGATGGACAATATTTACACTGGCTTATTACATTTAATATTATCTTTGAGTACTGCTTCTGTCTCTTTCACCTTTTTTCTCCTTACTGCTCCTGTATTTGTCTATAAATCATATTGTATATTGAGAGATAATGCTGAAATGTTAATAAATACCTGAAAAGTTAAATCCAACTTCCCATCTTTGGCATCTCTTTTTTCCATTGTTTGATTTGATGCAGTTATATAGTTTTAAAAACAAGGTAAAGTAACCAGTTGATGCCATGGCCGGAGAATCCCAACTAGCTCTCACTCCAGCCATGTGCCAAGAGTGGCTGCCCCCAAAGTGCCAGCAGTCTGAGTGACAGTGGAGAGCAAAGCTGCTTGCTACAGCTTCTGTTGTTGTGATGTCTAGGATCAGAGCAAGGATCATTGGAGGCTCTTTTCTGTACGATTTCTCACAGACCTTTATTCCCAAAGAGGGAGGGGATGACAAAAAAGAGGTCAAAACAAAGCTCGATCCCGCTTTTAAACCAGGAGGTGGAGGGAGTGGAACAGAAATGAGATTGGCCCCAGACTGACAGGTAACTTTCTATAACACAGGGCAGGGTCAGGGGGAAGATGGACAGCTGACTGAAACTTCCAGAGCAAGGCCAGGGTCAGGAGAGGTGGACAGAGGGACAGCAGAGGAGATACCTTTGGACAGTACCTGATTTATCAGGGAGGGAAAACAGGGATGAACCATTGGGATAAACAACTCCAAAACAGCTTAACAAAACCCACCACCACAATCAATCAATATGATAATCCTTTAACAATTGCCAAAATTTCCTTTGACTGTTTTGAATTGTAAATTAAGCAAATTGGCTCCAACATTACACACAAATGACCCTCTGCAGAAGATGTCCATGTTAGAAATCGGGTTTGATTTGTTTTTAATGGGTGTAGTTTGTGTAAATCAGGCCATGAACAAAGGTTTAAATTTCTGACATAAAACATACTTTAAAAGAAAATTAATGTAGTCTAAAATGAAAACAGATGAGATCCCAGCTCTGAATGTAGTTTGATAAGAGGAGAGCTCACCGTTGACCAAGTTTATCAGTATTCAACTAAGTATATATTAAAACGTTTGGTATCCAAAGACCTGATCACAGAAACTGATGAAAGTTCTCGTTTACATCAGTTGAAATCCAAGCAATTTGAATGTTTTGTTGATCCTTATTGAAAGACTTGTGAAAATACAACACATGGTGGGCTTTCATCTTATGTGAAACCTAAATTGTTGAAGCACTTTTTTTGTCTAGGTGGGAATGAACTACAAAGAGAAAATATGGTTCTCTAAATCCTCTGCCCTTTTACTATTGAGTTATTGCTCATAGACAGAATAAGCCTATCAACATTTGCCCAATATTAATATACAGAAAGTGCATGGCCTGATAATGATCAAAAAACCTGAGATAGGTAGAGAAAAAGGAAGGAGGGAGGGAGGGAGGGAGGGAGGGAGGGAGGGAGGGAAGGAAGGAAGGAAGGAAGGAAGGAAGGAAGGAAGGAAGGAAGGAAGGAAGGAAGGAAGGAAGGAAGGAAGGAAGGAAGGAAGGAAGGAAGGAAGGAAGGAAGGAAGGAAGGAAGGAAGGAAGGAAGGAAGGAAGGAAGGAAGGAAGGAAGGAAGGAAGGAAGGAAGGAAGGAAGGAAGGAAGGAAGGAAGGAAGGAAGGAAGGAAGGAAGACCTAGCAAGTCTTGAACTGAAAAACACACACAGATTTAAAATTGTGATGTTTTGTAAGAGGAAGGAATTAGTTTAGGCTCATATGGTCCACAGGGGAGAACTGAGCAAAATTCGGCTCTGGTACTCAACAGCTTTTAATAAACCTCTGGTTATTTTACAGTCTCCCAGGCTGAGCTCAGAATATACTTTTTGCAAACAAAATCCAAAAGACATCTTTAGGCAGTTGCTGTCATAGACAAATTAGGACATATTAAGATTTCATCCAAACCCAAATGTGGCCCTGCTCAAATGCCTTTCAGCCCCCTAGCCCTATCAAATTAATCCTCATTAATCCTTACTGCATTTCTTGCAAATGAAATGTTGTCTAAGAGATTATGTAGCTCACATAATTCTATACATGAAGTCTATATCAGAGATAAAGGTGTCCCTTACCCCCGGTATGCAGCGGGAAAATGGGGGCATTCTCCTCTCATTGGAAATGAACCTGTATCTCTACTTGTGTTATAGTATCGCCTCTGATTATAATTGTTTCATTATAAATGAAACATACAAAAATACCACTTTTAATCTAAATTTTTCACAGAAATGACTCTATCAATATCTGAATAAAAATAAAAAGGGGAAAATAGCATTAATGAAGCTTTGGAATTTTTTTAAACAGTATTAACTATGAAATTGATAACAAAATTAGCAAAAATAATTTTAATCAAAGTGTTATGCATTAACTACAATGAAATATATAAATATATTTTTGTTCTACTTTTTTATTTATGACAGAGACCTTTTTGGTTTATTTTTTGTTCCATTTAAAAATGTGATTAAATTAAAAGTCTCAAAGTTTGCCTTGTGAAGGGAAAATTATTTCCTGTCAAGCTTAATAAATATCCATTAGACTCAAAATGGCTTCAAATTTTTCACATTTCAGCATGAAAAGGCCTATTGTTGTGGGAAATTCATGGACTGGTAACTTCTGAAATCAGAATATATGGTATGTAATTCATATAATTATTATAGAAATCTATAGAATCAAAAAATGTATTGAGTCAATTATTGCTGTTGAATTAGCATGTGGGGTGGAATAATTAAATATTTTAACTTTATCAAATACAATTCACATAAAATAAAATAAACCCTATCAATAAATAAATATTTAGAAAGGATATATTGATTTGAAAAACACTGTTATCTACCATGTTGGTAGATATTCTAGCAATGATTGCAGAAAAGTGAGTGAGTAGCTCACCAAAAGATTCTCAACTTTAAAGAAAAAACCTCTAGTGAGCATTGCAATGCTATCTTAAACAACAATTCTTTTCTGTTTTTCTCAAGTTTTCATCAGCAGTCTCCAATCTGCAACAGCATGTTTTAAGACTAACTGTATGGGGAAATTGGTGCTGATGTTAAAAATACATAGATAGCAGATACTTCTGTAAGCTGCCATCTTGCCTTTTTTCTGCATTCATCAATAGCTGTTCATTGGCAAGTTGTTCACATAGTGTATGGAAAGACATCCTGATCAAAAACGTTATGGGAGATTCTCTGCCCATGAATTTATTTGAAACCCCAAGCTTCTCTATTGTGGGAAAAATTGATTCACATATATTGGCACGTATTTAATGTCTATGATATAATTTTGTGTATTCTTTGTCTGACATCTGCAAAGAGAAAATCCTCTCTCAACATCTCGGTTTAGTTATTTTTTTGTATTGAAAGGATGTGCCTTATTTGGGAAATCTTGGGCTACTGGATAAAATTAGCAATCAAGTGTTCCTGTAAGTATATAAATTTAAACACAACACTGCTCGTTCCTGAAAACTATAACCAGTTCTATGAAACCTTTATTTTTTTCTTTACCTCAAAAAGCACTGTAGGACCAAGCAATTTTCTTTTGGGACAGGCAGTTCAGCCAAGATAAGTTATCCTGTTAATGATCAGCACAAAAGAACAGTGGATATGAATCAGTGAATTAAATCTTATTAATTCTAAGAGCTTTCTTCCAATAACAGTTACACTGCAATTCTTAATGCATAATCCAAAAGAAATAGAATAATTGAATTGGCTTAGAGCATCAGATACCTTGAAACTATCTAACCATCACTAGCACTGTCAAGTTTTTGAAATTCAAGGAGGTGTCTGATTTTCCTCGGGATAAAAATTTTAAAAATATATTTGCCTGCTGATTTTTATTAATTGTTTTCGTGTTTGAGAACAGATTCCAATGCAGTGTTTATAACCTGGTTTCACAAATTGAAAATCACAAATGAACATATTGCTCACGTGCATATATTTATACCTTAAAAAGGAAAAAAAGGATCAAGTGATTTAATCTGATAGTGATATTTAATACATGTTCAAAGAAAATTATATGAAACAGATGTCTGTAATATGCAGAGAATGCAACTCAATTCACTCACAGAGTATTTTTTTAAACAATAAACAATTTTTTGTTTCTTTGCAGCAAGTCACTTTATTTAATGGTTGTACTAAACCAATTTTCTTGTCTTCTGAACACCTCAGGGAGAAATAAAAAAAAAAAATTATCTGAGAAAATGTAAATTTGTATCTCCATATGAAAGTCCAAAAAGCTGGTCAGCAATTCCCACTTAACTACTTAGGTGCCTAACAGCCTGCACACAAACAAATTGTACCAGAAAAAATGTTGATGCCCAAAATTTGACAATATACTTAAAGGATCTGCCAGCTCGGCTGAACCAAGCAGCTCAGGGCCCCATTCCAGCCTCCGGTTGTTTAGGATTTACAGAAGCAGTGTCACTGGCTTCAGGTCACAAAGGAATTAAACTGATATGAACAATCTTTGTACATTTAGTACTCTCTCAAAGCCTAAATAATCACAATTATTTTTATTAAAAACCATGGAGGAAAGGTTGCTGCCTATCTCTTCAGCAGTAGCTTAGAAGATGCTACAGAGGCCACCTTGAACTACAGAGCTAAAGCATTTACTTCAAAAAAGATCTTCTGAAACCATTGTGTTTTACAAGGGTGGAATGGACACATTCCCCAGGCCTGTGCCAGCCTTCAGTTAAGTAAAATTCAATGCATAACTTCGAAGCCTAGAGGGTACTCTAATTCTTTGTAAACTTCTATCAACACTAAGATCAGTCACTGGCCCATCTCTTGTGGGCTCAGAGTTTCAGTTCCACATATTCAGATTCATCTAGGTTATTATTGATGGGCAGCTCTCCACTTTTAGGTGTTGAAAAAGAAAATAAGTGATTAAAAATGGTAACTTAGAGTAGGTAACTGCAAGTAAGATAGGGCTTTTAAAAAAATGTATACTTTTAACAGGGTGGTTCTTGGTCAAAAGTCAGAAAGAAACATATATCGTAATGGAAGAGGTTAAACTCTCATGCACTACTTCTTGATGCATTTCTGAATTGTGAAAATCTGGTTTATACAGCATAAACATAAATGGAGCACCATTTATATAGGTTTATTGCATGAATAGTGTTGCAATGAAACCTGGATCTCTGCTTCAAATGTCCTTCTGCTAATACTTCTACTTTATTATTATTATTGCATTCAAGGTCTGCATCACCAGAAAAAATGGTCATGGAATGAGCTAGTGAAATAGTCACTCATGGATATCTGTGGGAAATAAATTTGTGATACATTATGTCAGATAATCTGTGGCCTGGTCTACCCTCTGCTAGGAAATTTTTAAAGATCAATCTCTACATTACGGATATCAAGAGCTGAGCCAGTCTTCAAGACTCTTTTCTTAGCCTATGAAGAGAAAAGGGCCTATTTACAGTCAGATACTTTTCATCTTGCTGCTGATGTCTAAATTGAGGCAGAAGTACTGCAATGCAAAAACACCCTGTTTCTTATGAGCAACTCAAATTTAAGCCATCCTGGAATGATAAGTTCATTGCAGATGGATATAAGCCCAGTCATCTGGTTTGTCTCACAGTTGACAAAAGTATATTTGTTTCTTCCATGTAAAAGTCTGTGTAATGTTCTGATGCAATTTAATCCTCTGACTACAAATAGGATACTTTCTACAGTGGGAATTGTACAGTATTTACACCCAAAACTCCAAGGACCCTTTTTCCCATGCTTTTATTTGTCTTAATCAAAAATTAAAATACTATATGAACACTCGTTTCCTCTTGCATTGAGATTTTAAGGTCTTACAAGCTACCCTGTGTCACTATAGGACATGAAATAAATGACATGTACACAGTCAAGCCATCAGGGCAAAAAGAGGGAAGTTTATTTTTCTGCTTCTGTTTATAGAGCTTTTGGACAATAACCATAGATTGGACAATGAGGTTGCCACCTCTCCAACCACTCAAGAGAGGGATGATAAAGAGGGACAGTTTACAACAACATCACTTCGTTTAAATGAAAATCTGTGAGAAACTCCACTACAAAAATGCAAAAATCAGAAGGCTGAAAAAGATCAGGGTGACAATCCTGTGCTGTTGACAGATAATATTGTTCTATATGCTTTTCTCTCCCAGTGTTTAGCAACTCATGACATGGGCTGATAAATTTGGAAGTGCTTTGTCTGAAAACTAAGTATTCCATAAGCAGGCTACAAGCCTGATTGTGAGAAAACATACCCTGAAAACATACCCTTCCATCAACTGTTGTCAATACAAATACTGGACATCCTAAACCTTTTTCCAGATCTGGAAAGACCTAGATCTGTTAACAAGGCTCCTCACAGTGCCTTTCTTCTGCATTTGGTCTTCAGAAAGTTCTTTTACAACCAGTGAATAAAACATGATTCTTGCAGCAGAAAAACCTAATCCCCAGCATCTGTCCTGTTGGAATATTGCCACGCCAGCCAGGAGAAAAGGAAGTTCTGCAGTTATCATGGAGATTAGGAATGGGAAGTATGCCTATATCCCATGTCTTGAGATGTGAAAAGAAATAATGACATTTATTTAAAAAATAAATAAATTACACAGTGTATCAGTGTGACAACATGAACAGCCCAAGCAGAATGAAGGCTGGACCATAGAAAACTATTTATTTGCACAAGATTATGTTATTTAACCTGTAAGCAAACACCCATGTCATAAATGTTCTCCAGAGGTCACCTGTTTCTGTCTCTGCAAATCAAACACCAAGGCAAAAATGATTGCAAGCTTTACTATCCTCAGATACCAGGCATCACTGCTATACATCACACCATTTTCCCATCATATAATTGGATACAGGACAAATAAATGCAATTCTCAATGCTGAATCTAGTAGTTAATTCCTGCTATGGTAAGGTCAAACATTCAAATGACTGTGCATTGATGTATAGAGTATGATCTCTGTCTATATGCTGACCATATCACAAAGCTGTTAAAAATCTGAAAAACATCTGAACAAATTAATATTGATTTTTTCATGTTCCTCTTAAAATCAAATATGCTCAGTACTTGTTGAGAGTACACTTGGGTGGAAAAAGTAAAAAAAAGCAGAATTCCTAAGTTGATTTTTTTTAACTTTATTTCAGCTAATTTAGAAGAAGCTGTTATAAAATAATGGGGAAAAGATCTAGTATTACATTATACATTCACAAAGAACTATAATTTCTTTCCTCATTCCATTGTCACTGAGGAATAACTTCATTAAATTATAAGTATTATAATTTGATTGGGTTAATCTGGTTAAATGTTGGTGACTGCAATGTTAAAATCACCTGAGGTCCCTCATTGTTGGCAAATAATTGATCAGCGTGGAAGCAAAGGTATAATTCACTTCTTTCTAAATTAAACTTTTAGGTCTGGACAATGGACTTAAGACTAAATTCCAGTGAATATGCTGATTAGACCTCTGTTATATAAAATGGGAAACTAAGCAGCTAATTCCAAATGAAGGGACCTGCATTAGGATACCTAGGTTTGAGTGAAATGAACCTACACACAAGTGAATTTGAATCTATATCTTTCCCATGTCATTAGAAAATAATTTAAATAATTGTATTTTAGCGACCTCATATTACTTCCGTATTTCATAATTTATATCTTTTGTTTTACTGCTTTCAAAAAATATCTGAGGGAAGATAAGATTATAAGCCAAATTCAGGCAACATTCTTGATCTTCTGAAGGTCTAATCCTGCAAAGTGCATTAATATCTTAACTCTTCCAGGGACCTCAACTAGGGTTTTTTTTTTCCAGCTTTGAAGATCACTTTTGCATAAATAACTGGTTTTTAACTAGGGATTTTTTTACCCTTCCTAATTTTAAGGAGTCAAGTATAAAAATTTGGGAAATAGCTCATTATTTACTCACCAAAATACCATTTTAGGCATTAATTTAGTGATTTGCTTACTGGCATCTTATGCAGTCAAGCCTGAAAACTGACCTTTAATGGCTATAGATCAGCAAACTGGAGCCAGCTTTTTTATATTTATGAAAAAATAAGGCAGCAGATAGAACCCCTGTGTTTTCAGAGGAATAGCAATCTAGCCACCACACTAAGCAATTCTCCTTATTCTTTTAACAAGCACACCTTGTTAAAGATGTTAAGTACCAGAGATTTTTTTACAGTGCCTTTTAAACAAGAGTTCATTGAAAACTGAAATACTGTGGTTCTCTTTTTTTTTTTTTCTTTTTTCTTTTTTTTTTTTCTTTTTTTCTGGTTTATCTTTAATTGAATATAAATCCATTAGCTAGCAAGGGAATAGAGAACACAAAGTATAGTCAATGTGCCCTGGCTTTAAACATCTCTTAGGGATCATTTTATAGTGTTCCAATGAAAAACTGTGTGGGTTTGAGGAGAAGAGACCTTCCACATAAACTCCATCTTTCTCAAAGTTATACCTGAAGGGCTGATAAGATTGATTCTACAACGTGATGGTGACAGGTGCACACAAAGTTCTCAGTGTCCTGAGGATACTAACAACCCTTTCTGGCCCCATCCAGCCCCACCTGTGGCCTCCCCTCCCATTGTCCCATCCACACCATGAGTGGCCATTCTCATCCCATGGATATCTTGAACATACACTGTAGGCTTCCCTCCAGTGCCCTTCTCCTTTTGCCCCCAGCTTGGCTCCTGGAGGGATGGATCCCAGCTGCTGCCAGCTGGAGTCTCTGGCTCCCCGTGGTCATCTCCCATGGCACTGTGCATTTCTGGTGAGAGGGAACACAGACTGAGAGGGATTACCCTCAGTCACCTCATCCCTTGTGGGGCAGCTCCTCCCTCAGTTCTCCCTCACTCATGATTGAGGTCTGTCTGAAATACAGAGACACACTCCTCCACATCAGGCATGAATACTCCTTTGGATCTTTTAAAAGATCCCACGTTTGATTAATTTTGGCACAAAAATCGTGGTTTTGATTAAAAAAAAAATAGCTTTGTCTCTGACACTTTCTGAAAGGAAAAACAAGAAAAATAGCAATGGTTCATTTAACTGTGTTTTGCTATTATGATGAAATTTGAGCTCAGGTTTCAGTTGTAGCTCATCATTCACAGCAACAGAATTCAAAATTCTAAACCTTGTTTGCCACAGACATAGCATCTTTTCCAGCTAAAATAGCTCACATTTATAAGTAATTTTCACACTTAATTAGTTGCTTTTTGTCTGTTCATAAATATGCTCACTTTTTAAAATAAAGATATCTGTTAAAATTACTTCTTAGGAAACTCGATTTAATGATTGGGTTTCCTTAGTTAAAATTCCAAATATCCATACTTTCAGCACTGACAAACATGAAGAGATTGTTGCTATATATGTGAAAAATACCTGCTGTTTTTTTCTGATGGACCTGGAGAAGAGACACAAAAGAGGAAATCATTAAATAGTTGAAGATTCATTTGATTAAATACAACTCTGTTATTTTATCCAACCTCCCAACCTTGCATGTAGGTATGCAAGCTGCCAAAATTCAGGCAATTCAATACTGTAAATAATATCGTTTTCCTGGCTCAAAAAAACTAAAAAATATAACAGATTACAGTAAGAATGACAAAAAAGAAAGGGTAATTTGATGCTAGGAAACATGTTGCTTATTGGTGAAGATGTCTCCCAATCTCCTGATCAGTCAAAGCTAAGAAGACCTTGTGTTACTGTAGCCAATTAATTTATAATTGATTTTTCCTATTCTAAGAAGCAAAACATGCTATCAGGAAAAGGATTTGAAGTTACCTGCAACTAATTCTCTCGTGCATGGTCATCCTGTCAAACAGTTTTGAAGCAATCACTAATTGTTTTGAAGGGGGGGTCTTGGTGGCATTTAAAAGAAAGATCCAAAAAGCAGCCTTACAGAACAGTCAATGAAGCAGGACAGAAGAGGAAGGACCACAAACTGAAGGAAAAACACCTCTTTTACTAAGGTAAGGATTTTCTGCTTCTCCATCCAAAAGCTGGAGTAAGGATCAAATATATAAAACATATAGGAAAACATGGGCAGTTGTGCGTAAAATCTGATTAGAGCCCAGTTAGGCTTTTCTTTGTTGTATGGATTTGAGACAGGTTTCTGTAAATGGAAATGCAAAGGAAAATGCAAATTTCTGATATTTTGGTTGCTATTTCAGTATATTCATTCCTTTAAGGTTTAAGGAAGTGCAGTGAAGGATTAATTGCTTTTAGGTTTTACTCAATGGGAGAGACTTCAAAGACTTGATAGTATTTTTCCTTAGTCTGATTGTAACTAAACCAATATATTTATTACCTATGGCTAAATAAACTATGCCTATAGCTACTCTTCTGTAGATTTTTACTTTATTTGGGAGCTTTTTTTTCCCGTATTCTAGCTTTCCTACTGCATTTCTCATCCTCCAAACCTATGCACTTGCTCCATCTTGTTCTGAGTAGAAGTCTCATAGCAATGCAGGATACAGTCTTGTCTGCAAGGTAAGTATTTTAACTTAGAAGAAAAATTTAAAAAGAATGAAAATAATTAATGAAAAATATGTATAGACATATGCTTAGAAAGTAAGTGCAACTTGTCAACAAGACTTTAAAGAAACATTTAGAGAGTGACAGAGAAAGAAGATTTTAAACCATTCCTCAGAATAAAATCATGCTATAGGTAACATTTCTTTATCCTCTTCTCCCACAAATAAATTATTGCATACAAATCTCATTAATTATTAACTGCAGACCAACTGCAGTGGTACATCTGCACTGGATGAGTCTTGATGACAAACTAAAATTGTTTGATGGTGCTCAAACTGAACTAAACTGTATTCTTGCGTCTTACTACCTTATTAAACCAACTGTTAGAACATCATTGGATCCACCTCCAGTTTAACCAACAACCAAATGCAGTGATGCACTAAATCGTGACAACACCTAAGAACAGCTGGTCTTCATTCATTAACCATGTGAGCAATTCACTGCTGAATAGCATTTTGAAAATTAAAGGAACTCAGTATTTTCCATGGTTGGTTTGGAGACTGGGAGCTGGGGCTGTTTAGCCTGGAGAAAAGGAGACTCAGAGGTGACCTTATCACTCTCTACAACTTCCTGAAGGGTGTCTGTATTCAGGTGGGGATTGGTCTCTTTCTCCAGGCAGCAACTGACAGAACGAGAGGACACAGTCTCAAGGTGTGCCAAGGGAAATATATGCTGGATATCAGGAAAAAGTTTTTTACAGAAAGAATGATAAAGTACTGGAATGGTCTGCCTGGGGGATGGTGGAGTCATCATCTCTGGATGTGTTTAAAAAAAAGACTGGATGTGGCACTTGGTGCCATGGTTTAGTTGAGGGGTTGGGACATGGATTGGACTCAATGATCTTAAAGGTCTTTTCCAACCTAGAGAGTCTGTGATTCTGTGATAGATCCTGTGTACTGTACTTGTATTTCCTTTATGACAATAGAAACGAAGATTATCAAAGACTAATGTATTCTATTAGCGCTGCTTCTTTTTTAATAAAGAATTTTAATAATGGTAGGGATTTATTTTTCACTTTGTTTTGCAGCATTTCTTTTTTGGTACTTTTTTTTTTGTTGTTGTTTGTTTGGGGTTTTTTTGTTTGTTTTGGTTTTTTTGGGTTTGTTTTTTTTTGTTGTTTTTTTTCTTTTCTTTTCTTTTCTTTTCTTTTCTTTTCTTTTCTTTTCTTTTCTTTTCTTTTCTTTTCTTTTCTTTTCTTTAGATATATTGATGAAAAGGTTTAACAAACTTCAAAATTACATAGAAAACCAACCCAGGCTTGATGACATAGACTTCTTCATATTATGTGATTAATTGTCTAACAATAAATCTATTCATCTTTTCAATTAGTGTAGATTAAGGAATAAGAACAAGATTTTTAGAATAACACTTCATTCTACTTATGTTTCTAATTCTGCTTTTTCTGCTCCTGCTGCATTTTCTACATCTCTTTCTTCTGCTGGCAAAGAAAATGTAGATGCCAAGAGGAACTCTTTTAAAAGAATAGATAAATCCTTTTCCCAGTGCTCCTCGTAAAGCCAAAAGTATTTTACAAAAATACCTGTATAGAAATAGAACTAGGCAGGTGATTAATCAGGTGATTAATACTTTTTAAATTTTCACTAACATCCTTTATTAAATGTAAAGTGACCCTGGTGGGAAAAATAGTAAAGCTTATTAAAAAATAAATAAAATAAACACCAGCAGCACCAACAAAATACCCAGGAGCACCAAAAAAGTCTAAAGTTCGTCATAACACAATTTCAAATACCAGAATTAAATATTAAGCTTACAGAATTATTACACTGGTATATTAGGAAATTGTCAAGATTTGGAAAGACTCAAATATTCCGAGTGAAATGGTTATTGAAAGGTATCTTGGTTTAATGTTCAACAAGGAATGAAAAATTATGATTCCAAGATGATCGTTCAGCAAAATTATTTATTCTGTTATAGAATTTTTCATGCTTGACAGTCCTTCACAAAACACAACCTTGACATTTTAATTTGTATTTTCTCCATTCAATTCACAGTTAAAATACTTTCTTCTTGCTTTCCTTTTTCTCTATGGACTCTCAAATATGTCTTTCTATTCTTATATCCCTATCACATATTTGCTTAGGAATTTGAAATGGCTAATTTCACATCTTTTTTGAAATATTCTGAAATCCTGATTTAAATATCAGATGCATAACCTAAAATTAATGGGCTTATGAAGCAACTTAAAAAAATATCTTGATAAAATGTAATTAATTTTGAATTTTAATTCCTTTTTTGTTGTTTTGGGTTGCTATCATTTTTTTCCTGAAGTAAAAGTCCTAGGAATTTTATCTTCACTAAATATTAAATGACTATTAACTTCATTTCTTACTAGGAATTAAATGTCTTTGAATTTGTAAGTCAAGAGTAATAGGGCAGAAGTCACCAGAATTTTAACTGTCTCAGAAAAAAACACAAGAAAATTAATCTTTTTGTTACAGAATTGTTGTAAAAGAAAACAAAATATAAGGACTTTTCCCATAGTTTTTATTTCATAAGACTGAAAACTGAAAGTCTTTTCTAACTCTACTTAATTGTAGCAATCAGTCTGATTGAAGTAAAATTGCCTTTAAGCCACTGAAACTGCATTATCAGTAATTTTTTATCCTTGTAGCTCTTGATTTAATGTATTGCTATCCTATGGTAGTTTCTGCTAATCTAAAAATAATTTTCAAAGAATCTTCAATATTTTCTTGTTGGAAATAAACTTTCTTTTGAAATCTATACATGCACAAACTTTACAGTGGTTAGTGGCATTAAAACTGACTATTTATTCATAAAAATTAAATATATTTATTTCTCTTGAAATATCATTTCAAAATACAACATGGCAATGATAATATCCATACCATTCTTCTGGTCACAGACAAATAAACCTTGGGCACTCTTATCATCAGTAAATGTAGTTTGGAAGTCTTAGTAATTACTTAGTAATAGCTTGGGTTAAACAATTAGCTAACTGCCTACTTTGAGATCGTTTTTATTTCCATCCCTTTTTTACCCCAGACATCTTCACCAGTGCAGGAAAAGCTACATTAAATAAAAATACCTAATGACTTCAAATACAATTTCCTAAGGAAAACTTGTCCTACAGACTTAAGAAAAAAAATTCTATTCTTTCAGCTAACAGCTTTTTCTTTCTATTTTGAAATCTATATTTGCATTTTTATTGTAAGAAATTACAGCCACCCTAGAAAATAACTAGAGGCACAAAGTTTTATTGTTGTCAATATCACCAGTCTATTTTCTCCCTTCTGTTTGCCTTAAGACATTGATCTTCACCTGTACTCTCTTCTCTTTCTATGTTCAAGCTCTGGTGATTTTGTTAACTTTTTTATTATTCTCTTGACACTGATTTTTCCTTTAGCTCTGTTTTTTCCTTTCCTAGACTTGCCACTTTCTTCTCCCATCAAAACTGTCAGACATCTCCTCAGGCCCCAGCATCCTAATTAAAACTGTGTATTGATGTACTACTTAGTTTCATTTAGTAGTACATCAATAGAGAGCAGGTAGAATGGCAAAGTCTCTCTGAGAGAATTCTGAGGTGCTTTGTATTGATTTAAATTACTTCCTATAGAGTAACTTTGTACTTCATCTGATGCAGATCATATTGTACTCTCTCTGGAGCCATTAGTATGATGTCAATTTCAGGTATTATGGTCAAAATTCTGGTCAATTTTTGCAATGGGGAGCTTCAGGGATGGGAAGCATACAGGCAACCCTGGCTCTCTTTTTCTTTTTCTGAAGTCAATGTGAGAGCCTAGAAGAATTACTGGCTTGGAATGTTTCAGGTGCATGTTTGGGGGAAGGGACAGGTCAAGTCTTTCCCTGGTGAGGCAGGACCCTGCCCTGTTCCACACACCCACCCTACCCCACCCTAGACCCCAGCCCCACAGTGCTGCCAAGCCCTGACACACTGTAGGCAATGCTCCACACCTGTCCCTAGAGCTCCTAACCCAGCTCTCCAGTGGCCACCAGATTGAAAGCTCTACCTGGTGGAAAAGCTCAGGAAAGGCAAAGGCAAGAATGAGTTGTGTGCCCTATTTGTCCTTGGATTGTATGGCAAAATCATACCAGAATCGAAGAGGCAGTGGCCATACCTTGCTTTTCTCTCTTTCTTTTCTTTCCTTCTTTCTTTCTCTTATTTTCCAGTCCTAATTTCCTTTTCTAGAAATATGTGTGATTGAAGTTTGTATGATGTGTTAGGTAAGTTGATGTTTGGTGAACTGAAGGAGAGAATGGGACCTGCTTTGGGCAGTTTAACAACCTGCACAGAAGAGATGTACTTGACCTTAGGCTTAAATTCACCGGAAACTGTTGCACAAGTCAGGTTTGGAGAAGCTTTCATTTCATAGTTTTTCCCAACTGAGATGAGGAGAACCTGTTAGGTCTAGACTGGCATCATCATCTTAGGAATCCAGACCCTGCAACAGTGTCAGATACCTGTATGGGCCACTTAATTTCTGAATACTCTTGTTATTTGTTTCTAGTCTCCTCTGCAGCTGGTGCTACATAAGGAAAAAGATATCTGGTGGTTAGCAAGAGTGGTTGGAACCATCAGCAACCACAGACATAACAGGAGCTGGGATTAGAGAAGTTAAAGTATGGGTAAGACTATGATTATTTTGCTACAGTGAGTATACCCTTCTTTACGTTAAGAAAAAGGTTTGTATATAGGGACAAAAAGATAACCTAGAAGAGCCTAAAGGATTAACTATTTGTGCAGGATTATATGCAGTAGCCTCATTGTGATTTAGTTGTGTTATACTGAGTGGAAAGGAGGAGCCAAGAACTTGGTATACAAAAGATATTACTGAAAATATTTGCTCATCTTTTCATCTTTCTCATTTAGCAACATCAATTATAAATCTGAATAGTCAGAAAGCAACATTCAGCAATATTTTTTTTATGTTCTAAGGTCTAGGAACAGCTCAGTGACTCTTCTCCATCACAACAATTATCCTTTCTCAGGATGGTACTGATCCAAATCATGATAGCACCTTAATTCCTTGTCATTCAAGCCAATCAGATATCACAAAGCTGCTCTGTAGCTACTGTTCATACTAGAAATCTCACCAGACAAATGACTGAAGGAATTTGGAGAGTGAACTCTTTTTCTAATTTTCATTGTTCTTTTAAAATGCAGATGCAGTAAACAATGCTAATTTTTAGCTATTTGTTAACTAAACTGTTACTAGAACAAGATCTTTCTGTGCACTTTTGGTTCATTACTAAAATTGTGAAGAAGCCTTTATAATTACCACTTGATTCAGCATAGCAAAGGTTATACTTCAAAGCATGTCTTGTACCAGTACTTTTTTCCCACACTGAGAGTTCATTTATGGAAGTGCAGTCTAGCAGAATATATGAAATAAAGAGTTGACTAGGAGACTAATTGTATTAGGATCTCAGCTGGATACTTTATATAGCATTTTTATGGTTATGTTGAAGCTAAATACGGAGTGTCTAGTTGGGAACTGAGTGATTCCAAATTTATTCTCTAGTATAAAGGTTCCCAGTCATGAATGACTTACTGTCCTCTATAAGGTCAATTTACTCAATAGTGAGGATACTCCTGGGAAAACTGTAACATAGTGAGGCTATTTATAATGTTGAAACAGTCATTTGTAAAAGTAATCTCTCCTTATATAGTAATAACAAAGATACTGAAGGTTCTACTGAATAAATGCTCTAAAAATATTATAACAAGGCCTAAAATCAAAGGTCAGTGACAATCTGCATCAGGCTAAACCTCTAATTTTTCATAGAATTAAAAGATATGCAAACAATCCAGTCAGTGGTTTTGCTGAATATTTCTGTCCATATAATTTAAAATAATTAATTAATATGGTATTAAAAAAAGAAGTCCAAATCTTTTGAGTATTATTCACCAGCTTTGGTTGCATTAAGCTTTTTCTCTCTAAAATGTTTCAATGTCTGACTATGTATCAAGTTGACCATGGTTAGCACCATTTAATTACTGTCACTTCATCAGGAAGAAGAGCTTAGGATCATTAATCAACTTAACCTCTTTCAGGCATTAGTCTCTTCTCACTTTTCCAGTGACTTCCATAAGACTCTCTTTTTGGAAAAACAGATACTATGATTTATTGACCAAGGTGATTATATCAAATTACGTTAAATTTTTGTGTCGTGTTGGGAGAACAATAGTCTTTAATGCCTGTTGGAACAATATTATTGGAAATTCTAAACAGCAAGTCTCATTCAGGTCTAAGCTTACCTGTATTATCTGTGATGCATTTATTTATTATTATTATTACTATTTATTCAAAGATGGGCATTAAAAAAAGTTGGATCCAAAATTTCTGCTTCATGTGTTAGGTTGTAGAAGGAATATCTAGAATCAAAGTTAGAAGCACAGGGATGCAAAAGTATTATACCTGCTAGCAGAAAGCCTTGGAAGTCAAAACAGAGTTTGAAAATAGGATTGTAATTATGCTTTGAAAAGGTTATAAATAAAAACAACAATTATTTCTGAATATATGACAGATTATTAGAGGATTTGAATGCCACAGACACCATACTATACTCTGTTGGTAAAGAATGTTTAAGTGCAACGAAAAAGATTTAAAAAATATGTACAAATTTAGCTATCATTTTATAGAAGAAAAAATAGGGTTCATATTAACAGAATTTTTCCAATCTTATTTTTGTGTTAAAAATTCAATATAAATTAACAGTAATAAAAGAAACTGCCTTTATGTATGGATACATATGTAAGAATGTATGTATATACATATATGAATAGGCATCATGATTAAGTAGTCTTGCATTGTAGACAATAATGCAAAAGAAAGCATAAGCAAAACTATGTGGTCACCAAAAATCATAAACTAAGTTAAACCTTCTGTGAGAATACCTGGGCTGTGGTGCACTCTTCAAAAGAGGTATTACCTGTTGCCAAGGATCCTGTTTTGCAGTTCTTCCAGACATATTTCTCAGTAACTCCATTTCTCTTCCTTAGAGGACTTAGCGATTTTTTTTTTCCTTATTCCCATTCAAAGAAAATTATGCAAGAATGGCCTCTTGTTTTTCTTGACAGGATTATGCCCAGAAAAAAAATGCTTCACATTAAAATGATGAGCCAACAAAATCCCAGTTTTATTGCACTGACATCATAACAGCTCCCTAGCAGCCTTTTTGCTACTACCAATATATAGCATGGATGTAATCATAAAACAGGTTGGTGGTGTTATTTAGCCTAATAACTCCAGAAAATATGCAGTGTAACTGTGCGGCCTCGCCAGGAACGTTGTGAGCAGTTTAGTTCATCACAATATAGGAAAGACATTAAGCTATTAGAGAGTGTCCAAACAAGGGCCATGAGGATGGTGAAAGGGCTTGAGGGGAAGCCATATGGGGCTGAGGTCACTTGTTCCATTCAGGCTGGAGAATGAGGAGACACCTCACTGCAGTTCAAACTTTCTCATAAAAGGAAGAGGAGGGGAAGGCACTGATCTCTTCTCTGTGGTCAGCAGTGACAAGACCTGAGGAAATGGCCTGAAGTTGTGTCAGTTGCGTCAGATGTGTCTTAATTATATAAGTTGAATATAAGAAAAAGATTCTTCATTCACAGAGTGTTTTGGCACTGGAACAGGTTCCCCTGGGAAGTGGTCACAGCTCCAGCCTGACAGAGTTCAAGATTTGGGCAATGCTCTGAGGAACATGGGGTGACTCTTGGGGATGTGGTGTGCAGGGCCAGGAGTTGGACTCAACGATCCCTGTGGGTCTCTTTCAACACAGCTTATTCTGTAATTCTTTGATATACCTCTGCAAGGTTTCTTTGAAATCAAGCCACAAAGTGAAAGATTTGTATTTAACATTAGTATTTGGTAGATGTTATTTGGTGGTTTTTGACCTGTAACATTTCTGAAAACAAAGCAAAAAAATATCCTTTTATATAGGTATTCCACTTAGTCATGTTAAAAGTCCATTTTGAAGTTCTCAAGTTGATTTACAGAAGAAGGCATCATTGAAGAAATAAAGGAAATCGTTAGATGATTTCTTCCTCCTAAAATCATCTATGACTTAAATTTCCATGATTTTATGTTAGTTCTCAGGGGAAAAAAAATCACAAGCTTCTATTGTTTGTTTCTTTTATTTCTCACAAATATTTGGACTATCAACTTGCAGAAAATCAGAAATCAGAATGGAATTTGTTTCAGGCTTTCATGTATAGCCATAGGAAAATATAAAAGTAGCTATTTTTTATAGTTATGCAGTTGAGAGAGATGAGAAACTTGGAGGCTACTAGAAACAAGATGACCCATTCACTGTATTTTTAATTTGGTTTCAGACATAGATATTTCTTATATTTTGGAATAATAAGATCATGAGTAGTTAAAAATAGTCTAAAGCAAAACTTTCCTCTAAGATTTTTATATGACAAAAAGCTCAGTTATTTAAGACATTTCACTCCTGCACTCTTATAGGTCTCTCTCCTCTCACTTGGAATAGTAATGTCAGAGCCAGAAACAGAGCTAAAGTTAACTAATGCTTGATTTCACAAAACTGTCACTCCTGTCTGCTGTCTACAAGATGGATTTGGCTTAATTAATCTAACCAGAAGAAGATACTGATTAATAACAAATAAATATACTCATAACTTACTTAGATGGAAGCCACTATGTTCATCAAAGTACAAAAGCATATCTTTAAATTATTTTCTCAATTGTACTTAAAATTATACTAATTATTAGCTTCTACCCAGCAATATTTCAATTGTCAAGCTGTCAGTTTGGCTACATTCTGTCTCTACTTGCACCTGACAAAATGTTCAGACCTGTAGCCATTCAGTTTGAAAACTGGGCTGAAACACTGGTTAAAGTAGTGGGTTTGGTTTACCATGTGAATCATAACGCCAATTAATGTAGTGGGTTGAGCATTGGCCAAACACCAGTGCATCCACCAAAATTATCTACTCATTTTCTTCTGTGTGATAAGGATTAGGAGAAGAGTAAAGCAGGTTCAAAACTTTAAAGGGTACAAAGAAAGATTTATTAACAGAACTAAAAGAAGAACAATGATCAGAATAAAACTTTAGAACAGTTTTCCTCCTCCCAACTCCTCTTCCCTTTCCCGCAGACAATATAAAGAGGAAAAATCTGGGATTTTCAGTCAGTTTACCACTTCAAAATAAATCTTTTTATCAGTTTGCTTAGGGAGAGGAGTCTCTCCTGCTGTGCCATAGAGACTTTTCCACAAGAAACAGTTCTCTTGTGGCTTTAATTTTACAACTAACCATCTTGCCCAGGAAAAGGAAATCTGTTCACTATGTGAAAGTTCCTCCCACAGACTTAGAGATGGCCCTCAAAAACAGTTAAACAGTTTACCCCACAACTGTTTTCAAGGGCCATCTCAGCTTATGGGGTGTAATTTTAAGGATGAGCTGTTCTAGTGTAGAAGCAAAGGGTCTTTTTTCTATCTCTAGGAGTAAGAGTTTTCTTCTATCCCTGGGGCAAGGGTTCTCTTCTCTCTCTGTTCAAGGTTCTCATCAGGTTACTTATCAGCTCTCTATCCAAGGTTCTCATCAGCTACTTCAGCATGTGCTTTCTTCAGCATGGGTGTCTTAGCTCACAGATGGCGGTTTGAATGCTCCATTCCCCCATGCATTTCATGAATTATAGTGAAATAGTTTGATGAATCATGTCCTCATTATGCCCCAGGCCGAGACAGGGGCATCTCATCATTGTCCTCTAGGCTTCAGTTCTTCCTTCTTCACTGACCTTGGTGTCTCCGTGTTGTTCTCCTTTACCTTTCTTTTCTGACTCTTTGATGATTTAGGAGAAGACTGACAGTTTGGGAGAAGATTGGTGTTTACAGATTTATTTTATTCTCAAGTAGAAGGTTTCAGTGCTGACAGGGTTAGTAGAGAGGCATGCAGAGTCTCCCACTGACTGGGTGAGGATGGCAGTGACCACTCTGGCTGTGGCTCTGCCTTCCTTCCCCTCACCCCACCCCAGCAGCCAGGCCACTGTGGGCCAGCCTTACCAGGAAGGGGAGGGAAAAGGCTTCCACTCTTTTGCAGAAAGTAGGAAGTAAAAGAGAACTTTTCACAGTTTTCTCCACTCTTAAATATGATTTATAGAGGCGTGTCCAGCCTCTCTAATCGGTTTAACAGGGTATCAATATTCAGACCTAGCTAGCTATTGGTTCTGTCAGGCACCAAGGAAGCTGTAATGTTCCTTACAGGGAAAAATCACTTCAAAGGAAGCTATAGGGCTCCTTACAGGGAAAAATCAATTTATGGCTGATGGATCTTTTCCCTTTACTAAAAACCAAGCTATGTCAAACCACAACGCTGACAACAATTAAATCACATTTGCCTTAGATTAAAATTAGGATGAAGCTTCCACCTTGCTTAATACAGAGTATATCCACTTGTATAGACACAGTAGTCCTTGTCTTTTTTGGTAGCTCTTCCAGTAGCAAAACAGATGTTAATCAAACTTTTCAAATATGTAAACATAAAGGCCCATTATTCATATCCAACTTACTCAACGGGCCGCAGGCTGTAGGCCTAAGACAGCCCTAAGCACCATGAAGCTTGGAACTTCATGCCAAGCTTGCATTACTTCATCACTTAATGGTGATTTTGAGGCCTGCAATGTGCCATGTCATTGTCATTTGCCATTTTCCTGAGCTATGACTAAAGCTTGCTTTTGTATGGTCTGCTGGATAATGGACTTTAGAAAATTTAGAAGACCAGAAAACAAGTTTGATCCTCTTAGATCCTGTGCTGCTTTTTGCTTCCAAACTGGTTACCAGATATTTACTGAAAAGAGAGTAGATTATTTTTATATCCTTGTAAAAAATTCCTCACGCAATGTTCAGCCTTCCTGTTTCTCTCTGAAACAAACAAAAGCAAAAAGCATTATCAGTTGGCAATCAGAAGGGACTGAGAAAGCACTTACATCTAGTTTGAGTTTACTTCTTGTTGCCAAAGGACATCATTCAGAGAAAGGCAAGGAGAATTACCAGAGACAATTTATGATCATTACTTTTGGAGCAGTGAGAGCTCAGTAGCGTGCTGTGAGACCACATGAGCTGGTTCCCCAATATTTTCCCTGTGTTCTTAGTCAACAGCAATGTGAAGATAAGGGAAAAGAATTTGTGTAATGTACCTTGGTGCAGCAGTCATTTGACACCAATGGTCTTGAAAGATGGACAACTGATGGCAAAATTAGTAACTGTTTATATGCTGAGCCCAAAGAGTGAGTTTGAAGTGTTAGCACTGAAACTGAGGGGAGAACGGTATGTTACAGGATCTCAGAAAGTGTACCAGCCTTTGGTTCAATCACAAACTCTTTCCCCAAAAATCAATTTCTTGTACAGATTTATGAGAGTGCATTTCCCTAACTGTAGAGTAGAGGGAATAGTTCCATCTAGCCACAAGGGTGCTGAGGAAAACAGCACTATTAAGTCTCTCTTTTATGGTCTTTTGTACTGGACCATGCCACTTAAACTGAAGAAAGAAAACCAAGGGGTTTTTTATTTGGTTGGTTTGTTTTTGTTTTTTTTTTTTTTTTAATAACTTCAAGACATTAAATAACTGTCAATTTACACTGACATGCTGACTCCAGGGAATTCATTGTTCATCTCTTACAGGCTTCATCAGGATCATATTTTGTTGTGAGAACTGACAGAGAAGATATCTACCTGCTGAACTAAAAGATAGGAAAAGTCTAGGGTGAAATAGCTAGAAAGCATGAGAAGGGATTAATGAGAGAAGAGATGAGGAGGAAGGGGAAAAGCTAGCAGACTGACTATCTATCCTACTCATAAAGGCTGATCTCTGCTTTAGAAATCTAGGTGTGTAGGTACTGGAAGGCAAAAAGATGTTTGCTCAAATTCCATATTGTCACTACAAGTTTTGTGGACCAATGTGGTCCCAAACGGCAAATAAGATAATAAAAATACCCCCCAAATCTGTGATACTGCTGAGCACTTTACTAAAGCCAAAATACTGAACAAGAAAAAGAAACAAGCCCAAAATTGGGACCAGGAAGGAGACTCATCTAGACATCTTTCCCTAAGTCTCCACACAACCTCAGCTTGTTTGCAATAGTGTCTGTATGTACACCAGGAATAAGAAAGAAAACATGCCTTTAGATGTCTTTATGTAACATGAAAGTACACTGAGGCTTCATATCTGTAAAATACAATTATTTTGGAAAGTCATAGTGTTGCAATTCTCATAAATACTTCTGTGGTAATGTGTGCCATTACAAATGCTGAAAAAAAGAATTGCTATAGGAAATGTATAATGTCTGCTATCACAACTGTTCTGTTGCAATTGCATTTGAAATAGGACATGCTTCAGCAATTCTAAAAATTAGACAGGTAATACACTGATATACACAAAGGAATTATCTTCTTTTTCTTAACAGTTTTTTTCAGTATAAGCTTCACTTAGGAACCTAATGTTGTTATTTAAAAATAAACAATTGTTTTGTCATTCTTGATATGTTTCTGATTTTCATGAGACATTTTTGCTGTTCAGAAAATAAGATTTTCTTGTCCTCATGGGACATACAAATAAGCACACTGTGTCTGAGAGTTTTACAATCCTGATGCTTTGTGCATATTTCCTGTGACAAACAAGTTATGGCAAAGTAACAGCAGGGTGCCTGCATGACCTTCCTGTTTTATACAGGCTATCAGTGAGAGCTACTGTGAGGCAGCCTTGGATATGACTTGGAAATTGTTGCAGTGAATTACTTAAAGCATTAGACTGTACGTACAGCATGGTACTAAATAACAGAAGTGCATGTTTCTTCATGTAAACATTTGGCATTTTGCAACAAATTGATAATTTAATTTTAGATAACTGGAAGGTAGTTTACTTTCTTGCATATGTATTCCTAGGACTCGAACTTCCCTGGTATCCCTAATGAGCTGTACCAAAAAAAAGTGAGGCTGACCTTGACAGGATCACAGGAGATGTGCTTAAATAGAAAGCCTGCACTCTGATTTTTTTAAGGAACAAGTGACTTGAACATGTTTAAGGAAATTGCAAAAATATACTGAAGAAAAGACAGAAATGAGGGAAAAAGAAAAGTAGTCTGCATTTGGTAGATATTTTTGGCTTCAAACTGAGACATCATATGTGTTGTTTCCCAAAGGGTGTTAATAGTAAAGGTATGTTATAAGGTTAGTCTGTCTCCTTGTCCTGGATTATAGTGTAGGATATACACGAAGTATTTATTCTATCACCATCTTCATGAACTGTTAAACCAAGTAGGGCAATGTTTTCCCAGGCCCCTGCCTTTGGGCTCTCTTCTGCTAATGGTCCATCAATGTCTTGCCCATGACTCACAGGTAACTCCCTCCAGGAGTTATCTCTGTTTAATGGGCCATCCAGGACCCACTTCACAACTCATCATCCCATTGTGAGATGCTCCACCCAGGGGGAGGAGCCAAACATTCTCACCTGGATAGAGTCTGAGATTTGAGACAGTGCAAGGAGCCCTTACCTACTGGATTCCCAGAGGACCAGAGCTACCAGACCTTTCTACAGGATCACTGCTTCAGGAAGAGCACCTCACCTGGACTGTTTCCACCATCCTGCTCAGGTTGTATTCTGACTCTGTCAGTGGTCCTTTGTGTTATTGCATTTATTTTATTTTATTTTTACCTTTTTACCTTTCTTCTTATTAAATTGTATTTCTGACTTGGAGCCTCTCACTCGTTTTGCTTTCAAACCACAACACCCCTGCAGATGTACAAATGGATTCATGAACAAAGAGGAATGTGTGCCTATTTTATATCACTTAGAACAGAGTGCGATTTCAGTAACTTTGCAATCACTCAAATAGCAGTTTCAGAGTAGTAAATTTATGTCAAGATGTGTGTGTGACCATACAGGAAAAGAGTAACTCAGGTATTATGTCGAACCATTGAAAGACATCATCACACACTGCAGAGATTTCTGCAGTTCTCCACCAGGATGATGAGGTCCTTTTCTGCAAAGCTGTTTTCCAGCTGGGTGGTGCCTAGTATATCCTGGTGCAGAATTTTTTACCTCCCCTCATTGAACTTGATGAGGTTGCTGTCCACCTGTTTCTCCAGCCTGTTGAAGGTCCTCTGGATTGCATCATGACTCACTGGTGTGTCAGTCTTGTGTTACGAGCAAACTTGTTGAGATTATACTCTTCCACATTATCCAGATCAGCATAGATGATAATAAAGAGGATTGCACCCAGTATTGACTGTCAGTTTACACTGGTGATGCCTCCAATTAAATTTTGCGCTGTAGATTACACCGTTCTGGGCTCAGCCATTCAGCCAGTTTTCAATTCACTTCACTGACTGCCCATCCAGCCCATACCTCAGCAGCTTCTCTAAGGATCTTATGGGAGACAGTGTTGAAAGCTTTAGGGTGAGCTGTCTGCTCATCTAGCAAGTCAGTCATCTCATTGTAGAAGTATCAGGTTGTTCTGCACACCGAAGTGACTGAAATGAGAACTTAGAGAGGGAGAAAAGGTACATAATGCAAAGTACAATGCTATTACAAGAAGTACATTTAAACCAGATATTGGAAGAAGTTTTGTATTAACAGAAACTCCACTGAAAGCTGCCCATTGCATAGAGAGGGAAAAAAAAAGTCTTTTCTATTTTCTGCGTTTCCCGGGGTTTTGTTTGTTTGTTTGTTTGGGGTTTTTTTGTTTGTTTGTTTTGTTTTGTTTTGTTTGTTTGTTTGTTTTAATAATATAACCTGAAACTATGATTGCAATCAGGAAATAGAATTCCCAGCTCTATCTCAAAAATAGTCAGGTACTGTATTTCCATGTTTATAATCTGAAGATTAAATTTTGTTAGGCATAAAAACATGGCTAAAGTTCATAGTGATTGGTGCCAACCTGAAGATTCAGTTAATGTGATGGAAAATACGCAGCCTCCTCCACACTCCTCGCTGTTGCCTTACTGTCCTTTATCCCCCACAACATTCTGTTCCTTCTATTTCAATAGCTCCTCTCACTATAATTCTGCTTTCACTTCTTATTCGGGTTATTTCTGGCTTTATTTTTAAATAAAAATCCAGCATGAGGAGTGAAGGTGCAGTGAAGCATTAACGTGTTGTGAAACCTGTGACTCAAGGCCATTGAAAGATGCAACATTTTCCATTTTGTTTCACTTGTTCTCTCTTCTTTCAGTGTAATGTGGTTTATATGAGGACTATAAGCTTACAAATAAAACAGTTAAATGGGGTTTTTTTGATTTATACATAATTATTAAAAATTATTTTAGATAATTGTTCTTTCCTAACTGTAGTGTGCCGTTTATTGAATTATAATCTAATAAAAATAGCTTCTTCTGTTTATGAGAATGCAAATTGGTACAGTGGGTAAAGAGGAGCATCTTGGTTCTGCTTTTTTAAGTTATTGGGCAGTGATTTTTTTTAATGTTAGCCCAGAACTGTCTACACAGCTCTTTATTGAAAAGCTGAGCATAATAGCAAAGTCTTCATGTCAGTGAACAGAGCCATAACTTCACAAAAAAAAAAAAAAAATCATAAATTACATATGTTCAGCATAGAAATTTAAATAGAGAGAGAGATGAAAAAAAATCAGTAAGGGAAAACAATTTTATATTGCCAAGGGAGAATCATTAAGATCAAGTGATCTGGCACTGTCTGCCTCTGCCTCTATGTGGTTGTACACCAAATTTATAAAATGGTGTGAAATGAACTCTGAGGGAAATATATTTTTTAAAAATTATTGATAGTATTAGTGGACTAAACAACATTCTCCTTCAGGAGGAACTGTATTTTTCTGCCAAAACTAGATTTATTATAAACAATAAGCAAGGCAATTTATTTGGTTATTGTTATTATTATTACTACACATCTGTCTGGGGATCAACCTTGACGTGCAAAGAATATCATTTAACAACTTCCTTGAAATAAGTCTTATGCGTGCTGATGTCGTAGCACCTTTTGTGTCCAACTACCTTGTGTGATATGAGGAAAAGGCACTGAAAGCAATAAGATAGCTCCTTTTCACTTCAGTCAGCCTTGGATCAGGTGTAAGGTGGTTATTGCTGCAGCCTGTGGATATTGGCAGGATTTCAGAAATGTGTAACTTGCCTATGCTATCAGGCCATGTCGTACTGAACTGGGACACAAGTGGAAAGGACATCTCTCTTAACCAATTACATATGTTAGATGGTTATAGGGTTTTTTTACAGACAACACATACCTAAGTTCTTACCATGCTGCACTGAGGATGGTAGGGTTAGCATTGTCACATTTTCTGTACATTTAGTAAGGAGATAAACTGTAGTGTTGAGCATGGAGAATGTAACAACTTCTGCACATTTCTATTTGCAAAAGGAAGATTCTTTTTGTAATTGAGAATTTACTGCTGTGTGAATCTGCTTTTTAAACTATACTCATAAATTCAAAATTACTTAAAATAATTTCCCACAAATGTATACTTGAGTAATTACAATTTATATTTTATTTCTCAGAGAAGATTTTTTTCCGCTAGAATCTAAAAATAATCTGCTCAGTGGTTACATATAATTTTACAATTTTTTTTTTTTAAGTTGAGCACTCAGTGCTTTATTGTCTCTCTGTAATTATGCCATAGTCAACAGTGCTGCACATGGTCTTTACTGTATAATTTTCTGATCATTCCCAGAAAATACTGGAGATATTTGGGCTGCAACCATAGGCCAGATTTCCAAACCTGGATGTCTACAGTTAAAGCTTTAAATCCTTATTAAGGCTTATAGATAAATATGATCTAATTTTCATTCCCCATGGTCTTTCCATTGACTCATGGCCACTGAATGGTCTTTGAAAAGCCAGCGAAATTTATGTAGAAGTAACAACACAGATTTAAAAATTTAATTTCAGATGCTTAGCTGTGGCCTAATAAAAAGTGTTGTGGTTCCTAAAATTAACACAACCATCATTATAACTGTCTTTTGCAGGCAGGTCTACTTCTTCAGTAGGGACCTGTGCCAGTGCCCAGTTGAGGAAGGATTTGGCATGTTATAAGAAAAGTATTTAAACGTAAAAAATAAGGACTTGAAAACTATGGTACGATTGTGGTGTTCCAAGAATGCAGACAGATAACTTGGGGGGGTTATGTGTTCATAATAAGGGAATAGATATTCCATTAAACTTGTGTGTGATCCATTCTTTGGCAGGATGTCAATGTTTATAAATGAGTCTTCATTGTAATCCTGTGTGTTAAATATGCACCTTTTACAATTCAATCTGACAGCTACTCCAAATTCATAGATTGTCCTGCTAGAGGTTTCCAAGGTCATAGTCCTTCAAAGCACTGTTTGTCAAATTGCTCTGACACACCTCCTGCTGGCAAGCCTACTCTCAGGGTGTTAATATTCCATTACAGAGCCACATGACCTTGAAAATTGATTGCAGGCCACAATAGAAATGTCAAAAATGCTCAGGTAGATGAAGGTAACTGGTGATGACGATGGCAGGGAATCTGTTATGAGAGCCAGGAAGTGTCTTCAGAAGAAGCAGACAATGCACAGACATTTCCAAAGTCATCTACAGGATGTTTAAAGAGCAATTAAAGTTTGTGGCACAATATGTAAACCATGCATTTTTGTAATATGATGAGTGAAAGCTCATGTTGAAACCATGAGATTGAGAAGTGCCTGTTAGCACTAGCATGCCTACAGAATTGTACCTAGAGACAAAATGTTTTCAATGAGATAAAAGAATGTGGTAAAAATAAAATCTTTGGGTTTACAGTAACTAACGTTATCAGAAAAATAGTCCAGTATATCAGACTTGGGTTTATTTTCATAACTACCTGTAGACACAAATACTGAGGTATGTTTAAGTTAAGGAACCATGGAGATGCAAGTCAGATCAGAATCAGATTCTGTCTTTTTAGCATTCAGATACAAAGGAATTCTGAAACTGTAGATTTCTTAAGGCATCAACTGGAATTGAGAAAGCTGTTGGATATAGAAGCCATTGCATATACAAGCAAGGCATATTTTGAACTTAAAAGTTTGGCAAGTACTTATTTAATAGGGGAATTCAAATGAATTTGGCAATATTCTGTCTGCGTCTGTTTTATGCATCTTAAAATTCATGCTGGTAAACTAAATGTGGTCACACAGTTTCTTATTTCTCTAAGACCTCCAAAAGGGATGGTTTTCAGAATTTGAAATGCATGCTTGTTTTCAAAAAGACCTAAAATGAGGCAAGTGAGATCAAAGCAGTAAACTGAATATTTATGCAGCAAAACACATGTTTGAAAAGTGAATCATCAGCTAAAACACATAGAATTGCTTGTGGGTATCTCTCATAGTAAAGACATAATCAATATGACAACCCAAGTTAGACCCTGTACTAACAATAACTTCAGAAGTGTCTTTGAACTTTCTTTGTTAGACTATAAAGCACATCATTTGACTTAGGGTGCTCTTCAGTACATCAATACAAACAACACAAGAGCTTTAAATCTCATCAGCAGATTTATAATTTTAGTAAAAGAAATAAAATTGCAAAAAAGTTTTTTCTGCCTTTTCTCTTTTTTTTTGTTTTTGTTATTTTTTTTAAATATGCCCAAAGTATAACTATGTTTCTTCAAAGATAAACTCCCTGACAATCCATTTCTCATTTTATTAATTTATGTTCCTTAAGCTTTTCTCTCTGTCTTGTCTTTCACTCCTTCTTTTCTACACGTCATCCCCCAAACTTGGCACCACAGTTTCTTAGACTTGAATGCACACCTGCTAAACTTCTAGGTAAGAAAAGTAACTTTGTGTGAGAAAATGTCAGGAAAGTCAGAATCTGAAATTTATTAACCAAGATATGGCAAATGTAAATGTCAGCTTGTGTAACTCTGGGTACTTGAGGTTACAATAGATTTTTCAGCTGTCTGGGCAATGAAAAGTGAACTTTTATTTCAATGACAATGAAATAGCACTATACCTGATATGAGAAAGTGTTGTAGCTAGAGGGCATATTTCAAGCAAATTGTTTTTTACTTACCTGTGTCTCAAAGTTTCCACATTAAAAGCAAAGTTAGTATATGCAAAACACAAAAATGCATATTTTCAATGATTATCATTCATACTTATTTGAATAAAGATGAAGAGCGATATGTTAGGGTGTTAAATATTAAATATATTAAATCATATTAAATATATTCTTAAACCTTATCTGTAAACTCTTAAATACTGCTAACTGAAAACTTCAGAACAACTCAGACTCAGGAGAACTTAATCGACATAAGCAGAGAAGAAAGAAACAGTCAAAGAGTAACTTATCTCTCCAACCATCACAGAGAGAAACACAGGTACTAAAAGTGAACTCTCAGTATTGTAGTTTAAAAGCATCTTGCTGCTTTAGCACAAGAGAAAAGAAACAAGCACAAACCACAAAAATCTTCTACCAACCCAAAGCAGTTTTAAAGCACAATATAATGTCTATCAGTACTCTATTTGCTGGTCTAAGTTCATTGGAGCACTATCTCCATTTACAGACAAAAAAGGGTTTTCAGAGCAAAATATCCCTTTTGTGTGGTCATTTCAGTGAGTGTCAGAGCAGGTTTTGATTATGAAAATGTTAGTCTTTCCTCCCACAAGATGTAGAATCATGTTATAATAGAACAATGCAAACTCAGCTGACTGGTCAGAGTTGAATCGATGGCATTACTGTAGTCAAATTTAAAAAAAGTCCAACCAAAAAACAATGACAGCAATAAATTTGGTATTTATTTTTCTCTCTCACCTCATATATTACATTTTATAAACAATAGAGTAGATAACTGTTCAAATCCTTGCCCAGCTCCCCCTTTGTCTCTCATCCATGAGTACACGCACGCATTTAGTATTTTGCAAATGCATAGTAGAATTTTCATAGAAAGGTTTTTGCCTTTCACAGCTATATTTACTAATTGAAAATAGAATGATATAGAAAATATATCCAGAATATGATGCATCTCATAAATTAAAAATATATCAGAGTATGTGTGCTGTTTTTCTAGTCCTTCAACTAGTGCTTTGGATTTCATTATTGCAGTTAATGGCAGTAATGGCACTAGTTATAAGCCTTTTACTTCTTGGTCATTTATTCACTTTTCATTGCTACTGCCATAATTCCATTTCAACAAAGAGGAACAGTGAAACTAGGACTGTAGTACTCACTGAAAGATAAAATAGGTCTTGCAAACATCTTTTCTCTTAGCAGAGCTGTGCATTGCAGTTTTAACAATACAAAGGAAACTGTCACATAGAGAGCTCCACCTCTGTGTGCTGAGGCGTGTGCACAGATGCACAGCAAAAAAACCCCTAACTTCTAAATGAACCTTATAGTAAATCTGGTGTTATTTTTTAAAAGTTCACTTCCTCTGTCAAGAGAAAAACTATAGCTTTCAACCCCATTTTTCTGCTTAATGGAGGAGATTTTCTGTTGGATAATAATTACAGGTGTTCTCTCTCAATACTAGATCAGAGAGAATAGCTCTAGCTATTCAGAACTATTTTAAGGTAAACAGATCATAAGATAACTGAAGATATATATATGTGCTTCAGAATGATCAGTAATATATCTAGAAATAATTTATTCGTTACAAGATAAATCCTATATAAGGTCATTTAAAATTAGTTTGTAAGAAAATTTGTATCTATGACCTACATATAGATGTCTCTTTAAAATAAGATGAATGATGTCAAGTACAAACAAACATGCACTTTAAGACAAAGAGTACATATAATAAACATTTCATTTTCAATAGATCTTCACTAAAAAGTTCTCACAATTAGTTGACTATTCCCATTTTATCTTCGCAAGCCAAGGCAATTACTATAAGAAATAAGAATCTATAATAAAATAATTCTTACAATTCTCATAATAAAGGTAGAAGTGTATATTGATAAAACATTTTAGAATTTTCTGGTTAATAACAATGAAAATGCTACTCCTGTATGATCATTTCAAATGGCCAAACTTAACACCATAAGTTAGTAGACTTTTTTGATGACGATTATTAGTATTTTTTTTAATAAAGACATAGCTTTTACTTGAGTGTGAAAACTCTGACACGTTTTTACTTCTCATTTGACCCCTCTTTTACGTTCTGCAAGACCTGGGGATGGGGGATAAAAGAGCAGCTGTGCGAAACCATAAGTCCAAATCAGGTTAATAGCTTGTAATTCATTCCACTTTGCTTCCTAGACTGGTATCATGGAGACTAAATGGTATCACTTTTCTTTATCCAGTTAGGTACATTGTTAAGAATTAGACTCAGAATGGAGCTAGACTGAAGGTAAGTTAGCAACTGAGATGTCTAAAATGAACATTGAAACCCAAATATACTCTCATCAATGCCTTTGTTTGAAGTAATTGACTAAGTGTCAGAAGTACGGACAGCTCTTTATGCCTGTACAATAAAGAATCCAAATATTTTTAGATAATTAATATTTTCTTCTCTAGACTGGAGAGTATGTGATTTTTCAGTTTAGTGTCTTCTGCACTCATGTAGAAGGAAAAGATTCTGGGCTCATGCACTTGCTTAGGAATTTCTTCTCTGATGTACATCCATTTGATGAGATACACAAACAGGATTGTATCAGGGATCACAATCTCCAGAGTTAAATATCCTGGGATTTACACTTCTGACAATGTAAAGGGCTTGATCAATTTTACATCATTTGTTTTCTTTGCTGCACAATTTTGTCAGGAGTTGAGTGCTTCACATATTTAAAATATGGTAAGCAGATCAGTCTTCCAGAAAATAAAATTAATCTCTAGTGGCTTTCAAAGAAATTATTAAACTGAGAAGGATACTGATCCTTAATGCCTGATTTGAAAACTTGCTTTAGATCTGAGACAATTATTTAAAAAGAGGATTATAATACCATCACCATATTGCTAAAATAGGCCATCATTCCATGTGGAGTCTTTCATGGTGCGAAATGCCGAGGAGCAGCTCAGCCCCCACAGTGGCATTAAACGAAAGTGCACCTCATTCCTTCACCTTTAGTAGGGTAAGGTGCACGTTTCCAAGCTCTTAAGACAGTAAGTTTAAATATAGGCAGCTCAATCCCACCTACATCCTACTTTTGGCATTGAAGTCCTCTGTCAGACTGAGCCCTACGTTTCTGGTGGAACTAGATTACATTAATTGCAAAGCTTTTAATCTTAATTAGGGTTCATGCCTGAAGAAAGAGAGTACCCACCTATATTTAAATTAAAGAGCAAAAAATAAGAATAGTTTCCAACATAGGAAAAAAAAAAAAGAAAAAAAAAGAAAAAAAAAAAAAAAAAAGAAAAAAAAAAGAAAAAAAAAAAAAAAAGATGAACAATCTGAAGCTTTTAGTCAGAGGAAAAACTGGAGGCTGATTTAAGATGTTAAAGACACTGCAGGCAACAAGCCAAAAACAAGCCTGTCAAATCAATTTTATGACTGGTCTTTTCTGAGAAATTGTTGTCTTCAGATGCACTTTATTTTTGAGCATTCTGACAATAAAATTACATGAGGAACTGCTTCCTTCCAAAGACCTATTTGTCAAATTATTATTGTCAACACAGCCACCTCATGTCCATCAGATTATTCTCTACTTATTAGAATTCTACAAGCAATTAATAAATAGGAAGTTTGCTAGAAATTGTATATAATTATTGGAAATAGCTATTAATACTTCTTATATAAGTAAGCTATTTTTAGGCATCATCTCTGGTACTATTTTGTTTAATTATAAATAGAAAACTCTAAAAAATAATGATAATATTACTTTAGTCGAAATTTTGGAAAGAAATAGTAAATAATGATAGGAGACAAAATGCATTTCTGGTATGTATTTAAATTTCAGTGTAATCATATTAAAAATTTGAATGTGAACATTAAAGATTAAAAGATTATCACAAAAGACTTGAGATTTATGGAACTTGATTGCTGAACAAAATATCTTTTTATTTCTATGATAACCCTCCTTTTTTAATTCAAATTCATAGTGAACAAAAATGTTTAGTTATTAAATAAATTTAAATTATATTTATATATTTTGATTGTTTTTATTCTCCATTTTCCAATTAAATAATTTCACTTAAATTGGCCCATTGCATTTTGTGATGCACTTTTAATATACAGCTTTACTGTCTTGCCTTTTTTCCCACTCACAAAATGCAAAATTAACTAGAACATAATAACTTCAAAGAGGAGAAAAAAAGAAAAGTTCAGTTCAGTGAGATCAGAGGTTCATTTACAGGAGGCAGGAGAAGAAAAATTGTTTAAAATACTGAAATTTTGCTGTTGCCATTTAGCGCATAGATTAAAAACTGAGCCAAACATAGTCCTCTAATAACTGGGGTTGGGCAGTATTGCTGGTTACTGACTCAAAAAATTGTTTTTGCACTTTGTGTGCACAGGAGAAAATCAAAAGTTCCAAATATCAGCAGTTTCAGTCTTAAACTAGTTAAACCTAACCAATTTGACAACTGAAACTTCTGTAATATATTGCATGTACATAGTCGTGATACGTGAAGGAAACCTTGAGAAGTGGAATCAGAAACCTGGACACTGAAGAAGGAAAGTGAGAAAACATATGCTCCTGAATAAGAAATGAGGTAACATAGTTGTCACTCAATACATTTGCAGGACTTTTTCTAAAGCAAAAATGGGAATTAGAGTTTCCTGCCTTGTACTGCATGCATACCCACTGGTCATGTGAATGGACAAATGGTTTAAACACCACTGACAACTTTTGACGTGATGCAGAAAACCACTAACTAAGAATCTCAAGGTCTGAATATTCTGAAGAATATTCCAGAATATCCATAAAGAACCGGCATGAAATTTTCCAGAACAATCCTAAGTGTTTGAATTTGTGAAACCATTTTATATCCCAGCCATTTTAACCCCAGTGCTGACATAAAGACAGTCACCTTGGAAGCCAATTTCTGAAAGTAGTGACTTTTTGAGATTGAAAATAATAATAAAAAAATTTAAATGTTTACAGACCTAATTATCTCAGTCTAATCACATTCAACACAATTCACATGTAATTTCCTTTCATCAATATCTATGTTTTACACTGTATGAGAAAATTTCTTTGCTCCAATTCCTGGCCTACATTCTAAAGGGCAGTAAAAATTTAGTTTTATAGATCTTAGGGGATCTAAAACAGGTTTAGAGAGGTTGCCCACATAATTAATTTGCTCTGAGCAGATCTAGCTTGTCTGAAAGCTCAGCAGCTTTCCTGAAGAATCCTTTGTCAGCACAAAGTTTATAGGGATTCCTATGGTATATGTATCCAGCACAGCAACCACAGCAATCCAAAACTTACATGTGTGTATTGTGGGTATTGGTTCAGGTGGGTAGGCATGTACTGAATTGCTGGAGTGCCACATTTTAGTGTTGTATTGACTGGCTTTTCATCATTTGGCTGCCTAAGCTGCAAAGAGTTATATTTTTTTTTTCTTGCATGTCATGTCATTACTTTTTTTCCTCCATTTTCCATTACTCTATGAATATAGAAATAGCAAAAAATAATTATATTTAATTTGATTATTTAAGAAGAAAAATAGGAAATTAATACATAAATCTGGAAAATTTCCAAATAACAATGGATGTCTTGGATATGTGTTGCTTCGCATATCTGTCTCTCAGTCCAGCCCAGTGTTCGGCTGCACCCCCTGCTAGCTCTGATACGCCCAACAGTACCTTTGCGTGGGTCTTGGTTCCGCAGTACCTTTGCCTTGGCTGTCACGGCCGTGGTTCGAAAGAGGGGACACTCTCAAGGCTCAGGAAGAAGGTTTTATTCAGGAAACACAGGGGCAGTCCCTGGTCCCAGGCCTGTGCCTCTGGAGAATGACCCCGGGCCTGGTTTGCAGGGAGTTTTTGTTCACCAGAAATCTCAGGGGTGGGCACAAGTTACAAGACCAATGAAACAAAGCAAGATGGGTAAGGCCAAATGCAATACACAACATCAACGAATCAGGTAAATTGGGATGGGGTCCTGGGAGATCCACCAATCACTGTCCGACACCTCTCCGAAGAAGGTTTCGGGCCTGGGGGATGATGGGCGGGGAGGGGAGGTGCATTGAGGTAAGGGAGAAAGACAATGGGATGACCGAAACTCTGGGCAGAGGATTAGGTTGCCTTGGAAACTCTTATCAACTTCTGATAAGAACATTCCAAGCCAAGAACTTTACCTGGCTGGGGTTAAAGTCCAAATCACATCAAACCTACAACTAAAAAACCTATGAAATGATTCCACCACCCCCACAGATATGTTAGAATGGAACTTTCTGAGCCCTCTAAGTTTTAAGTGAAAAAAGACCATAACTAAATGGATTTTAATTTTTCCATTGTGGATTAAACACAAGTCATAAAATGTCACCAAGGACTACAAATATGGTCACTCACAGCATTTGTTACTAGTAGTACTGAAGTAATTTTTTCATGTTTCCCACTTAGGAAAACAGCTGACACTCAGCTTGGCTGAGGGAATTGGTGTATTCTTGGCTTTACTTCAAGTGATCTTTCCATTATATGGCAGCTGATTCATCACAGACGAATCCCAGACATATACCTGAAATACAACTCAAATTTAAATTATTGTTATGTTTGTCATTTTTTTTCCTAGACTTGAAATAAGTTTCCAGTTTTTATTTGAAATGTGAGGGTATCAATGATATTACATTATTTGTAGCATTCTATAATAACTGAACTTTCAAACTTTTTCACCATTATTAGAGGCTGAAACTGCCTCTTCCTACTTCCATTTGCTCTTTTACCAGTTTTGCTAATGAATTGTTACCAACTCTTTGAAGAGTTGCTCCAGCTGTAACTTTTGTTGAAACGTATGAGCTGAAGATAATTGCCATTTTTTATGTAGTTTTGTTGTTATAATGCCTCCATCCTGCCAAGATTTGCACACCTTGCCTGGTATATATAGAACTCTTATCCAAGCTAGAAGACACAGAACCTTGCCTATATAAGGATGTTTTAATATTCTGAACAAAGGGGATATCCTGAAATTCACTCTGATCTCCAAGATTCTTAGGTACATATCAGTCCAGCTTCTTTTTAAATAACATAATGGTAAGTGGGGGTGGCAGCATTTCTACAGAATATGGACTTTTGCTTCCTTTCCTTCTTACACTGGTTTTTTCAGTGTGCTGTTTTAGAAAGAAGTAGGCAAGTGTTGGTGGTACCAAAGGTTTATCTGTGGTTAACTCTCAGAGAAGATTAAACCTTTTGATATCAATTATCCAAGCTTTACCAGAGAACACGATAAATTTTTATGAAAAGGGAAAATGGGCTTTTTAAATTCCTTTAGAAGCATGTAAACAAATGAGAAAATTCAAAGCAAAACTCCTCAGACACTACTGAATCCCTGCTGATAGCAAGTAAAATATATCAAAAGCTAATGCAATCCTCTTTCACTACTCCTCTGGGAAGAAATGGAGATTTCAAAAGCTTTGTTCAAGTCAAAAGTCCAGTTCAATGTTTCGTGCCCTTTTTAAAAAATCTGGACTGAGTTTTGGTTTTATATTGGTAGAGTTAAATACTTCATGTTTTGAGTGTGTAGTTTAATCCTCATGACCTGCATATTTTGATCATTTTGCAACCTTCTTTCTTTTTGGTCTCTACTCCTGTGGAATATTTAGAGCCATCTTTGTACAAAATTTTCTATATAGCCCTTTCTATTTTTTGCATTTCTATATGTTGAACCTGTTACAGTTCATTGCTGAGATATTCCAGAAAATGTCTGTTCAATGTTCATGTAGACAACTACTCAGCAGCAGAGACAAAATATCCCAAAACTTAGTATTCAGTGTAGCTCAGACTTACTGCATTCAGCATTTGGCACTGCAAAATGTCCAGCTCAGAACCCCATGCATTCAAGACTACAACTCTTAAATAATCCTTTCTTTAAATTATTTTTTATTTATACTCTTTGTTATAAATCAGGAATAAGCTGAGGATAACAATTGGTACCAATGAAGTGTATTTTGTGCTGCTGAGTAATCAGCTCTATTTTGTCCATGCAGATTTTAGCACCTGTTTATCTCACTCTCCAAAGGTAAATTTTTTAGAAACTGTCAAGTTCTGCAGCCCAAGAGAGGCAAGGCTGTCTTGTTGCAACTTGATAAACTTATGTTCAGTCAGCAGTGAGGCTGAGCCTGTATTTTAAATACATGTACTCTCTCTTTCTCCCCCTGTATGTATATATTTACATGCTTCAATACATATTTACATGGTTCAATACAGATAAAACCACACCAAACTAACTCAAATACAACAAGCATGAATGGCCTGATCCTGTTTCCCTTCTGACTGATCAAGGAAAAACATCAGTGGAAATTATACACATATATAAATGGCAGTTTCCTCTGGATCCTAGGTGGTGCATGGCCAGCACAACAACATATAAACCCCTAATGTTCACAGCCCCACTCCAGTTGTTGATACCAGACATAAACACAAAACCCTGGTCACCTGTATACAGAGACACATGACTCCTTAATTTCCTCCAGTAACAAACCTTGGACAGTCTATCTAGTAGCTGGCCCCATATTTCCCCTTTACCTCACACCCAAACATACACTCTGCACAAATGGAACTCACAAGCAGGGTTATTGAAATCTCTGGCCTTGCTCACAGCCCTCCCTGAGATGCCCTAAACTCAGTAGCTGGATCAGATCAATTGTCTCTCCAGTAGTCAGCCTCAACACCTCTGAACTCTCCTGCATTTGAGTAAATTTATGGCATCCCTGATACCTGATTCTCATCCTTTTTATTTCACTCATTATCTAGTCTACCCTGAAGTTCTCTAGGAAGCTGCAAGCACCTACATGCACACACACTACTACAGTGTGCATATCTTCCTGTCTCTTCTGCTTCTGGCACCACAGACACAAGGACCCTCTGACCACTCCAGCTGCTGCACTCAGACTCCCACATGTGCATGTGCATGCCCTACTTTTCTCACTCAGGAAAGTAGATAGAAAGGCAGTTTATTTGAAATAGGAAGTTGACCTCATTGACCAGGAACAGGCCAGGTCTAGACAAGAATAGACCCTCATCTTACAGAAGACCAGCCCATTTTATCTCCTTATCCTTCTATTTTCCTACTTTTCTAACCACCTTGATCCCTCCCTTGCTCCACCTTTGGCTCCTTTCCTAAACATTTCATTATCTTGTGCAGTCCCTCAACACTCTTTCTTGGCATAGTGAGTGCCATCTCCCAGACCAGGGGCTGCCCCTGTGGACTCAGTGCCAGGACTCACCAAGCCCATAGGGCTCATAATGTTTTCCTGGGATAGCCCCAGGGGACAAGGGAGTAGGGACTCATGTCTCTGACTCAGGGTAAAGAGATTTCTCTGGGAAAAATTACCATTTAATCATGCAAGCTTACAAAATCCACTGGAGGGGATTTGTTGTGAATCTCCCGGTTAGATCAAAAATAATATATTAATTAAATTGTATGACCACTTCATTTCCTCTTTGTAGAGAATATCCACTGAAGATAAAGCTCCTATCATGATGGTGACCTCTATAGACTCATTACCTTTACTAATAGTAAAACAAAGATCATTTTAGAAGAATGGCTACAATAGCACAGGTTGAGCATCGGCTAAGAAACTTAACCAAAATTACTAAGTTTCTATCAACAATTTTGAAAATTAATCTAAGTTTTATAACAACATTTTTGAGCACCTCTTCCAAAATATCAGTTGAGAAAGGACTATAGGTGTGTATTAAACAGATTATACACACAAAAAAAGCAGATTTCTACGATGTATTCAAATGTTATACTTTTATACAGTTTCTTAGTCAATGGAGATATTTGAAATTAGTTGAATGGAATTTACTTCACTGACAACTACAGGTCCTTCTGGACAGAAAGGAAACCATTGTGAAATATCTTAATTTTATTACACTTTTGATAGATAACATTCTGAAAGGTGGAGTAAAATCAAGCCTTCATACATGTATTTTATCAAGTCAGTTCAGAAAACTTACTCAAAAATTAATAACAGATTTCTCTCAAATTGAGAAACATAACAGAATGTGGTCTCATAGAATTATTCCATTCAATAAAGATTTTGTGAAAAAAAAAAGCTAATAAATATGTAAAGCAGATTAAATTAACGTGTAATGATATTGTTCAGAAAACCAGCTTATACTATAGTGGGTAAAGTGATTAAATATGTTTTAAAATTGAAGTAATTACAGAACAAAACTTTTCCTGGGACATATTAAGACTAATGTCACATGTAAGAATCTGTAAATAAAAGTTCAATGCCTTTAGTATCAATGAGTTTTGCCCCTTAGTTTAAGAAAAAGACAGATAATTGAGTTATAATTCCAAGACTTATAAGAGTGGTTAAAAGTTCTGAAAATAAGTTTTCTGCAAAACCAAAATGATGAAGCTGTTTAGGCTGGAGAAAAGAATATGAGGATACATGAAGAGTGTTATCACTCCAAATGAAAACTGTGTAAGAGTGTCTTCTGCTCAGTGTTTACTCAGAGGGGCACAAGAATCAAGGGGCAGAAATGGAAATTTAAATCACATGTTAAAGAAAAAACCCACAGCAACAGAAGAAAAAAAAATTTGAAATAAGTGAGCTGTAGAATTCCTGTTACTGAAGGTTTTCTGGAAAAAGTGCAACAAATGTTTAATAAATAATTCAGGTGTCATCCTAGAGAAAGGTAATACGCTAAAGTTTATGGATAAGATCTTCTAACTGCATGCATATAAGATTTCTGATTGACAGTGTCTCTCTTGTCATTTTTGTCTTCCAAATGCAGTGTGTTTGCAATTTGATTAAATAGATATGTGCTCATTTAGTAAATGCATGAAACATCACAAGCAAAAATAAGTTATAAGCTAATATTTAAATAGTATTTAATGATAAAGCAAGTTTTACACCTCATCCTTTAACTTTTACTTCTAGTACAGGTGATTTAATGGTGGATTATAAAATCTTCCTCATAAATTAAAAAATGAAAGGCTTGAAATTATCTGGTTTAGGCACTTTAGGGGGTGGGACCAAGTAGTGGCTTTGCTTCTTTAAGACCCCTTTTTCAACAATGAAATATTTACCTTTAATGTTTTCTCTGGTATCTCTGGTGATTTATCTGTTACTTTCCTGGGAAATGAGAGAAACCAAGAACAGGTGTCCAAAAGTTACACTGAGGTAAATATTGCATGTAGCTTTTTAGTGGACCTGAGCAAACAAATCTCAACGTTCCTTGATTTTCTGAGGGCAGTTCATGCACACTTCAGATACATTCTTTATTCAAAGGCATTTGAATAATTCAAGATTTGATGTTAGAATTTGTATTAGTTATTTGAAAACAGGATATTTTATCTATATATATATAGCTATATATATGCTTAGAAATTCACACAAAATTCATTAGTTTCATAAGTGTTATTGTATATTTCCTAGCTTTCAAATTAATAACAATAGCACAAATCAATTTACTAAATATTACCACGCTTAACCTCAGTTCTAGTTATTGGGAAGTATTTGGGGTAATGGTAAGAAAGAGTTTAAAAACAAAATTGGATTGGTCATGACAGAATATAAAGCATTCAAAACTGGTGTTGGAATATGCATAGTTTTTTGCTAAGCATATTTATTCCATTTTGTTTTGCTGCTGATCAGTTAGTAAACTATTATGTACCTCTGGTTTGAACTTGTCCCACATTCTTTTGCTTTTAACAGCAGAGCAGACATGACAGTTATAGTGAACAAAACAAAAAGAAACAACCAAACATTTTAAAAGCTGAAAACACTATTTTTGCTTATTTGTCTCTTTTTCAGTTTTGCCTGTTTTTGTATTTCAAGAAGCAGACTTGCTGAGTGAAAGAAAGCTCCTTGCCACACTACATAAATAATTCCTGTCCCTGAGGATAACCAGAGAAGTGGAAATTCCTCATTTCTAGTCTCCAATATCCACTCTCACAGCAGTGTCTATGACTCCTATGGTTCTCATTCTTGCTGAGGGATTCTATATGCATGGGTAATCTCTAGTACAATGTTTTAGCATAGAAAGACCTCTGATACTACGGGATTTTAGAATCACTCCTATAAACTCCAGAAATGCTGTTCTGTACCGTAGCACAGGGAATTGAAACACAAAGAATCTGTTTTATCCCAGATCCCAAGGCCACATCAGTGCCAGATCTGGGGGTTAGGAGGAGATGCTAAGGGTGAAAAGGGTTGCACACTCAGGGTTGCAAAGGTATGCAGCTCAAGCTCCTTGTGTTCTCCACTTAACAGAAGAACTCAGTCACAATCCAGAATCAGAAAGTCCAGAAGACTGTATTTCTTTCCCTGGAATTATCTCACAAAGTCCAGACTGGAGTAAAAGGTAAATTTTCTGTCTTGACAACAGGTGGAGAATTTTTGCTGATTAACAGTCTGAGAAATATTGACAATATGGAGACAGAGTTTGTGGTATAGCCAGTGTCTGAACCTGAACAATCAGCCTGTGCCATAACTATCAAATCCATTTTATAGAATCAAAATTTTCTGAAGAAAATCTTTTCAGGCTTGGAAAAGTCATCGATCCCTAGTAAGGTATTCAAGAGAAGCAGTGACATGTCTGAAGTAAACTCTCCCTGAATTTGAATTTCACTCCTCAGTATGGGTGAAATTCTTGGCTATCCTTGCTCAAGAGTAGTTTTATTCTTGACATAAATGGAGAATAAATACTTCACTTGTCTCTATACCTTGTCTTATGTCCCTCCAAGAACAGTTCCTTCATTTTCTTGCCTATGATAGAAGCAAAGGCTGTATACACATTGGGCTTAAAAAGAAATAATAAATTATTATTATTATGTTCTATTATCCCATGTTTCTCAATGATTTCTCTTATTGAATTAACAAAGTCCTTTTCTGAAGAATGAAAAAAAAAGTATGGGGAATGGATATTTAATAATATCTTGGAAGAGAGTGAATAGAAAAATGCAACTGACCTATGAGGATGGTGACAATTTTTAATGGTGTTAGGCAAACACATTAAGTAATTTTTTTATATAATTGTAAACATAACTTTTCCTATAAGCTGATAAAACAACTACTCAGTATTGACACACTTTGACTAGAATGTATTTCTCTCTTTTTTTTTTAGTCTTTAACTATGATAGGTAAATTTGTTCAGCAAAAAAGCTTTGATGTGAAATGCTTCAAAACTTGCAGGCATATGAGTTTTATTTTGATGATATTTAGAGAATCTACAGTTTTTCATGAACTATTAAACCTATCTATAACTGGGGGTAAATTTCTGGGGGGAAAATTTATATCTCCCTAATATCTTGAAAGGGAAAATAATAGTTATTTTACAGGATTATTGACATTGCAATGAGTACCATTCACAGATTCAGTCTTCACTGTGAGGGCTACTGCAGAGCCTGTTCCAAGGCCATTCATTGAACTGTTGATTTTAGTGAGCCAGGTTTCTAAAAATTTTTTAATCTTTTCTCAAAGACACTTGCCACTCAAAAACCTCTTGTATAGAAATATAAATGGAACATTCAGCATTTATTCATAGCTTGTTTTATGTTTCTTGAGGGACTGATAATTATCAGCAGGACACCATGAAAGTTATAAACTTTCACCCAACTTTCCTGGTTTTAAATTGATAGTATGTTTTTGATGTAGACTATGAAACTATATATATAAAAAAAAAAGGTATGCTAACTTAAATTTCAATTAATTCCAAATAATATTTTCAGAATGAGTTATAATATTGACCTGTGCTGCATCATATGACAGAAACTGAGCTGAGAGAGAATACCTTAGAGGATAGGAGCAGGATATTTTTTGTTGTTGTTGTTTGGGTCTTTTTTTTTTTTGGTTTTTGAAGGGCTAAAAGGTAGAAATCTCCTCGGATTCAAGCCAAAAAATGAAAAAAACTAGTTGACAAAAGCAAAACCCAAATTGTCTCACAAAATTTAAAAGGTCTTGATTACAGTATTCCATCTGTGTTGATTTCACTGTGAAGTTTACATGTATTTTTTGTAAAGGCACTTGCCAGGAAGATAATCAAGTTAAGCTGCTCAATCATAAGAAAGCTACTATATATTCCTATTCATACTTCCTTCAAATGTGATACACACATTCTTCACTGGAGTCATGCTGCTGATTATAGCCTGAAACCACTTTTAAATTAAGGTTTATTGGATCAAGGTTGTGGGCTTTCTGTTGTTGCTGTTTCTGTTTTTGGTTTATGGGGTTTTCTTTTATTCCAGAGGAAGTTCACAAGAGTTTGAGGTGTGTCATTGCTTTGGGAAATGGAGTTGTTGAAAACATATCTCTTCTTGATAAGGATCTGGATTATTTTAACACGGGGGGTTTTGCACATTTTTATGGTTTTTGCTACATTCTCAACTGGGGAAAAATTTTGTTGATCTGAATACTGAAATATAATATGTATAAGATCTTAAGAACCTGATATTTTAATACACTGAATTCCTCCAAAATATAATTTCTTGAATGGCAAAAGTAAACAGTCTTCTTGGTTTACACAGATTAAGAGCCTACTAAACTCTAGCAATTTAAACTTTGAATAAGTAAGATTTTTCTTGAAGTATGGATTAAAACAGAAAGATGCAACAAGCTTTTCACATTACCTAAGCATTGTAGTTACCATGATGGTAGTGCCTTACATTCAAGTAAAAGTAAAAGAAAATTTATATGACGTATTAAATCCAAAGATTACGAGCCTAAAAACATTACTTGTTGGGGGAAATAAAACAATGCTCTGTCATATAATTTCAAATTTAGGCTTGACTAGCCATAAACAAACCAGACTGAGCATTTGATTTAAATGGAACAAGTCAGATGTCTCAAATATAAAATTGACCTTGTCATTTAATATGAAATACACTTCACAGAACCAACTGAGCTTCCTTAAACTTACCTATGATTAAAATACCCAGAATGGGATAGTTGGAATGCAAAACTGGTGAGGATTTATAGGTATGGGAGGATAGATATTTTCCAAGTATCTTAGATATTCTGATCTCTGAAAATTCTCTAGAGCTGTCTTTTAGTATTTATATATTGGTCAGAATCTCATTTATAGTTCTAAAAAAAAAGTCTACATTTGAGAAGGTTTTTTTTGTTGTTGTTGTTATAAACATGGGGTTTGTTGCAGAAGTTTTTGCATAAACAGTCCCACCACAGAACTTAAAGTGTTGCTTAGACACAGGAAAGATACCCTTTGAAAATAAGCAGAAGAGATTTGAAGTGGGAAAACATCTTCCTTTTTACATCTAATGGAAAAATGCACCTAAATTTTCATTGGTTTATTTTATAAGCCTTATACCAGTAATTTTAGCAACTCATATGAGTCTGGGAATAAACCTTTATAAATATATATATATATATATATATTATTTTTTTTTTTTTTAATTATTTTTTTTTTTTTTTTACTAAAAGTTCCAAACATTCACAGAACTTTATTTAAAATATACTGAACTGAGTTCTATGCACCACCCTTCTGGGAAACTGATTCAAATCCAAGACTCGTAGAATATCCTGAGTTGTAAGAGACCCATGAGGATCACCTAAGTCCAACTCCTGGTCCTGCAAAGGACACCTCAAGTCACCCCATTTACATGTCAACATTGTCCAAACACTTCTTGAATTCTGTCAGGCTTGGTGGTGTGACCACTTCCCTGGGGAGCTATTCCAGTGCCCAGCCACCCTCTGGGTAAAATACTTTTTTTTCTAATATCCAACTTATCCTCCCCTGACACAACTTCAAGCTATTCTTTCGAGTCCTGTCACTGAACAGAACAGTGTCTTCTCCTCTGCTTGACCTCATGAGAAACCTCTAGACTGTGATAAAGTCTCCCCTCAGTCTCCTCTTCCCTAGGGTGAACAGAGCAAGTAACCTCAGTCAGTTCCCCTCTAGACCCTTTACTGTCTTTGTTGCCCTCCTTTGGAATGTCCTGTTATAGCTTTATAACCTTTTTATATTGCTGTGCCCAAAAATGCACATAGGACTTGAGTTGAGGTCCAGGATATGTTTGGCCCTCGTAGCTGCCAAGGCACACAGTTAAAGCTAATACTCCACCTGGATTAAAGCATCCTGGCATCTATTTCCTATTCCACTACAATCATCTATGAATATTGATATCACATATCCTACATTAAATACCTATAAGAAGAAATAGCTCTGCTAAGTATCAAAGCAGTGAAGAAAACATTATAAAATATTAAACACAAAATACTTAATATTATTAAATAAATATTAATTAATATAGAAGTAAAGTATTTAATTAATTCTATTAAATTAATTAATAATAATATAATTAAATATATTAATTACAAAAATATCTGAAGAAAACCCAAAACGTGAACACAGTGAGGGAAAAAAAGAAGCAAAAAAAATTTGTTCACTTCTATTGACAATAATAACTTGTATCAGTCACCTATAAAATAAATGTCTTTTTGGATTACCATAAAGGATGGATGGGACATCAAGCTGGCTGAGGTACTCATCACCTTTTCTGCCTTTGCCTTCACCACCAAACAGTCCAGCCACACTTCCCCAGTTGCAGAAGGCAAGGTAATGAACAGGAGATAAAAGGACTCTGGCTGTAGAAGACAACTAGGTTCAAGGTCATCTAAGGAACCTGAAGGTGCACAAGTCCATGGGACCTAATGTGATGCATCCATGGGTCCTGAGGGAATTGGTGTAGAAGGTGGCTGTCCCACAATCAATCATTTGCTTAGAAATCATGGTGGTTCACTGAAGTTCCCACTGACTGGAAAAGGGGAAGCATAACTCAGGAAGGACATCAATCTTTTGGCATGAGTCCAGAGGAAGGACTTGAAGATGGTCAGAGGGCTGGAGCACCTCTCCTATGAGGATAAGCTGACAGTTGTCTTGTTCAGCTTTGAGAAAGGGAGGCTCTGGGGAGACCTTGTAGCACATTCCAATCCCTAAAGGGGGCTGGCAGGACAGCTGGAGAGGGACTTTGACAAAGACATGGAGTGATGGGACAGAGGGATAATGGCTCCAAACTGAGAGAGGATAGGTTTAGATTAAATGTTAGGAAGAACTTTTTTTACTGTGGTTAGGCACAGAAACAGGTTGCCCAAAAAGGTTGTGTTTGCTCCTTCCCTCTAATGTTCACAACCAGGTTGGGTGGGGCTCTGAGCAACCTCATTTAGTGGTGATATCCTTGCCCATGTCAGGGGAGCTAGAACTAAAAGATCTTTAAGATCCCTTCCAACCCAAACCATTTTATAACTCAAGGATGCAAGGTATGTTTTCTTCTCTTGAGAAAGTGACCTGACTAATACAAATTTTTAAGGTTAAAAATTGTATCACAATTATTTTCATAAATATTTTGTGCAGGAAATATGATTTGTTGTTTGGTTTTGGGGGTTTTTTTTGGGTTTTTTTTTGGGGGGGAGGGGTTTGTTTTGTTGTTTTGTTTTAGATTTTTGTTGTTGTTGTTGTTGTTGTCTACAAAACAGCTTTTTGCTATTTTGCTAATAGAAAATTACCAAATTCTCTAGGCGTGCAATGCTGAAGGCCTATGGAGTTCATCATGGTCATAGAAACAACTTGGAAAATGTGTCCTGATGTGAAGGTAACTTTACTCTTTGGTCTTAGAGTTTATACTAAATGGTCAAATACATGAGAAAATTTGATAGCATTCTTTTATAAAATAAATATTTGTTGAAAAATTGTTTTCTTTTGAGTAAAATCAGAAACATAGCAAGAAAATGGAACATGGTGATAAAGGAATTTCACTAATGCTTTTACATCTGTATCTGCGGAAAAATATATCAAAAGTTAGGAAGATAAATGATAGTGGTGCTTTGAGTAATTTTTTGTGCCAGAAATGTTTTATTTTCCCTCTGTCACTGTTGTTGACATTTGCTTTTGAATAAAAATGTTCTTTCTCTTTCCACCTGAACGTTTTTCTTTATTCTTCAGCAAAATCAAAACACTATGTTTATGACACAGTAGTCTACTGCTTGGAAATAAGTGAACTGTCAAAATGTCAACATGATGAATTCATTGCAGGATCACAGAGAAAGATCATGTGGGTGTGTGAGGAAGAACAAAACCCTGATAATTAACAGAGAGGATAGAGAAAGTATTAAAACTTTTGAGAAGTTAATGGCTCTAATTTCAAGGAATGTAAATGTAAAGCATTCCCCTCAGCACGAGGACAAATCTGCTTTGAAAAACATTTCTGATGCTCCACACAGCAAGGCACTTGGAGTTCATCCAGAAGCAGAATCACTGCTCTGGGCTGTTGCATTGCTGCTTTTACTTTTGTTCATTGGCACTTGACACTTGCCAGTCTGAGTCTTTAGTCTGCATTGCCAGAAGAAATGCTTTCCAAGTGCTCTGTGACTGAATATGCTCTGTAGGACTGGAAGCTGCTTATGGAATTAAGTATAGCCTGTATTTCCAACTTTCATGGGGCTGAAGCAAACTTTAGATTTGAGAAATCAAGTTATCTTGATAGACTTGGAGCAGAGTGGCTGGAAAGCTGCCCAGCACAAAAGGACCTGGGGATGCTGGTCAGCCACTGGCTGAACATGAGCCAGTGTGTGCTCAGGTGGCCAAGAAGGTCAATGCCTGGCTTATGAGCAGTGGCTGAGGGAACTGGGTTTGTGCAGCCTGGAGAAAAGGAAGCTGAGGTGACACCTTTCCACTCTCTACAGCTAACTGAAACTGAGTACTCAAATGAGGTTGTACTCAGGTGGAGGTTGCTCTCTCCTCCCAAGTAACAAGTGATAGGACAAGAGGAAAAGGCATGTGGGGAGGATTAGATTAGATATTAGGAAAAAAAATTCTTCCTTGAAAGGATTATCAGGCATTGGAACAGTCTGCCCAGGGAAGAGGTAGAGTCACAACTGCTAGAGATATTTAAAAGACGTGTAGATGTAGTTTAATGGTGGACTTGGCAGGACTGCATTTGCAGCAGGACTTGAGTATACAGGTATTTTTAAACCTAAATGATTTTATTATTTTATTTATCTATAAGAGATATTGTATATATAAAAATATGTAATGTGTAATATGTTATGCAACATATTAAAAGATTCCTTTTCATTCCTCTTCAAGAGTCATGATAAAGCATACACTTTTTGTACATGATATAAATACATCCTATGCCCATGATATAAACACAACCTGTAGGAACTAAAGAAGCACAAAGACGTATACAGTGAGACTGCACAGTTTATTTGCTTTACCAGTGTGATCTGGAAAATTGAAACCGCTAAATATGACAGGGGGATTCTTTTTCCTGCCAATAGAAGTAAAGTATTTTCATCTCATCTGTTCACTTGATGAACTTAAAATTTTCCACAACTTTTACTTTTCATTCTCCTTACATTTCATCTAAGATTAACTCCCAGTTTAGGAAATATTTATGTATAAATCTGATTTCATGCATAAGAAAAATAATTACATGTTCAGATATTTTTGTAGATTCAGGATTCAGTTGTTAAAAAAGCCAATAAGAAATGAAAATCAATACTGCATGAACAGGAAAAAAAAGAGGGACAACTAGAAAGATGCTGAAAACAGGTGACATAAAATAAAAAGGAGGGCCTAATATATTTGTTTTCTGTTTTCCTTGTACACAAATCTCATATTTTTATGCTGTTTGTACAAGGCACATTTCAGTAAGCTTAAGGTTGGAAAAGCAGCTTATCCAAGTAATTTCTGAACTGAATACTTTACTCTGCTAATGCCTTCTAAAATTCTCCCCCAAAGTTTTAACAGGAGACTTGGGCTATATCTAAGAATCAGGGGAATTTAAAATGATGCACAGCTTTGTGTTTTTTGGTTTTATTTCTTATCTTTCTTAGCTGTTATCAAGTACAGAGACTGCCTAAAAGTGGCTTCTGTTTCTGTGAGTTGGACACAGCCTCCCCAATTACAGGCTGCTTCTGTGATTGCACAGCTTGTGAAGATGAATGAACTCCCAGGAGCTGTGTAGCTGCACAGGCAAGTTTGACCCAGAAATCATATCCTTTACAAGTGTTTTATAAAATATAAGGAAAATTCTTTACACTTGAACACACTTAGATTAAGAATGCTGCAAAAATACAAAGGATTATTATATTGATTAGTGTTGTAAACTAGCAAAATACCTTACTTTGAAAGGTCTAAGAGAGAGATTTTAAATTTTATGTAGAGGGGAAAATTAAAGATTGTTTGTATTCAGGAAGAATCACTTTAAAACAAAGAGATGTGTGACTATGCAGCCATTAATTGTGATCTTTGCTTTTGTTAAATACTGACTAGAATGCAATGAGGAGGTTTTATCCAGGGGAACTGCATGGTGGTTACTAGTCACACAATTAAAGCAATTGTCTGAAATTTTTTCTGCATTAGTAAAGCTCTAAAAATCATAAAACAGCAGGGATCAGAGAGACATAAAGCTTAGTCTTTTACTGCTGCTTCCAATAAAAAAAAATGGTCATTGTTAGGATAAGCTGACTTGTACTTTTAAGATTTTCATTTTTAATGACTCCATGGTTCAGGGTCAAAATATGCATGAATTTTAAAAGAACTCAACTGAAAACTCATGTACATTTTATGCAAAGGATAGTGATCCTGCTACTACTCCACTGCTTTGTTGTCTTTTATGCTGTAATAAAAGACCTTGAAATGGGCACATATATCTGGCAGTAATAACTAGTGATTTTAATTCTGTGTAAATTATTATATATAATTCACAATGATGAAAAATTATGTGGCAGCTGCTACCCATGCATGTCCATGAAAAAATACCTGCCCTGTAACTCCAAACAGCAATTGACAAACAAAGCCAAGGTTTCAGCAATGCAGTAGTTCAGACATTCATCAGAAAGTATAAATACTTCTTATGGATTATGATAAGAAAATCACTTGTGTGGTATAGTGAGGAGGAAACTGTTCTTGTCTAACAGAGAAAAGCTGTTCTTAGTGTGACACTATCCCTTCCTCTCACATTCATTATATGGATAGCTTAGGAATAAGACACACAAAGCTGTAAGGACAGAATTTATAAGGCCAGGATCAAATCTCTCTGAGGCACTCAGTGAGCAATGAATTTTAAGTGATTTGTGGTTTTCATAGTAGGCTTTGTACATGGAGGGATAATAACATCAGAGGATTTCCTGCTTTTCTTTCCTATTTGCTTGTATGCCAGATTTATTTCTATGTTAGTCCACAGAACACAAGTGGAAAAATAGAAACTTGCTTAAACTAAAGAGATGTCCTTCCTATGTGACTGAAAACCTGAAAAATAATCTCTAAAAGAGGCATATAGAGTTCCAACTTTTCTGAACACAAGCTTCTTCCTTTGCAGTACAATAAACTCCTTATTTAGAAGTTGTGTTTTCAATGACCATGGTGGATAACAAAACAGTTTATTCAAATGCAACTATGATCTTAAGCATTGGGAAGAATGAAAAATAGTAAAAGTATTCCATGTCTTTTAACAGATATAACCATGAATATGGGGATGAGAAACAAAAAGTTTAAACTGTATTTATTTTTCTAATGAGGCATTCTCTTTAAAAATGAGTTGACATGCAGTAAAGCAATCTATTCCTCTTGTGGCAGTCTTGCTTCTTTAAATTATGTGGTTTTCATAAAGGGCTATGTTCTATCTGTACAACACATATGATTTCTTCATTATAATGTTCTTCATTCTCTTTGTGTCTTTCACCACACTAAATTTGCTTTCAAAATTTTTTTTTAAAGAGAGTGGTATGACCTCAGTTTGTTCCATGAATGTCTTCTCTTGTCCTTTCTCTTCTCTGTAGCAGTTGTACATATAGCATTATGAACCAGCAGAATTTGGCATACGTCCTTCCTTTTTTTCAGGTTGATTAAAACCATTTTCAAGATTACAGTTAGTTGCACACATGTATATACTCAAAACACATTAAGATTCATACCTTCTTTCACTGGCCCTTTTTCATGCCAAAAACCCTATACGCAGACAAAAGTAGCTATAACAGAATATTAGATTGAGAGCAATGTTCAGGGCTTATTTTAGATCTTGTTCTTCTAGTTATTGTGATAAATTCTGCTTCCAGATTAAATGAACAAAGATATTTCCTGACAGGCAAATAAGTGACCTCCTAAAGTGTAAGGCAGGGTTAGTGATTCCTGAAAAACATTACGTGGAACAGGATACCTTACACAAGGTATCCTACAGGTAACCTACAGGTTACCTTACACAAACTTAGAAAGATAAAAATGGTTCCCTGGAACATTCAATGAATTTCTGTCATGTAATATCTGGGAAAAGAGTAGAGGAAACTAGGAAATAGTTATGAATTTATTTTAAAGAGTATTTGGGGTGCAATTTGGATATATATGCAGGAGTCTGAAGCCAACTTGGTACTCAAGTTTCTGGAGTAAATATGATCCCCACTGACCACAGAATTCTTCCCAGATAAGAGAGACCTGAGCCTGGAAAAATGGAGACTATTCTAGCATAGCAAGACTCTTCCACAGGCTGTTTCTGATGAGTGCTGATTACAGCAGTAGTAAACCTGATAGTAGGAATGTCAGTATGACCTTGCTTTATCTCTCCCTTGGGTTTATGTAAAATTTTAGTTCCATATCATCTTGGAAAACATAAAAAACCAGTTTCTGTTCCAGCATCCTTCACAACCACAAATAAATGGTGAGGATGTGCATACAGCCCAGTCTGGTTCTGAGGAGATTTGATTATTAATGCTCATGTTCCTTATTGCTGTAAACTGTGTTTTGCCATGTTAATAAAATACAGGACTTTGACACATTTTTTGTTTTTTTTCACCTTAGTCACAGTAAAAAATATAAGTTTGCCTGAAACAAAGAATGACAGACTACTTCAGGTTGAAACAGAATTCTGGAAGTCATCAGGGCCAATGTGTCTGCTCCAGCAGGGCTGTGTACAGCAGGCTGCCCAGGACCATGTCCTGATGGCTTCCTTCTAAATATCTCTAACAAAGGATATCCCACAGCCTCCCAGGGCAACTTGTACCAGTTCTCAGTCCCCCTCACAGAAAAAAAGTGTTTCTTGATGTTCAGATGGAATGCCCTGTGTTTCAGTTTTTCCACCTCACTTGTGGTCTATTTCTGGACACCACTGAAAAGAGCCTAACTTTCTTTTCATTTTCCATTCAGATATTTTTATACAGTGGTGACTTTTCCCTTTGAGACTTCTTTCCCCCAGGCTAAAGGTTCTCAGCCTTTTCTTCTATGATAGATGGTCCAATCTCTTTATCATTTTTGTCAGTTTTGTGGACTCTCACTGCTGGACTCTTTTCAGTATGTCCTCATCTCTCTTGTTCTGAGGAGCCCAGAACTGGGCATGGTACTCCAGATCTCACCAATGCTGAATGAAGGGAAAGGATCTCCTCCTTATTCTGCTGACAACATTCCTCCTAATGCATCCCAGGATAGCTTTAGTCTGTTTGCTATAAGGACAAACTGCTGGTTGACAGGAAACTTGGTGTCCAACAGGACTTCAGGACATTTTCTGCAAAGCTGCTTGTCCTGGACCATCCCTGGCATGCACTGGTGAATAGGAATGTTCTGCCCCAGGAACATGACTTCACACTTCCCTTTGGATAGCTTATGTCCTGCTATGCTGTCCCTCTGGAAGATGTCAATTCTCATACTGTTCAAACAGAAATCCACTTTTTAAAGGATATTTTGAACAGATGGTTGAGTTGGAAAAGCATTAATTGATGTTTTATCAGCAGCAACTGTTGGAGTTTTGAAGTTGTCTGAACAGTGCACTAGGAATTGAGAACTGTTATGTATTTTGCTTTGTAGTGACATTTATTTCCTCAATGGCTTTGCTATGTCTCTGCTCAACTGTACTCGATGGTATAAGAAAGTATTTATTGGCCTAAATTATAATTTCTATTTATAAAATGAGAGAGACTTTCTGGAAGAAAATTATTTTGAAGAGTTGCTGTAGAAATTACTCTGGTTAATTCTAAACGAGAGTTTAGAATTAAATTTATGGCACTAAACTGGGACATAATCAATCTGGCCTTAGTTTCATTCTCTGTCATGCACTTCCTTATATGTAATGAGCAGGTAATTACTAATTATTCCTTACTTTCTCCAGTATAAAGGCAATAAAAATTGTTATTTCTTACATTTTTGTTGCCTTGTTCAATTAATAAGACTCAAGAATGGGGTACTTTACCCCTTTAAGATAGCCTATGCTGCTTTAGACTCTCCAGCTGTTCACATTTTCATCTTCTGCTCATTAGACTGAAACTACTCTGCTGCACTTCCCTTCTTGAAAAAAATCAACATTGTATAGGGATACTTAAGCTTGTACTCCTCCACAAAAGATGCCTTCTATGCAGTTAGAGACTGCAGTGTTTCCTTAAATCCATTGAAAATTCCTCACACAAAGGATAAGCTGTATAACTTCATGTCCTGATTCTGCCAGTAACTCATTGTACAACTGTCTGGATCTGAAATAAAAAATGATTCACATATACATTCTGATAAAAATAGCTTAAATGGCAACTATAGTATTCTAAATCATTAATTCCATTTTACAATTATTTGACAGACAACATCTTCCTGTAGCATCTATTATCCTACACCAAATTTATAATATAGATTAGGAAAATTCAAATGTGTATTTATGAATTAAGGACAATAACTTGTGATGCTCAAAGAAGCCCAGTATATGCTTATTTAAATCAGAATCTTAATGCTTTATTAAGGGAACATGAGTTTGCATCTCTTCTGCAAATGCATACAAAACTCCATCAGTGATCTATTAATTCTTCCCTGTATTAGCTAATTTTCTATTGCATTAGAAAACCTCCTTGTACACAAGCAGTCTGAATACAATTAATATTTCTAAAGTGAATTTCAGGTATTTTATAATCTCAAACTTTATCATTAAGTTTGGAATAAAAATAAATGAATTATGATAGCCCAAGTATTAAAATTAATATTATGAAATAACATAGCCCCTTAACAAGTAAGTTTGTTCCTTTTTATATTATTTCCTTTTCAGACCACTGCTCTAAGCAAAAACCTTGACCAGAGGTAAGTCTGGGCCTTCCTTTTTTTAATCAGATAGAGTTGAATTTATAGTTCCAGACAAGATGTCAGGAAATATGGTTTCTAGGTCAATGATTTAGGAGTTTTCTTATTCTTTACAGAGCATAAGTGCCATCTCCCTCAAAATCTCACTCATTCTGATGTCCATCATGAAAATGGCATTCTGTTTTAGAGCCTCTGTGTAAATAAATGAAGTAAATTGGCTCCTAACTCATATTTTCTGACTTACTCTTTGGAAAAGAATTCCTCAATTTATACATTGTTGATAGAAATCTACAGGAAATAGTTGGTAGGAAATTACATCATATTAAGGAAATGTTGTATTAAAATAATTTCCTTTCAGTTTCTGACACCATCAAAATAATTATGTACATCATACTGTAATAAGTATTTCAGCTCTGGTAATCTATAAACTAGTAAACTTACAAAAGAATCTGAATCCCAGAATAAAGGTTGATCTTACCCATTGGAAATGTTTTTCTTGTCTTAATTAACTTAACTGGCCACCTATAACACCTATTACAAACTGTAATCATCCCTTGCAAGAAATATATTTTCAAACCAGTATTTTTGTGCTCTCTGTTTTGGCTTGGATAGTCATCCATCAAAGTTATCAATATTTCTCTTCCAAAGTCTTACCATGAACTTCTCCTTTGCCACAGCCCATTCTATTAACCACTGTTGTCTCAGTTTTCCTTGCACTCTTTGTATTGTTTTATTGAATATTTTTTTTCAATAAATAAATTATAAAATGTTTGAAAAAATCAAGACCTTAGTCTACAGATTTCTTTGTGCTCTATACTTCCATTCTGCTTTGAGAAAAAATATTCTGTATGTGAATAGCACAGCTGGATGCTATGAAAATAATAAGGAAAAACAATAAGCACCCTAAAAAATAATTTTCACAATTTTTTTTTTTCCTTTTTACAGGAAATAAGAATATGGTATAAACAGAAAGAGTCCTACCTCATGGTCAGTGTCAATAAAAAACTTGAAAGGATTTTTTTTTTCACAATTAAAAAGTAAAAAAATAGTTCAGCAGTTTTTGACCAACATTAACTACTTTAGATCTTTTATTAATATTTAAATGTTTTAAATACTCTTAAAAGACTCAAGAATGCTCTACAGCTTAAACATTTTCAGTCATCAGAAGAAGTCAACTAAAAGGGAACATTTTCTTACATCCTAATTGATGGACTGAAAATGCTGTTAAATGTTGGAGTGACAAATCATATGGTATTTACTCTGGCTTATAAACCTTGGCCAGGATGAAATTGTTAATTTCTTACTTCTGGTAGAGCAGGGACAAATATGCCATACATAAGTTATACACAGATGTACACAGTTACTGCGATTGAGATGTAGAAAAGTGGCTGTGTACACAGTATGATCTAGTTTAAGTTTAAAGATATTTCCAAGAAATTCTAGAATTGTCACTTCCTAACAAGGAAGTATGAACATTTCTGGGATTTGAAAAGTGGTGGCCATTGAATGAACTGCAGGAGATTAATGCCAGCCTCAAGAGGAACCAAAAAATTGCAAATCCTAAAAAGTTTCATAGAATCCTTAAAGGCTATCCACATGACATTTTTCAAAGTACCAAAGTACCATAGTTCCAGTCTAGAAGGACAGTTCTACATTTGTAAAGATGTTATTTCTCATTTCTGTGGAGGCTGTAGTGGAAAATGGTACTTCTTGGGTCCTGGGAACAGTAATATGGGGTTTTTCTTCAAAGGATAATATGTTACCTTAGGAATTAAAACTTCTCATAACAACATATCTTACAGTATTTAGTAAACCCAGAGGGAGAATTTGGGTTAATACAGGAAAAGCAGGAGGAAAAAATCTCAATATTTTTATGGAAATGAAAATCATGTATATAATTTTTTCACAATTTTGAGATGGGAAATGAAAATCATGTATATAATTTTTTCACAATTTTGAGATGAGAAAGAAAATGATTGAGTTCCTTGTTCTACCATTCTTGAATGTCCAGGTCACTACCAGTGTATTTGCATTCCTACTAAGGTATTACTCCTGCTAGACCTGATTCACTTTACATAAATAATTGTATGCTAATTGGAACAAGGTCTTTTTCTCTCAGCTTCCCACACAAAAATAAATGCTCTAATTACAGGACTCTGCTCAGGTCCATCAAATATGTAATTTAGAAAAAGAAAAACAGCTTCAATTTTTTGAGAATATGAAAGCATCTTATGTTATGTAGCACTCCTACGATAACTCATTGCAGTGCTGGAAACAGATTTAACATTCATTTCATGATTTTAAAAGGCATTTTTAAAAGAATAATTTTTAAAATAACTATATTACTTCAGAAAAGGGTGTTACGATTATAGGTAAAACTTTATAACATTTGGGAAAATGACCTGCAATTTCAGTTGTCATTTAAATAGTAGTTTGCAGGGAAAATTATGCAATTTAGCTGATACTTTAAAAATCAGGTAAATAACACCTAGTAGCTCAGTTAGATATTTTTATAGTAGACATACAAACCGAATAGGGATTTTTTTTCTTAGTTTTTGTTGTCAGTCTGTATAAATTATATTATTTTTACTTCATTTTTTCACTTTCTAGGCAAATAAATATTTTTCTTCACTGGAAATTTATTGTCATAACATTTGAGATTATATTGCAATTTTTCAATGGGTAGTCAAGAAAACCCAAATATAAAATTAAAACACATTATTAAAATATTCCCTGGTAGATTACCCCTGAAAATATTGAGTTATGCCAAACATGCATTTCTGAGGGTTCAGAGTAAAGATGTGACTTTGATTTTGTTTAACTGCTAATGGAAATGAGATGATTGCTGCTTCAGAGTGCTGTTTCTTTAAGGATTCTAATTTCTACAACAGTTCAGAGGAAATTTCACACTCACAGAAAGAAGATAGATTCAGCTCTCTCCCCTCCTTTGGACTTGATCTTGAAACTTCCACAGACTTAATGCTAAGCTGTTATCAAATTACATGAGACAGAAAAATATAGAATAAAAAATACATTTCTTTCCATGACCTTCAAGTTTGCAAATAGGAATAAATTGTTAATTTAAGTCTATACTTCAGGTCATTTAGGAGTTATACTTTAGGCAAACAGACTAGAAATTGTTCAAGCTGTTACCAAGGAAATGGTGAGTCAAGCTGAGATTTCTAGGATCATTTAAAGGTGTTGCTGTTAATATATATCTAACTTATTCTAGAAGATCAAACCTGTTCAGCAGATGTCTATCAAATTTGCTGATTTCTTTCTCATTCTTAGTTGTCTCTTCTCAGTCACTGACACTGAAGTAATGAAAAAATAAAGATTTTTTTAATATACAGGTTAATACCTATCTCCAAAGACCTTTTCTTTCTCACCACATCTCATTTTCAGTCCTCTTGCAACTTTTCTCTTTTCTTATTTTATTTTATAAATAACTAAATATAAAGGTACTTAGATATGTTGTGTGCTAGTCATGCTACAGGCAGACTGAGAGCAATCCATTTTTAATCAATGGGACTTCACTGGTTGCATCTGTTCCTTCATGAATTTATGTAATCAATTTTTGCTTTCCATTTTTACCTCTAAGTAGAAAATGGGCCTTTTCTGTTGTTGTTTATCCAGTACTTTGCCCAGCTTAAGGTGTTAAAATTAAAGCCATCTTGAAAATGCAATGCTGAAAACAAACAACTAGACCTGCTTTTGTTATAATCCTATCAAATGAGAGAAATGCACACTTCCCCTGAAAACAAACAACTAGACCTGCTTTTGTTATAATTCTATTAAATGAGAGAAATGAGCACTTCTCTCTGTTCTTTTTATTGATTCTGCATTAATCAAAGTAAATTTTCTGAAATCTCCCAATAGTACATGACGCTATTGCTAGGCTAGAGCAAGAAAAGAAATAGACTTCAGAATCCTCCAGACAGAAAATTAAACATAAGATTTTCTTTGTTGGAACTCCTTTCTGTTCTGCCTTCTTGCACATTGTACACTGACAGGTGAGTACCTCAAATGAGTAGGTTCAATACACAGTAAATAGAGGTTTTGTGCTTATCACAGTTTGTCAAGAAGCTGCTGTTTGGGTATGTGCTCTGATCATCAGAGCTTGAGGATTTCTGAAGCATTTCACAAAATTCTTTTTCTTTTTTTTTTTCCCCCTCCAGTAATTTAAAAGTATCTGTGCCCTTGCCCAGTTATTTTCTCTTTTTCACAGTGTGTACTGAATTCCTGCTTATACAAGATGGCAACTCCCTAGTAATCCTAATGGCCTCATAAAACCACCACCTGTGGTATAATCCAGGCACTCCACATTCACTTGAACTGTTAAAAGCTCAAGCCTGAACATATTGTTCTTTCAACCCCTGAGACTTTTCTGAAGATCTAAAGGAAAACTCAGAAGAGGTTCAAGAGTTTAAACTGTACTTTTCAAAGGTGTGCCACAGTCCTCCAATGAGAGCAGTGTGTGGTGTTAGACTATGTGATCTGTTCTGAGTGAAACAGAGAAGCAATTTGTGGTTTACAGACAACTGAACATGATTGACCAAGCCGTAACTCTCACTTTAGCTTGCCAAATGCCTCTGGATCTGCCTAGATTGTTGTCTGGGCAATTCTTGATATAGTGAAAACCCAAAGTCCCAACTACTTTCACAAAGACTTACTGATGCCTTTAACTTCAAAGCATGCAAGTTCTAAGGATTCAGTATTTACTGCTTCTCCCTCCAAGCAAGAAATTCTGCAGCATTTCAAATCACTAAACCCATTTTTTATGAACATAGCTGTGAAAGGGTCAAAGCTTGTTCTTAGAAGTCCTCAGAAGTGAGAAAAATGAAGATAAAACAAAATAGCATTTTATTAACTACATTAAAAGAAAAATAAATCACTTTTACACTAATTTTATTATCAGTCATCCCAATAAGACTATGGAAAATTGTAATAAAGTAACTAAATTCTTATTGTGTCCCTGAATTTTCATGATACATCACAAGTGACTATAAGGACAGATTCACACTGCTCTGGTTCTAATTTGAACAAATAAAAGACCATGGAAGTTATGCACTTTGAAACAACAACGATATTTCTGGACCATCATAGAACTTCCCAGATGAGAAGTCAGGATAATTTTGGGTAGATATGTGGAAGGTGCAAGAAGCCAATGAAGACACAGGACATTTAAGAATTTAATGTTTGTCTTCACATAGTCATGTTTGTTCTTTGAGGGAAAATGGTTTGAACAGATGAATGACATAAGTTAATGGCATAAATTAATTTGTGTAAAAGGCCTGATCATTGTCAGACCCCTGAGTCAGAGTTCAGAGAATTCACTGTTGTTCGTCAAGAATAGCTTTGGGAGCCAGTCAGTCTTCTTACTGATCTAAAGTATATAAATGATATAAATTACATAAACATCTTCTGAATTACTGATGAAATCTTCAAAAAGGGTGCTGAGCAGCACCATAGGAGCTGTTTATGTTATTCCTGTACTTGCAATAGACATATTCTTATAGACATTTAAGAGGCTTTACCGTATAAATTGATGTTTTTGAATTGAGGAAATAATCAGTAATGTCTGAGCTGAAATCTAAACAAAAGGTACCCCTAAAGTTCAATTTCCTTTGCAGTTTCTTACTTCAAATAAGTTCACAATTGAAAACGTAATTTGATGTTTATATCAAATGAAACTATGATAATTCCCATAATTTTTTTGGAAGAAGAGTCTGTGTTAAAAGCCCATATTTTTCATGCAATTGTTAATCATGTTTAAAAAATTTAAAATTAAAATATATATTTTCTGTGATTTTTTTTGTGTCTGTTTTTTGTTTTTTCCTAAATTTAAATTATTTCCAAGATATCTTGATAATTTTCGAAAATTATCTGGATAGACTTTTTAGAAGTTACTTCAACTACTTTTTATGGAATTTCGGTGTTTATTTACAAAAATACTGAAAAAATAAACAGGTAAAATAAGAGATAAATCAGTATAAGACTATAATTTGTATCTGTCCTTTGATTTTCCCAAGCTTCCACATTTCAGAAATTAAAAAAATTATGTTGCTTCTAAAACATCTGAAAAAAAAAGCTGGGGTTTTTCCCTATCCTACTTTCATCTCTTTAATTCTCTGCTCTGAAAAACATGTTCACTCTTAATTTGATCACTTTTTGTGGCAGCATTTACATACTGTCACACTTTACATGGTATAATTATGTACTTATTTTATCCATCTTGCTTCCCTGGTGCACTGTCACTTGTAGTTAAGACAAAACTGGAAGACTAACAAATCCCTTGACTAATTTTTCTGAAGACATTCAGCAGTCTGTGGTCTCAAGCTGATCACTGTGTTCCTAAAAAGGTTGGTAGAGAAAATGCAACACATGCCATATTTCTAGAAGTAGCCTAATTATTTAAATTCCTTTTTCCGGTGGTCTCAGCTTTGTAATTTCATTATTCTCTTAACATTTTTCAAACTAGTTTGTGGGAGAGATAAGAAATACTCCTCTACTTGAATAATAAAGCTTAAAGTCACACAGTCAAACCTTCAGTTTATAACTTTGCCAAAAAAATGCAACATGTATATAGATTTCATCTACTCCGATTCAGTTTTCATTGTGAATATGATACTCTATGGATGTCTGAAGTATTACAATATGCATAATATATTCCTTGGAACTATCCTAATACATGCCTAGAGCGCCTCATAGTTTTTCATTGAAAACTCACAGAGTATATTTGCTATTTATCTTGGGTAGATTTTATGTTAACAAAATCATCATAAAATTTAATGAAAATTACTGCTTAAGAGTAGTTCAAATACGATGTAACTTCTAATTGTTGAATGCAATGATCCAGTTAATCTTGCAATTATATGTGATGTCTTTTTCATGGCTCTAGAAACAGTCTGTGAATTTAAACTTATATACTTACAACATGTAGGTTGCGAAAGTTTTTTAAGGATGGTTTTCAACAAATAAAAACTAACCTCAGAAAGATCTAGATTACAAATAATAAAAATACATTATTTTTCTAAAGAAATGGAAATAATCTTTGCTGTTAGAAGTTGAAATCAATTTACGAGGTAAGACAGATGGCTTAGAGAAACTAAAATGCAATTTCAGCTCCAGATCTAAACAAGCTTGGTAGAAGTCTGCAAAAACCATAAGAAACTCAAATTCTTCCCCTTTTCCATAATTAATTTTTTTTTGTATTTGTTCCCCATGCACAGTAATTTCTCCTCAACATTATTGTATTAACATTTTGCCTTTTGCTTTTCCATGTGATATAATGATATAAACAGTCTCTTTTTCTCTCTTTTTCTCTTTCTCCCACACAAACACACACACACAGAGGCCAGCTGGGCTTGATGTTCTGGCCAAGGAGTTCATAGGTTTTATCTACCAACACAATTTCTCTGGAGAAGTCCTCAGCAGCAGTGTAACCTGCAGGGCTGAGAACCTGGCTTAAGCCTCAAGGTACAAAAAGTTATCCTTCTGAAGAACTCCTGGTTTTCATCTATCAATCTTCACCTCCTGTTTTTAAGTTTTGCTCCTTTTCGACCACATCCTAAATACCTATATCAACTTTTACTCTCTAAGTCTTTTGTAGCCCTTTAGCATTTTCAATTGGTGTATACCTTTAACTTTTAGATTGTGTATAGTTTGTTACTAAAGTCATGTCTGTCATCTATTTAATACCTGAAAATTATAATTTTTGCCTTGAGTCTCTCCTACAAAAAGTGTGCTTCCCTTGATTATTCTTTTATTTCCATGGTGATTTTTTCTACTACCTTTTGTTATATAAAAGGGGTGGCAAATCATGAGGAAACACAAAGCCGATCTGCATGAAACTGATCTAAAAATTTATCATATTAATTTTTCACACAATGCAGTGTCATCTTCCCAAAGATGCCCACAATGACAGGTAAATGTAAAAGGATGTGTGAATCATTGTCAGAATCTTAATTTTAATGAAAGCATAATATCAATGAAAAGCATTTTTTCATTCTTGAATGAACTTGAATTTCATATTATTTAAATTCATATTTCATTTTAATTAGAAAAATGCATGAAATAAATTATGATGATTGATTTTAATGCTTAGAGGGCCAAAAGGAGTGAAAAGCCTACGTGAAACCTATATTCTCTCTTAGATAAACTGAAAAAAAATTACTTTTCCTCATTTAGTATAGTTTCTTAAATTAGAAGAAAGATACCATCACATAAAACTCAATCCCTATAATAGGTTATCTAAATTAATTTCAAGTCAAATAAAAAATGTTTCAAGTAAACCTTCTTTGTACAAATGTTGTTATATTTCAAAGATTGGCATAGCGTTGGAAAAGAGCCAAGAAAATGCAAGAACAGCCTCTTGTGTTCTAAAAAAATCCATTCACATAAAAGAGGATCAATCTGAAAATTAACTCTTTTATTCAGAATACAAAGGGAAAAAATTCTGCAAGCATTAATCTGTGGGTGACATATTGATGTCTTATTGCCCAGGGAGCCTACCACTCCTTAGGTTTCCTCTCCAAGGGAAAATGTAGTCATTTCAGGCACCACCAAGTCTAAAAAGATAGAATATTTTCTGCTCTGTGACTGTAAGAGTTGTCCTCTGGCAGCCTCAGCTCTGGACCCTGAAGACCCAGGCTGGAGGATTCGGTTGCCCCTCTCCCCTTTGCAGGGTCAAACATTAGCAAAGGGGAGCTGATGACCCAGAGACACAGGCCAGGGGACACTGCCATGGCAGGTCACACAGACTGCCACAGCAGTGCTTTCGACAGCACCTACACACTGGACCCACTTTTAGCACAAACACAGGCAGCCAAGTCCCCTTCCCTTGGGCTGGCAGAGAGAGAAGCTCACTAGTGTGGGCACACACGCAATTTCACAATTTTACTGCCAATATCACAGACCTTCTTGCTCATCACACAGGTCTCCTACTCACTGACTGGTCCAGCATGGTCCTTGCTAGCAAAAGGACAAGGGCACTCACGTATGTTGGAGAGTGAGATTTAGCAGAGACATAGCTGAGTAAATAGTTATGGAGTAGACAGAACAGATTGCATTGATCAGGTGCAGGGTTTGGTCAGGCAGACATAAGGACAACCCACATTTTTCATGCCACTGTCCCCTTTTATCTCTCCCTGATCCCCTTCCCCTGTGCATTTCCTCATCAGCTGGGATAGTCCCACTGACAGCCCATCCCCTTACCCTCAGCATTCCAGACCCTCCTTTTTCCATCCTTCTCAGACAGAAATATTACTACTTTGTCTGGGATGAATGTATTTGGTGTAAGAGGTGAAGCAACTGCACATTTCAGATACCTAAAAAGAAGACTTGGATTAGGCTCAGCCTCCCAAGTCTGAGGCATTTGTGGACGTGAAAGAAAGCAATTTCTAAAAACACAATTAAGAAATGCAGATAACTACACAGTTAAGACATCAAGGGGCTAAAAGAAGATAATTAATGACTAAGGAAAATATATTTTGGGTTTTAAAATATTAAAAAGTTTTATGTCTCTTCTTTATTGTGGAAGTACTTGACAATATTTTCCTTTGGAAAATGTATAAGAATGTGAGAATAATTCTGATCCATGGATTATACATTATTTGTGAAGTACATACAAGACAAATCTCCAGATATGACTTTTTAATGTGACAATGTCAATGTTTATACTGTGGTAATCTTCTTCATGTTGGGTCCTGTTTGGGAATCCATTGAATGGATCTCCTGCTGTAATGAATGAAAGCATAAATGTTTCCATTATTTATCCCCAGTCTGAACTTCGAAACAAACAAGGACTTGTTTTTTTACCTTCAGGTATTCTATTACAGACTGTATAGTTGCTACCTGGTTGATGTTCTTTCACATGTGAACCTTGATGCAAAGATATATGGCTTAATGCTTACAACAGATTGATCTTGAGGGGCCTTTCAGCACTTTATAACATCAGAACTGAAAAGTGCCTGTGTTGTATTGAAGGAGAGGTGATAGAGAAGAGAAATTACTGCAATTCAGCAGAACACTCACTTCTGTATCTGGAACAAGCTAAACAAGAAATAGAGTTATTGGGTCTTTTCCTAAGAAAATATTTTCCTTTCTGAGTATTAAAATGTGTCATAACACAAAACTTTCTAATTTTGTAAAATAATCACTACTTGGTGGCATATGATTTTTTTTTCTGTAACATTGTTTAGTAAAAGCTCTAACTCTGAGCAATTAAATTAAACTTCAAAATTCCTAGCATCATCTTTTCTATGAAAGCACCATTTCTACAGTTCCTTTTCTCAGATCTCCTGATTATAATTCAGTAGTGCTCTGGATAAACACGTAAGATCTGTCAGAGCACAAAATGAAAATTTCAGGAGTGACAGAATTTGACAAAACATCAGTTTGTAAAGGTTAAAATCCTTTTAAAAGCAGGTTTTGGAAATGCTTCTTATGCACAGAATGGAGTGCTGTTCAGCTCCAAACAAGTGGTAATAAAACATCACTCATTTTTTCATGTATAGTTGGTCTGATTCTTTCATACATTAGTAGAAAGAAGCTATTAAGTACAGATTAAAGTCTGAAATGGTAGACGTTTTCAATCCAGGTTATTATTAAAAGTGTGATGACTAACGAATTATTGAACTTACTTTATGTTTCCAATACCTGCATTGGGCACTGACAATAACTGAGGAGTAAGAAGATCAAGAAGTGAGGAAATCATAGAAATAACATTCAAGAATAACATGTTCACTCATTTTTTAATGTAACACTTTTCAGTTCTTACAACTTATATTAGTACATTGTCAGGTAAGTGAAATTTACCTGAAACCTTCATTTACTAAAGAAATTAATCATTCAATTTTTAAGAGAAGAAAAAGGTGCCACAGCATTGCAGAGAACTCAAGAAACAAAATTATTTTTATTAATATAAAAATTAGTTGTATGATTAGTAGTAAGAGTTATACTCACTGGCCCCTAAATTAAACTCATTTTTTTTTAAGTTTCTTCATTTGTTAGAGCATGACCAAAAATAGATATTTAATAAAGAAATACCTGTAATTTCTCTGCTTTTTTTGCCAATATTTGCATGGGCCTTAACACTGGCATAACCAAGACATATTTCATGAGCTGCGTGGAGTTTGCTTAAATATAGATGCTGTACTGGGGGCTGTGTCACATGGACAGTGAAAAAGGCTCAGTGCCTCTTCTGGGGGTGTCCCTTGCATGGCCACTGACCAAGGCAGTAAATGAGAAATGCAGAGACCAGCGTTGCTATGTTTCCCTGCTCTCCCAGCCTATTCAAACCACAGAGTGCAGAAGTGAGGTTTTGTTTATATCTGGTTTGTATTTACACTTTGCCTACATTTTAGGTGTGCCATATGCATTTGGTGGACCCTATCCCCCCTCATCATAGGTCATATAGAAGACTGCTTTATGTAAATATTGCAGTTATGAATGCTGCCACTGGATTTGTGCATGGCTGGGACCCTGGATAACATAAATCTAAAAGCAATGATGAGAGTGGTATGCTTAAAAATTGTTATGCTCTTTTTCAAGTCTTGTAATAGTTATTTTACTTTGTTGATTTCTTTGTTAAGAAAAATGGTGACTTGAACTGTGCCATTTTTATTATTATTAAGAAATTAGGAAATGCAGATAACTACAGGATTTTTTTTACTATTCCTGTATAATTTTTATTTTTTACATAATTTAAAAGCAAAAAACTGGAGAACTAATGATAGTATGATGCCACTGCATGTGAGAAATTTGAACAGTTATAAAAAAATGTCATTTATTGAGACAATTTTTTTCACTGCATTTTAAAATAATTGCTTTCTTTTTGATTTAATGAGTGTGTGGGAAAATTTCTTGTTCCAGATAAAGCAAAATTTAAAAACAGGAAAAAATAATCTTAATGAGCAAAGGCAATTTTAGTCCTCTTATTAAAATGAGAAAGAAGTAGAAGGCTGAAGTAATTTGTGTAAAATTATCTCCACATTGCTCTTAAATACATATGCCCCTGTAAAACATTGTAAATAGCAATGCTTACTACACTTGTAATAATTGGTGGTTTCAGCCAGTGCTAGCTGGGACAATTATAGTTAATGTAACCACGATGTCAAAGTTTTGCAGAAACATGTCAGCAAGATTATTTTTGTTGTTTCTTAGAAGAAGAACAGTAACAGACTAATAAGTTTTCACAAAGTAAAAAAAGAATCTCTTGGAAATGCTGTTGGGTATGAGAGTACATGTCACCTCTTTTCTAATAACTTATTACTGAATAAGATTTTTCAATGCTTGCAGTTCAGGGAAAATAACAAAAGGAATTGCCACTGCTCATTGTTATTTCCAGCAAAGGAATGGTTTTACCATTTCCATGTGGGTAGGCTTGCAATGTACTTCTAGATATACTTTTTTTTTTTTTTTTTAAATAATGGACGCATTTTCCTTTGACAATCTCTGCATGTCATCATGACTTTATATGATACCTTCCTTGAACCCAGAGTAGAGCTCTGAAGAGTTTCATGGTGTGCAGGTGCCATGACTTGAATACAGTTGCTATGGAGTTTCTGAAATGTCATAAAGAAAACTTCCTGCAATAATTCAACCACCCCCTGGCTTTTGAATCAAAAAGAAAAACATATATAATCTTCCACAGCAATCAGATAATGGATGCTGGTGTGAATACACAGCTGTTAAGTTTTTCAGTAAACACTTCAACTTGCAGAAAAAGAATTTTACTTCTTTGCTGCCTAAATACAAGACTAAATACTTTACTAGCTATCCTTTAATTTTTTTTAAAAAAAAGAAAAAAAAATTCATAGTTTTATGGACCTGTCAGTTTCTAATATTTTAAACAAGACATCTGAAATCACTCTTGAGTAATACTTTTTGTTTGTTTGTTTGTTTTAATTTTAGTTTTCTTTTCTGTAAAAAAAGAATAATTCTGTAAGAACAATAATTAGTTGTCTACTCCAGAAAAGTTCTGGAAATATCTCAATATTAAAAGAATATTAATTATGTTCACTATTATTTACATCAGCACTTACTGAAATCCAGAAAAGATTATTCTGAATTGCTACACAGCTACTGAGTCAAAACTCTGAGAACATCTTCTATATCAGCTCAGCAATATTTACACAACAAATTAAATGGTGGGGATAAAAGACAGGTTTTTCTTTGAGCAGGACCTTCTCTACACAGAATTTTGTGCAGAACAATGGGCATAAAACCTGGCATCTCAGTGAAATCATAATTTGATCAGTCCTTTTGAAGGATGATGTATCATTTTTAAGAATATATAGAATTCTACAATATCACAGTTTGAATAAAATGATGAAATAATTTGTTTTGATTCTTCACACCTGAGGGCAATTTGGTCCAAGCTACAATACATCCTTATTACAGAATGAAAGATAGTAAAATATCCCCACAGGGTGGAATTTTGCATGCGAAAGGAGCAATGAAAATGTACATTAGCTGTTTTGTGAATTTAAGCGACTGAAACAATAGGTACATACTTGGTAATAAACACTAAAAAAAAAAGGATGGATGTCCTTAATTATTTTCACTGTAAAAAAACAAAACAAACAAAAAAAAATCCCAAAAAAAACCCCTCCACCTCTATGAAGGAAATAGGGAACATCAGATTCATAAATGTCATACTAAGGAGAAGACATTTTTCAAACATGAATGATGAGATAGAGCTGTAGCCCAGGATACTCATCTTTAAAGCAGAAACCTCAATGCTGTTATAATTCTTTAAAGCATCTTATTCTACGGCCTGAGGTGAGATGCAGCTGGACTTTGATTAGGTCTCTGTTTTGTAAAGCTTCTCTGGCTCAGCATTTTTCAGATCTCCCTTATATTTACATCCAGAAGTTAATTCCCCACTTAACTGAAGAGGTGACTGAGCCCAAATGTGTTCTAGTATATTGGGCATCTGACTCTAAAGCTTAACTTAGGATTTATCTCATAGGGTTTGTAATAGAAAAAAAAAGCCTGGCTTAATTGATAATTTGAGAGTTACTCTTCACCAAAAGGGCTTTGAGTCCTGTAAATTGTTGCATGCTTGTGCAGCGCAGTAGAAATGGCTTTGGCATAGTTTGTAGCTGATTTTGATTTCCAGACAAAAAGGATTTAACCTTCCAAGAAGCATATAATTAAAACTAACTGTAATAAGAAAAAGTATATATTTTTGACATGGATTTTCACTGTAGAGAATCAGTTCCAACTTGGTGGTATGAGGCAAGTCACTAATGAACACTTAATTACTGCCCATGCAAACAACTGTTAAGTGCATAGGCTTCAGTGTAGGTTCTGCTAGAATTTATAACTCTATCCTTTATCAAGAATCATACTAAATACAGTCTGCAGACAGGTTGTTCACATCCTTCTCTTTTTTTAACTTGTGACTGCCTACTTATTTGAGAGTAGATAAATGAGTTTAACATAACTCCTTGCATTGCACAGAAAGTATTGAAAATGGTTACCTCACTGAGCTCACAAATATTCTCTATTTATCTTTTCACAAGAGCACAAGGATCTGTATCACCAATGTTCTTGTGAGACGGGGGTTAATAGAACATTGTATGTCTCTAGCAAATTACATTTGTTTTTAATAAAATTAGTCGGGTATATATTTTCTTTCATACCAATTTCATTTCATAAAATTTTGACTATTGTAGGAATTTTGAGCATAGTTTTGCCTCATCTAGCCTAGCAGATGACTTGATTTTAATAACAACAAATCTGTATTTTATTACAAAATGCAGATTGTTTCCTGCACTTTTCCCACACACTTTCCTGCTGGTCTAGTGTATGAACTTCAATCTGAAATTCTCTGGAGTGGTAAAAATTATTTTATTGTTAGTATGTGTACTGCACAGTCAGGTATGGCCACAAGAAGTAGGATATTAGAAAACAAATAAAGACAGGTTTTAAAGCTCTAGGATATGTGTTTGTTGTCAAGGAATCTTCAGGATACTTTGTGAATTATATTGGTTACAAATTCTTGCAAATTTTGTGTAACCAAAAGCTTTTTATTAATCACAGCATAACTAAATCTGAATGTACTTCTGCTTTTCACATCCATATAAAACATCCAGTTAAACAACAGAAATTCATTCAGTTATAACAAAACTTATGCTGATCTATAGTGATCTATGGGGTTTACTACATGTCTTTGTATTAATCAACCTTAGTAAAGATACATTGATATGCTTTATCCCAAATGGCATTATTGCTTTTGGTTCTCTACTAACATAGAAATACAGACAGTACTTACCTTAAGAAACACTGACATTCATAGATTCATTGAACTACTTTGAGATACTACTGACTTGTCAACTAAATCAGCTAATGGGATTTCCAAGATCTATGACAATAAGGCTTATACCTCAGTAATGTAATTAATGTGAAAATTTGGGTACTCAGAGGGAAATTATTTAATCTCGCAGGATGATATTGAGAGAACCAGTTTCTGAAATGCATTTAATCATAGCAAAACTTACAGTGGAATGCATATTTTTATTCTGTTTCAGAAAAAAAGAGCTGAAATCAAATGGTTTTCTGCAATTACAGGGATTACAGTGTTACTGTAGTGTGACACTACAGGGAAATGTAAATGTAGGCAAGGGCTCATTTAAAAGAATTCAGTCTGATTAGTAAACATGTAGTGTTTTAAATGGTAGCATAATGTCTGTTCCTTTCTTTGAAAAACTGATAGCTGGATTATGGAAATTGCTTCGAAGAAAAGGAAGTTGTTACAACATTTTCCAGCTAGGCATTATGAAGCCAGATTGTTTTCCCTGGAGCAGAAACATTTCACATAGAGTTTCTGGATCTCTGCTCTTGGGGAGGGTGGATGGGGTGTCACAGATTTTTTTTTTTCTTCCTTGCATATCAAAGCACAGAAACAAGCTTTCTGAAGCTCTGGATACCTTTTGTGTGTGTATCTTTTATATATATATCTTAATATATAGTGGTCTGAGTAGGTGGCTACTGATTTTGCTTTAACAACAGGACTGTATGGCTTAAAATCAGATTTTTCTTAGGGTTGATGGAAAGACCATGTTTACTCACCTGTGTGTGCTTTGACTTGTATCTATGTCAATAGGTAAGAAGTTTCTCAATGTAAAATTATTATTAAATGAAATATGGATGTAATTAGATAATTAACTGGTTTTCCTTCACAGTTGAATGGCTGCTCCTGTAGATAGAGCCCTTCTTAACACAGGGTAAGCAGAGCCTATGGAGTCTGTGGAGAAACTATGGAGTTTGTAAAAGATGGTATCAGAACCAGGTATCAGAATGTTAACATTTGTTATGAGGTCTTTTAGATACGATCTGTTGTTTTGAAGTCAGGGGGAGGGGGAAGAAAATATAAGACATGCAGCAAATAATGCTTTAAAATATACTTGAGGTAGAGTTAGCACACATTATTATTTGAAATTATTTATGTATTTTGGATCTAATTAAGTCTAAACAAATGTATTTCCTGGATACAAACTACTCTGAAGATCCAAGAGTGTAATAACAGCATGCAGTCTATACAATATGCAGTGTGATACCTCACTTTTTTAAAAAAACATTTTATCAGAATTATAGCCTGTATCAATACAGGTTTTGGGGTTTTATCCTTGCTTCACTGCCTCTTTTTTTAAGAGAACTGTGCTAGTGAACACCTGGCAAAGAAAGTGATTTGAAAGCTGCTGTTGGAAGTACCAACTTTTTTTTCTCTAAAACCAAATCCTACTGTTTGTTTCAGCAGCTGCAGCCCAGCCCAAAATCCAGCTTACTTACAAAACAGCTGTGTGTAAAGGTTAACAGACCACCCACGTATGAAACAATACAGGGCAAAATTCTGCACTCTGTTATTGCTCATTTTCATCATTGGCTAATAGCTGAATTTGGCATATTTAAGCTAAAATAATGTTTTTAATAGCTTATTCTATCTTTTCTCAGCTTCCCATCTGTTGTCCTGGGCTTTTCCTGCTGAGATAGAAAAGTATATTCTGTGTGAATGGGTAAAGTTCTTTCAACAGAAGGAGCAGGAGAAGTTTTCAGCTGCCTCAAACCTCAGACTCCTGGTCCAATGGAAGGTTTACCTGATAAAACAAGTCAGAAATGGTTAAAGGATCACACTGAATCATAGCAGTTCTTCATAATCTTTAAAAAATAAAGAAAAAAAATTACTTCAAGATTCTGAGGATTTTATCAGATAGTTCATGAAAGTCAATTTGTGTTGTCTGCTATTTAGATATTTTAGTAAGAGAGAGGGAAACCCCAAGGTTAGATATTCTTCTCTTGTTTGGACTTGACTTGGCAGAATGACATACTTAACCCAGGTTGCATTTTTAATAACTACAAGAGTGTAAATACTTTGAGAAGATGCAGTTACATTTTTCAAAAGTTTTAAAAATCAGAGAATGCAGAAGTTAAAAAGAATGTCCAAGTCGCTGGATCAATGGGCCAGCCACTCTGAAGCTGTTCCTGTCAGCTGTGTTCTATAGGACATGTCAGTGGTGCTGTCATTGAAACTAATAGGATTCAGTTTGAGTTATTGTTCAGGGATATGTAACCTGCCATATCAGGCTGAAGTGACCTTTGTAAAGTTCTGCACTTCTTTGTACACTTTTTTTCTTTTTTTTTTTTTTTTTTTTTTTTTTTTTTTTTTTTTTAAACTGGAGATGGACACAGTTCCCACTGTTTGCCTTCTGAAAACACGGATGAGCATCAAACCAGTATTTTAAGCAGTTTGTACTCAATTTGGTTGCTTCAATTTCTTGGTGACTAAAACTCAGTACCTTTGCTTTCTTCAGAGCCATTGAAAATAACTGTGAGGGGACTGGAGAACACTTATGGGCTGATCCAAAGGACACTGAAATCAGCAGGAGATTTCCATTAACTTCTATAAGCATTCAGGGCTCTCCATAACAATTTCTTTTCTGACTGCTGAGGATAAAATGATAGAAGTTTAAACATTTTTTGAATAAAAGTTCTAAAAGAGCATTAGGTATTCTGATGAATAATGTACAACAACTACTTACACAGCTGCTGAGAAGATCTTTTTTGAGAATTATTTGTCTGTAAAATCTCTCGGAGTTTGAGAGCCTGAACGCTGAATCTCATTATTTTTGGTGTCAGCTTTGAGCTTAGATATACAACCTATAACATTATTGTAAGGAATGTTTAATGTTCTTTAAAATAGAGACTGACTACTTCTTACTTTTTTTTTTTTTTTTCTGATGGCTATTCCCAAATACTTGCAACCTGTCAAGAGAATCTGTCCATCAATAACACACAATATTATGCATCAGTTACTCTGTTTGCTCTTTAGCTGTCAAGATCATTTTTTAAAGGGCTGTCACTTAGAAAGTTGTACAAATGAAAACTGAATTATGCTGCAGACTGTATGAACCTGAAGTTCTAATTTACTTGATATGATGGGAGAAGAAGGTGAGGAAAAATTGAAAATACTGCCAAAGAAGTAGCTGAAACTGTTTCATTACTGACTATTACAATTCTAAGGTGAGTGCTGGTTTGGGGTAGCATTAATTTTCCTCACAGTAGTGATTATGGGGCTGTGTTTTGGATTTGTGCTAAACAGTGTTGATAATATTCAGATATTTTCATTATTGCTGAGCAGGGCTTACATACAGATGCACAAGATATTGGGAGGGGACAAAGACAGGACAGCTGATCCCAATTTTTCCAAGGGATATCCCAGACCATATGGCATCATGCTCACCGCATAAATCTGGAGGAGGAAGGTGGAGATGTTCAGTGTGATGGCATTTGTATTCCCAAGTTACTGTTATGATGGAGCTTTCCTGGGGGTGGCTGAACACTTGCCCTCCTCTGGGAAGAGGGCAGTGAATTCCTTGTTTTGCTTCACCTGTGTCTGTAGCTTTTGATTTGCCAATAAAATTGTCTTTATCTCAACCCATGAGGTTTTTTCACTTTTATGCTTTCAATTCTTTCCCCATCTCATTTAGAGGATATGTGAACAAGTGGCTGCATGGGGCTTAGTTGCCAGTTGGAGTTAAAATTCCAATTTTCTTTATAAATCTTCTTCTCATTTTTGTTGTTATTCAAATATCTATTACTATTGCAATGTAAAAAAATAATCAGGACAGGAAAAAAACCTCAAAACATAAAAGACAATTACTAATTGATTCCTGTTCTGTAGGTCTTAAATACAATGACAGAACATACACAAAACATTCTCAAAAAAAAAGTAAAAAATATATATGAGGTTATTTTTGAAATAAGTGTAAACCAAAATTATGATACATATAGCTAGCCACAGCTAGCTTGGGAGAAAAAAGCTTAAGTGATGTACCTGTGACTATAAAACAGCTCTGTAGGCTTAGGACCTCAGAACATTCCTGAAACTCATTTTCTACATTATTAAATTCTTAGAAAAAAATTAATTGACACATTGACACAAATGTGAACCACAAGTCAGGCATGGTTGAGGAATCAACACAGCCATGGAAATCATCCATTCAGGTAAAAGTCTGTATTAGAGTCTAAAATGTAATGTATCAATTATACCTGGCCAATGGTAGGTGATTTCAGGGCCAGAAAACCCCCTTGTATGTTTAATATAACAGAGAGCCTGTAGCCCACCAAAAGGCAGTTTGACTGTTGGTAATACAGTGTACCAAATTTCCCCCTGGTATATCTTTGTTGACTTAAAAATATCTCAGTAATAAAGAATTTGGCACTGCAAAGACATTTCAGGGATATTAATTTCATTGCTAAAAATTTAGCTTAATGTGTTGTCCTAAGCCTTCTCAATTTCTTACTATATTTTATCATCAATAAATACACTTGTTTCTTAATTGTACAGGAGGAAAAAAAAAAAAGTAGAAGTAACCGAGGAAGACGGATATATAGATAGATAGATCCCTCTACAGTAAGGGATAAGGTATTTCATAAATAGTTAGATAAACGTGCACAGTGATTCATTTAACCTTCCTGAGGTCTGGATGAAACTAGCAGCAGCTTTTCTCTCTAAATATTGTTCCTGCAAGTAAAGAGAGATATGATAAGCTCTATATATAATTGGAAGAGTAACATTATTCTGTTGAGGTAAGAGAGAAAAGTTACTGACCTTCACAGAGCTAATTGAAAGGAAAGCATTTTGTACAGTTCCTCTATTTATTTTCATAGTTTATTTTTATATACTACATATGCACTCATGCTTACATACATTGGTACATGCAGTGTATAAAATTGCTGTGAAAAGGCTCTGAATATCTGAGCCTTGATGCTAATGATATTGTGACAGTAATTAATGCTAATTAATATATTCTTGGCACAATATTAGGCACCATGGGGACACATAAATTGTATCAGTTATTTCATTATACAAAAGTGCAAGACTACATACAATTTTTTTCCTAATTGAAATTTAGTTAATTGTCTGTATGCCAAAAGAGAGAAATATCATCTTCATATCAATAACTGTAGGAATTTTTTGTCTTCAGTACAGATCTGTTTTGAAAGATTGTCATAGCTCACATATTATCATTAGATAATAATTACGAGTTATTTGTCTCTTACTGTACTTGCCAAGCCCCTGTCCTCTGCTAAGGCATGGGATTTTTAAATAAACAATTTTTGTTTCTTTTTAACTACAGTCGAGTTCAAGAAAGAATTTAACACCCTAAACTATAAATTATGTTTCCTTCTTCCACCAATGTAGAACTACTCAGAAGTAGTATTGGATGTCAGAGGGCTTTTTACAAAACCCTAAAAGTATCGTGTGTAATGATGAATAACAGTCTAGATAATTTTGCCTGACTAATGGAGTAGTACCCTTATCTAATTCTTTTTCATCTTTCTTGTGCACATCATGTGAGACAAAACACTGGGTATAGTTTTAGCTTCATTATTCAGGTCAAACAAGTACCATAAGCACTTATCAAGGTGCTGGATTGGTTGCTGAACAACCGTAGTTTGCTTACTTTGTCACTCTTCCAGAGGACAACTTAGCCTGTGCACAGCACTTTCAAACACCATGCACTACAGAGGTTAAAAAAAAAAAAAAAAAAAAAAAAAAAAAAAAAAAAAAAAAAAAAAAAACCACCTACAAAATTGCTTCTTCTGGAAATGAAATGAATTAAGAATTTGTGTGGAAATTAGTTTCTTCCTTCTTTTTACTAGTTGATTCTAAAGTCAGACGTCAAACTCCATTAGTTCTGCCTTACATATGAAATATCATTTACAGAGCAGCAACACTAACCTGTGACTCGAGATTATGATGTTGGTCTCTTCCTTTTTAAAATGCTAAGATTTAGTTTCAATCAATTTAGTGAACCTGTATGTAATTTCTGTAGGTAGAAATACATTTTTTGCATAATTTCATGGGCCTCCATCTAGGAGGAGCTAGAGGGCACAACCAGAGAGAACAGTTAAAATAATATTCTGCAGCCAGTTAATACCCTGCAGCCAGTTTTCTAAAGCAATGACAAATTATCAGTACTGAAGAATTTAGGACAATATTTTAAAGACTTTAAAATTATTGCCAAAATTATCAATCTTCATAGGTTGCACTACACTTGCAGGCATTTATCCCCCTAATTTCCTACATCAGATCGTATTGATAATATATAAAAAATATTTAATTTTGCTACATTTATCACTTAATGACTTTTTTTTTTAAGGTATGACTTCTGTTTGGATGAAGTGTGAGATAACTCACTCAAAGGGCCACTAAAGCTCTGTCATACTTTTTATTTTGGCTAGAAAATCTGCATGCACTCAGAAAATCTATGACACAAAAAATGCTTACTAAGCCTTAACAATGTGAAGATCTTTAAAAAGTCAAAGCTTTTGTTGCATAGTATATTTAGAAGATCAAAAACAATCTTCCATTTTATAAGTGCATGCAATTTATCATTGTTAACAATAGTTAACTATGCCATTTCTAAAAATTATTTGTTCACATTCCATTCATATCTGGGCCCTGAATTTTATCACAGTTCCTGAGTTCAGATCTTTCTCTTCAGGATTTTTTTGGCCTGTGTTCCTCACTCAAAAGGTTTCTTCACTTTTTGTATTTTTGCAGGAATGCTGTTTCATCTGCTTATACTTTCTGACAGACTTATTACAGACAGAACATTACATGGCAGAATATTACACAAGATTAATCATACACACGTGGCCTATATTTACTTCAGAACAAACACACATACTTGAAGACACATTCAAAGATCTTTAACCCTCCAATTCCCTTTTTTTTTTGCATTTGACTTATACTGTCTCAGAAAAGTTCTGTTTAGAAGTTCCATCCTCCTCAACACACAGAATTGTTTACAGATAACCCCAGTGCTTTTGCTAGATGAAGTTGTATTTCCCTCATGATATCTCTAACAGACTACTCAGGGCGAAATCAGAGAAAGGCTGTGATGTCATGGATAACATCCACAATTTGTTACATGGGCACCATGGGGATTGATTTTTCATTTACTGAGAAATTTTTCATATTTTTCATTTTTGGACACAGGAGAGCTTTGATAAGGATTTTATTGTCTGAAGGTGAACTGATTGTTGGCTGCTCAGCACTCTGTCAGCAATTTTTTTATGGATACACACTGTCTGTTCTATAGTGGCTGGTATTTGTTCATGTGTTTCAGAAGTTCATTACTGCCACATGGAGGTGGTGGAGATTAAGAAGATCTAAAGGAAAGTCTCTCTGTTATCTCTGTTGAAATACACTTGCAGTGAGAGAATTTTTCACTATCTTAGCAAAAAATGTCATTATATGAAAGGAAAGAAGAGGTCATTCTTGTCATGCTGGTGTTCTCTTCTCTGAGCTGTTGATAAAATTCTGATTGCCTAGGGTTGCTGGCTTTCTCTGTAATTTCCTGACATTAGATTTGAGAGAGAGCACCTTCTGTAGCTTTTGCAGCAGCTACATTTCCTTTTACTTTATTACCCTGAGACTATTTCATATCATCTGGAATTTTTTCTGATGTTTCCCATGATTCTTGTCTTTGAGTTCCTTCATAGTTCAGTGTATTTCACTCAAATGTCTTTTTATCTTTCTTAACCAAACATTTTCTAACCTCTTCTCGGTATGTCTGTTTTATTGGCATGAATCTGGATATCCAAACTGATTTCTACTGATTTCTAGGCATTCTCTTGTCATGAATTAAACACCTTTAGAGTTATGCTAATATTGTCACATTTTGCTGCTGTAAAAAAAAAAAAAAATGAAATATGTCAATGGGCTGGAGTGACATCAAGGTTCATTGCTTAACACTGGTGATGTATGATAGTCAAGAACCAGAGGAAACGATACGACTTCTGAGTAGGCAAGAAACAAACTTTTCATTAAAAATATCACTAATATCACTTCCTGTTTGTAATTTTACATTTTATTTTTCTGGAAAGAATCTGGGACCTAAGTTCTTTCACATTATGTAAAAATCAGTCACCGGATGACTTCGTCAACAACAATTTTAGGGGTTTTTTAGCTGAAACTTCCACATATAGAAAAAGTGCTCATAAACAATGATCAATTGATTAAGATTGTCTCATGAAAAATGGACATTATATTTTTTAAAAAAATCTGCATTATTTTATTATAAAATTTTACATTTCCCACTGTGTAATTTTTTATATTAAAAAAAAAAAAGAAAGGTGGGACACTTTGTTTAGTATATCTTTGTCTACAGATATGTCTTGATCTTTCATTAGGACACAGTATTGTCCAAACACATGGTTTTCAGTAATAAGTAATTCCATATTTTCCTTCTCAACTAATCAATAAAGGCTAATCTTTATAATCCTAAAATAAATGATAAATGCAGTAGCATGAGATATCCCTTATGAAAAAAACAAGTGCTGAATCAAACTACTACTGCTATATTTTTTTTTTAATTTTTTTTTTGTTGTTTTTTTTTTGGGTTTTTTTTTTATTATTATTACATGTAATCTATGACCATTCTTTATTTAGCTCTTCATTATCTGTGATGATAAGAAATAACCCTTGAACTATCATACAAAATTATAATGCATCAAAATGCTCTTAAGTAACTGTAAATATATATCTGCAGAAAGAAATAGCTGGAATGTAAGCAATGAGGAGTATCAAATTAAGATGTTTAAATCTTTTTATTCCAGTCTGTTGCTTTTGATAAAATTACAGGATTAGTAGTTTCAGAGAAGACAGCAGATGCAATATATTTTGATTTTACTGAAGCCTTTGATGTGCCGTGCTGTGAAACCACAAAAAATTAATTCAAATTGTCTCATATAAGAACTCTACCACAGAGATTGACAAAAATCATTATAGAATGATAAACAAAGAAGCATAATGATAATTTCAGCTTTGCTCTGGAGAGGTTTCTGAGGTTGATAAGATCAGTTCCCTCTTTTGTTCATGTCTTTTATTCTATTGTGTGATTATACAAATTACACTAGCTTAAATTTTTGTACATAGTTGAGAGAATAAATAACATCCAGACAGACTTGGACAAGATTGAGAAGGCAGCCCATCAGGCCCATCAGGTTCAAGTCCAAGTATAAAGTCCTGTTTCTGGGTCATGGTAATCACTGGGTAATGGGGGGCGAAGGGATTGAGAGCCTTGATGAGAAGGATTTGGGGATAGTGGTGGCTGAAATTCTGGACATGACTGAGGAGTGCTCTGTACTCATAGCCCAGAATCACAGAACCACAGAATTGTTAAGAACGAGTCCAACCACTGACCCAGCACCATGACCATGTTCACCACTAAACCACTTCTTAAATGCCATAGCCACATTTGTTTCGTGAACACTTTCAGGGGTGATGACTCCACCACTCTCTGGGCACTCTTCTCCAATGCTTGATAACCATTTCTGTGAAACAAGTTCCATAAGATCTGATGCAAACCTCTGCTAGTGCAACTTGATGCCATTTCCTCTCATTTTGTAAGTGGATACCTGTGAGGAGAGATGGACACCCACTTCATCACATCCTCCTTTCAGGTAGTTGTAGATAGGAATAGCCTCATTTTCTACAGATTTAAGTTTTTTTCCAGACTTTCTTTGGTGGAAAGCCAACCACAACCTGGGCTGCCTGAAAAAAGACATAACCAGCAGGTCAAGGAAGGGAATTCTGCCCCTGTATCTCACCCTGGTGAGGCCTCACCTGGAGCACTGCATCCCAAAATGAGATCCTCAGCTCAGGAAAGACATGGACCTGTTGGAGCAAGTTTAGAGAAGACACAAAAATTATTTAGGAGGATGGAGCACCTCTCCTATGAGGACAGGCTGAGAGAAGAGAAAGCCTAGAGGAGAAGCCTATTCAGTCTGGAGAAGAGAAAAGTCTGGGAACAACTTTTTGCAGCTGTTTAGCAGGGCCTGCTCTGGTAGAACAAGAGATAATAGCTTAAACAAAAAGCAGGTAGATTTAGACTAGATAGAGGAAGACATTTTTTCCAGTGAGGCCAGTGAGGCATAGGAATATGTTGCCCAAAGAGGGTAGGTGCCCCTCCCTGGAAACATTCAATGTCAGGCTGGATATGGCTCCGAGCAACTCAATTTATTTGAAGATGTTCCACCTCATTGCATGGGGATTGGACCAGATGACCTCTAAAGGATCCTTCAAGACAAACTATCTAGATTTTATGATTCCATGAAAATTCTTAAGTGCGTACTTTTTTCTTGATGTTAGGTTGAGAATAAGGAGGTACAATCTGTGGACAGTTTCCTGCTGTCCCAAGAAAATTTAAAGTTGTGAAAAGAGAAGGGCTAAGAAAAAGTCTCTAAAAATATTCTTATTGGTTTCATTTGGAGTAATTTTTTTTTTTGCTAAGATACATTGTGCTTAAGACTTTATACTCAAATATTTTTACCACAATAAGGAAGTCATACAAGAGTCCTACACACTAAGTACAATGATAAATGCAGTGATTTTATAATAAATATTTCAATAAGTTACAAATGCTTCTATGAAATTATGCAGAAAATGAGACTAGATTCTATGTAAATTCTAGACTGTGGAAGGATAGAGTGAAAACAGCAAGAAGGATTTGAGAGCTGTAACTCATGACTAATGGGACTTCCTGATTTCTGTAATCTAAATAACAATGCATGCATACCCTTCAACTGATTCTATAATTCCTGTTTCTCTGTAATAATAGATTTATTCTATTTATACAGAGTAAATCATTCTCCCCCTACTTCTTTTGCTTCAATTTATGCCTAGCTTGGTCCCACTAAAAATAAAGTGAAAGGCTTTGACAGAAGACTTTAATGTGAGCTTAGAGGTTTGGGAAATTTCTGGCTAGTTAGTCAGCTCACTTTAAATAAATAAATAAGAGTTTGCAAGCGTGAGAGCCTGGGGAGAGCTTAATTAAAGTGAATGGGGAAATTAAATTGAAAAAAAAAAATGAGGCAACAAGAAGGGAAAGAAAATCAGTCAGGGAAACTCGTGAGTGAGAGTAAAAAGCAAATACCAGAAAATCAAAACACAAGATTTCATAACCATGCTGCGGTTATTCTTTCTGGAAGTTCTTCCTACTGATGCTCCCCACAGACACCTATCACATGGGGAGGAGATCTCCCTAGTGGAAGGAGAAACACTGTGCTCCCATCGTGGGATTGACTATGCAAAGGAGCTTGCAGCAACTGAAGGGTTTGTCTACACAGAGATGTTTTTCAGACATGAAACAGGCAGAATAATTAGTCCACTTTAAACTATTCTAATATGACTCCCCACTGTCAAAATTATTTTGAAAAAAGTGCTTTTCTTATTTAGAAGTAAAGTAATTAATCTGGAAAACAGCTGGATTTACTCAGTGATTGACTGTCTGTGTGGGGGAAGTTATATAAGCACAGCTAAATTGATTGCTGTCACTATGCTGGAAATTATCCCAACAAAAATAGACATACCATAGATTGTAGAGACAATACATACCTGTTTTCTCAGTATGTTAATTATAAAGCATGTGTTAAAACATGGGTTAAAAATTTCAACATGTGAGGAAAGACAGCACTTTTTTTTCTTTTTTTTTTTTCTTTTTTTTTTTAAGGTGATACAGTATGAGTCCCTGGAAGTTTTGGAAATATATCCCACGAAGGGGAATTGAACTACTGGATTCTTTGACCTGTGGAACAGAAAGCTGATAGAGGTCATGCAAACATTTTGTAGGAAGAGGTAATAGCTTTTATTAGGCTAAACTGTGAGCTTAAAATAAATTAACAACATCTGACAAGAAGCAGCAAATCCAAACTAAAATCTGGTTAGACACAGGTGCTCTTAATTACTGCTTATTATGTTAATAAGGCTACTGAATAAAAGTGTCATTTGTAGTAATGAGGGTTGGTATGGGTAGGAGAGCTGGCTGTGAGCTGAATTTCAGACCCTCAGAACTGGCCAGTCTCTGAAAGAAGGAGGCGCTTTATGCTCAGGCAGAGATAGCAAATGCAACTTTGCACCTAAGTGGATATGAAGTTATTTAATTAAAGCAAGATTAACATGTCTCAGTTCTTGATTTTATTTTTGTTAACCTCTCTGCAGGTGTTTCATATGGGATTTTTGCTCTGGTTTGTGAGTGGAGGTTTTTTCTCTCAGTTTCCATGAAAATTTAGTCTCTGAGTTGGTTTTTTTTTTGATGACATATAAGAATCAAGCACTCAATCACCATGAATTTTCTCAGGAAATTGAAACCATACTCTGAGTTTTTTCCTTTTTTTCTTTAAGTTCCACTCAGTAATTCATATTACTTTGACAAGCTGCTTTGACTTTTAAAAGGCATGTGTTTTTTCTCTCCCATAAACAGAAATTCACTTGTTCATCTCAAAAGTATAACATTCATGAGCAATAATGCTGACTTTTTAATATAAGTCAAATTTATTTTAAAATCTGATGTGAATCTGTAAGTAGCTCTAGCTTTCCTAATATATGAACGTGAAAAGTATTTCTAATATATAGAAAAGTGAACACAAATTAAAACAAGAGCAATCTGGTCACTTAAAAGAATTGAAATGTGAACAAGAGCCAAGTCCATTTGATTGCAAATGTGCTTGGTGATAAACTATTTCATAATGGTAGTCATGGTGAAAAATAGTTGAATAGTAAAATTACAAAATAGCATCCTATGAGGACATCAAACACACTTTGTTTTAAAAGTTAGTGAGTTCTGCTTTGGCTATGAGTTAAAAAAAGCTAATTTAAGAAATTCTCAAAACTTTCTTCAGCTATCACTCAGAACTTTTCTGACTGCCAATGTATTTTGGCTTCACAAGGAAAACTTCTAGTGCCAGAGGCAAAAGTATGTTAGTTAAAGCTGAGGGACAGACATGAATACATGTTCGGCTTTGCAGCTGTAAACCCTGGTTAGCTCATCTCCCCACACCACAAATCTAACTCTCATGGACTTAGAATATCTATGCTGCATTAACTAGGAGCTAAAGTCACTAATAAGTAGTCCTGTGAACAAACATCAAACAGCAAATTAATCAAAAAAATTAAGGCAATTGCCACACACAGAGCATGATTTTCAAGTAATTTGAAATCTGTTCATATTTAAAATGTCAAACCGAATTGAAAGGATATGCATTTTAGATTTCACCATATGTTTTTCCAGAGAGAGGATCACCTATCTGTTTATCCATTCATAGTATTTACACAGTAGCTCACATGTGATGCCTGCAGCCCAGAAAGGTGTTTTATGTTTGGAAAGATTTCATTAAAAAAAAAAAAAAAAAAAATTAAAAAGAAGAAAGTTATAAGCTGAAATAAGAAATATAATTTGCTATTGAATCTAAAATATTAAAAAACTTGAGACCTTCTCATTCTAAATATTATCCTCAGCTTATTTCAAGAAGAGTTTGTATGACAGAAACTCTGCTTAGAATTTTTAATTCACATGGTTTAGGCACTTAAACCACTTTTTAATGTGTTGATCAGTTACACCATGAGGTGTCTTGTTAAAGTGAGAACTTTAAGCAACACTGATGAGTAATAGAGTTCACAAAAAGATGAAGTATGTTTTAGAAAATCCACAGGATTTCATTCCCCAATATCCAGTACCCTGTGATGAAACATGAATGTAAATTATTATGGCAAAAAAAAAGGTATTGGATGCCATTGCAATGCTGGTTTTAAAGTTCTCCTGGTTGTAGTGATAAGGGATACTAAGCAGAGTCTGCTATGACTTCTTCACCTGGGCTGGATTCTGTGCACCTCTCAGCAGCAGAACTCAGTGGTGCAGATTGTAATTCCCTTAATGTTCAATGGCCAGAAGCCAGGTAGATCTTTCTGGTGTGAGGGATTCTGCTGTATTCTTCACCTTTCACAGTCAGAAATAACTACATTACTGAATAGTATGACTTGGTACACAGTTTGACTGGAACACAGGAAGTTTTAGCATGAGGAAGAACTTGTTCACTGTATGAGTGACTGAGACTGAAACATATCCCTGAGAGAGGGAGTATCTCCGCCTCTGGAGACAATGCAAAATCAAAGTCTGTGATACTGTGATAGAAGTAGACCAAAAGTGCTTGTGCAAGTCGCCTCCATAAACGGTGTGTGCAGGTCAGTCTGTTTATTTAAGGCTAGACTTTTTCTGGTTTTCTGTCAAATATATTTCCCCATGACCTAAAGCTGGCTGAAAGGCCAGGTCTTTACCTTTCACAAGAATGGCTGAACCACATCTAAAGCACATATAGGGAAAAGCATCTACTCAAAGGAATCTGTTTCACATACAGGAGAATAACTCTTAGACTTTACTCAAGAAGAAGTGAATATGGACAATCTTGCACTAGTTTTATGCAAATATTGTTAGCAGAAGTTAATTTAAATTTGCTTCTCTGCTTATGTAAGCACTCCCACACTAAACAAATCAGAAAAAGGTCCCTGGCCTCATTTTATTGTTCCAGCTATAGTTCCAACTACAGTCAACACTATGTGCTTAGGAACAGAAGAATAAGATTTGAATAATTACAGTGATTTGGGGGCAAGAGGCAGAGACTAGATACAAAGAAAATTAATCATATACAGAGCCAAAGAGCTTCCAACTTAATTTGGCAGAAAAATAAGTTGCCATCAACTGAAAAGAGCAATGACTCCAAAACTTCAGGAACAGAATTTGGTGGAAATGTCTTTTTAGTACTTTAACTAATAAGCTTAGATAACTTACTGCAGCCTAACATCATGTAAGGGAAAAGCACCAGAATAGCTAGATTTAAAGATCCAGTTTAAATCCTTACACACTGGTGTTTTTGGAACACCCTAAGCCAAAAATTCAACAAGCGTAACAATTGCTACTTATCTATGTGTACACTGTACATAGGCCATTTATACTTTTTAGTCTCTCTATTACTGTACAATAAATCCACAATGTCCCTATTTGTGAAAAATATTGTTTTCATATTATTTTCCATTTGATGATAGATTTATTCAGTTAAGCTTCTGTGCCTTTGAAGTTCACAATGTTCTCTATATATGTTATCAGCATAAATTTGGATCAAACAGACAGGTAAGAAGAATAAAAACAGGGTAAAGAAATAAAGTATGACAAAAAAATGTTCATTTAGGATAAAAATTTCTTGTGGTTTGACTAATTGTTACAGTGCACAGTTTTCAATTGATCAACCATGGAATAATTTGATGACCAAGTCATATTATAAAGCAACAAATATTTCTATACTTGGCTAAGTGAAATCTTGAACTGCTAGCACTAGTATTGAGCTGGATTATTTTTCTTCCTTATTCTTATTTGCTAATTTTATGTTGTTTAGGTTTTAGTCTAAGATTGGATTCATTCCTTCATTCACTTTGGTGATGTTTGTGAACTGCTCAAACTGAGTGGAAAAGCTGTAAAACACAGATTTATTTTTTTTTAAATTTAGTTCCCCTTTTTTGTAGTTTCTTTACTCTTGATAATTAATGGGTAGAGGAGAATTTGTTCCCACTGTAAATAAAATAAAAAAAAAAAAAAAATCAAACAGATAAATCTTCAATAAACTACCTAAGAGGCAGAATTTGTAGCATGGATAGCTAAAAGAAGTTACAAAGTAAAACTTCATAGGAAATGTGTGGGAATTCTGGAATTGTTTTATAAGTTTTAGTTATAAGTTTAGTATAGTTTTTAATTGTAACTTTAGTGTAGTTTTTTAGCCACCCTAAGTGGGCCCCCTATCCTAGAATGTTCTTATCAGAAGTTGATAAGAGTTTCCAAGACAACCCAGGTCTCTGCCCAGAGACTGTCTCCCATTGGTCCCTCCCTGAGATGAATCCCTACCCATCCTCTCCAATGTATCCTCCCCCGCCCCCCCCCCCCCCCCGTCCATCAATTATCTCCAAGGTCCGAAGGTTCGGCCAGTGGTTGGTGGATCCCCCAGGGACCCCTCCCCAATTTACCTTGATTTGTTAGTGTTTATGTAATTCAGTTGGCATTTGCCACTTTGCTTTGTTTTATTGGTTTACAACGTGTATTCCATGCCCCGAATTGTTTTGGACAAAAACTCCCTGCAGCCCAGGTTCGAGAGTTTCCCCTCTTTCAAACCACGGCTGTGACAGCGAAGGTTAAGGTGCTGCAGAGCCAAGAACCCACACAACGGTTCTGTTGAGGCGTATCAGAGCCGGCAGGTGGTCCAGCCGAACACCGGGCGGACCAGAGAAAGATATGCACCTCAACAGAAATGCAATAGAAATGAACAACGGTGACATAATCATCTATATTGCCTAAGGCATAAAAGAAAATCGTTAATTCACAGTACAAATGAGCCTTGATTTTAAGGTGGTCATTGTCCTCTGTGTATACTCTGAAAGTGTGCTTTGACAATACACAAATGTTGTTCTATTCTTCTAAATCTCATTTCAGCCACCAGTTTTTTCTGAGGAAAAAAAAGAATCTGAGTGTTGTTAGTAGTAGTCAGCTGTCCAAAGAAGAGCTATCTGCTAACAGTATAGCTCTACTGAGCTAGTTTAAGTTCCTTTGTTCATAAAATCTTTAGAATTTACCCAGGAAAAAAATTATCTTTTTTTTCAAATTTGATTAAAGTTTTGAGAAGTATGACAAAGCAAATTGAGGTTTGTATGTAAAAAGATTTTTTTTAGATGGTGCCTGGAAGATATGAACCACCTGCAAAATGAAGATTCTGTTGCAGATATATGTTCCATATTGCTCTATTTTAGTTCCTTAACTAACTAAATGATAATTACTTTCATGGCCTGAAAGTTATCAAAATTTTGCTTTAGCCATGAAAGAGAAAGAGTAAAATTGTAGATGTAATCAGTTGAAGCTCTCCTTGTATTACATAACATTTTTTCATGAGTAGAAGGGACTGCATTTAAACTACTTTTGAGATAGGCTGTGTAGAAATTTTAGAGTAATCTTAAAAGAACTATTTATAAAATTACAAACTACTGTCATTTTCTACAGCATTTTGATTACCATCTTGTGCCTTTATACGGTGTTAATTAATCAGATAAAGCACTAAATGGTACAAACTCAGTTTATATTTTCTTAAATTATCTTTTTATTTATTTAATGTATTTTAGGGGTCAAGATTCTCTGCAACATTTATCACTCTTTAACACTCTGGACGTATCTTGTGGGATTAACTCTGGTATGTGAATGGCAGACATGAGCTACGTGGTAGTTCACAGGAAATATTTAACTCCACAGTCTGCCAGATGTCTGATCCCGATAGATCTTTCTCCCAAAATGTAATGTTGACACTTTTCTAACTTTTTAATAGGAGCATTATGTTATACATTTTAGGGTTGGATTATTTTCTAAATTATATTAATCTCACAATATCAAAACAAGACTATTTTTTTATATTTCTTAGGGGTGGGTTTGAGGTGGTATATTGAGTGGTATATTGAGGTTTTTGTAGCAAGTTTTGCAGAATGTTGACTCTTCTCTCACTCTTATTTGTAAATTTTTAAAATGAAAACCACAAGGCACCTGCACACGCTGTAAGAAAGGCTGAGCACTTATTAAATAAACTGTGAAGTGGAGTATATAATACATAGTATAATTTGGTATTATGTTTTGTGTAACAATGTATCAAATTGCCCTTGGTCTGTGGACAGACAGAAAATCAAACTAAAAATTATGAATGAGCTTAAATTCACTCAAACTTAAAATTAGATCATATGGTCCATTGCACGCAAAGATCCATTTCAAAAATATGATCAGCCTTAGTGTTCGAGCTGTACCGCCCTGCACAAAGTAAAAATTCTTCAAATATTATAAAAGGTGCCTATGGCAAATCTGTTCCTAACTTGTGTGCTAGAAATGAGGCTGGATCGAAGTCAGAGTTTTAAATACAAAAAAAAAATTTCTTTATTTTTACATGGTTTCAGAAGAAAAAGGGAGAAAGGAAAATAAGTAATTAAAAGCCACTTTTCCTTCTTTTGTGCCTGTAATAAACAGGAAAACTTGCTCTGGTAATTTGCAATACATAATTCTGTGGTGCAGATTTGTGGTAGTGGGGTAGGAGTTTGATGGGTAACAGCTCAATTTCTGTGAAGATCCATCCATTATGAATGGATCTATGGAGCTACACAACCAGGTATAGTTATGATCCAAGACTTTCCCAGATTTTTGTGTCTCACCAAAGTACTTGACAATGTGGATAGCTATAAGCAGAGGGTGGTACAAATTACTTCAATCAGATTCTGGTGAATTTGAAGCCTAGTCACTTATGTTGAAAGAAAACTCCAAGCCAAAAATAAATGCATGGCTTCATCATTATCAAAGCCTCCATTTATCATCCTATTTATCCTCCATTTAAGAAAAAAATAAAATAGTCCTACATATATTTTCCTAGTAAATCCAAACCTTTGGAAAGCCTAACATAGACCACATGATTGTATAATGTAAATCATTAGAAGCCTGTAATGTATTCAATTTCTGCAATATTTCATTTCCTTATATTTAATTTAAACCACATTGGAAAATGTAAAAAATATAAAGACATGAAAAAATCCTTCCTAAAAACCCCAAAATCTTTTTTTCTTTTTCCCTCTAGATATCTTGCAGACAAGTTAAACTTTTCCTATTTCATTCAAGCTCTCTATATTTACTTACTAAGAAACTTTACTAAGTGGTACTTCTCTCTTCTGCCTTCAAAACACCTAACTTCTTTCATTAAATTGCTGTTTCACACGGTTCTGGGCTTCCCTTCCCTAAACAAGCACTTCCAAGTAGCCTCAGAAACAGCAGAGATTAATTTAAGAGGGGTTTATACAATCCTGTCAACAAGCCACTCTGCTTGTCAAAGAGATAGGACTCTAAATGTTTGTCTCTTTGTAAAGGAACTTGAAGGTAATTTGTGAAAATAGCCCACTATTCAAAAGAATAAATCCAGATGTCATTACCAGCCATTCCACGTGAGTTCCAAAGAGTAGCTCGAGTTGTATTTTCATTTCTCAGTGGCTTGAACAAAATTCAAGGAACCACGTAGAAAGTGAAACACACAGAATACTTTAGAAATAGGCATTAAATTAGCTTTTCCTTTTCCATCCAAGGAAAGGGAAAGAAATTCTTCACAGTATAAAATATGGTTATAATCAGTACATGTTAAAATCCAAGGAGATTTTTTTTCTATGTTTTCTACTGCCATTTGCAAATAATTTAAAATAGGTTTTTGAAAACCTGGTAGGAAGTCTGGTATTATTTTTGAGAGGGAAGAGAAAATGAAGAATGTTCATTATCACTATTAGTTTAAAAGGAGCTTTAGGAAATATACATGAAAAAAAAGGTACTTGCTTTCTTCACAAAGGCAGAAACTCTTGAGAAAAAGGGGATCATTGAAAAAAAAATAAAATTGATGAAGCTATTTTACCAGTTTGAACATGTGCACAACTGCAAAAATAGAGTTACAACTTGCTGTAAACCACCACATACACTATTTTAATAAAAAAGGCCTGTATTAATAATGTAGATTGATATATTAGTTGAGTTTCAGTAACAATTTTTGCTAAGTCTTTGGCTAGCCTTTCAAAATCTTTGTAGTTATTTGTATGTGCCATTTCTCTGATACCGTAGCCAAGTATAGATGTTGCCAAGAAGCCTGAGATTTAATATAAAAGCTTGCTTATTCTTTTTTGCATCTTATAGTATAAATTTCCATTCTTTCTTACTTCCCCTGACACTCAGCTGTGCTTCCAAACCCCACCCATCTTACTGAATCCAATAAAGTCACATTTTGGCTGTGTTTTATTGTCTTCTGATGGCTACTTCATTTTCATTATCTTTTCCCTTTTTTAAAAAATTTTGCTCCTCCTGTTGAATTTGTTGGGTTTTTTTTAATCCATATCTGCCTTCTGCTTTCTTCTTAAAGCAGACTCTTTCTTGAGATATCTGTATGTATATAATGTATTATTTATATACATACCTATGAATATGTGTATGCAAATACAAATACAAATATGTTTCTAGATAAATTAAAAAATATAAACCTGGTTTTATTCCCTGCAATATACTGCCCTTTCTTTATCATTTTCCTTTGGTTTTTGGTAGTATTTCCTCTTTCCTTACATTTTATTAAGACTGTCTCACACGTTTTCCTGGGCTTTAGCAAACATTTTTTAAATTTAATCTTTCAAAGGTAGGATTTTCTGAAGATATGGATTGGAATTTAAATAATTCATTTAAAAAAAAACTTTAAGAGTATATTTTCAAAATATATTTTAGTGCAAATAAATCTTAAAACTGGACAGCTACAAAGGCGTCTTCTCCAATGATGGAGAAGATCATTTCACTAACCAGAAAAATATTATAGTGCCAGGTAGGTATCACATAAGTAAATCCCAGGAAAATTTTTCTTCATCAGATGGTATTTCAGAAGTGATAAAAATTTATTGGAGACACCTCTGAAGACTCCCAAAGGTGCAGGCCTAAACAGCCATTACTGAAGAAACAACACACAAAAGAGGTACAAGTGACTATTTAACAAAGTCTCTGTAAGATTTGCTATTAAATCTTGTTCACATAAATTTATAAAATTTATTCCAGTCTGTGTTCAAAATCAATAACAAAATCTTTTTTTAATAGAAAAAGGCTCCAAGAAAATCCATTCTCTTTTTTTTAGTTATTTTTTTCAGATAAATCAATGTAATCAGGCTGAAGAAACTGTCGAGCTAGTCTCAAATATAAGCAGGAATAACACTGGCTTTTCAACACTTTCACAAGTACTCTGAAGGCTTTTTCTAGAAAATTATTTTCTTTTACATAAAAAGCCTCTCTCCAACTAGTAATGTATGACATTTTAAAAATTGGCAGAAATTTGTATGATTGCTAAAATATTTCTAAATTAAGGCCGTGAAACAACTTTGGAGTGATCTGCATTATAAGCTTCTACTTCTGTGTGAGCCTTTCTTTTTTTCCTGAAAAAACTGATTTGGTGTGTCCTGTGAACGGGTGTTGAATAAAACACGCCAGGAGTATGACAAACCTCTTTGTCTTACATTTGTGTTATGGTGTCAAAGCTTCCCCTTCCCCTCTCTTTTCCTTTCTTTCCCTTTCCCAATCTTTCTCTTCCTTGTTTATTTCATTGCTCTATGACACTACGCAATACATTCTGCAATTTAGCAGAACCTAAAAAAAAATTGGAAAAAAAGATTTAACTCCTATGGAACACTAAAGTAAGACTGAAAGCATTTTCCAACCCACCAAACACCTGTTTGCCTCATACCCTGTACTTGTACTGTAAGGGATGAAGCATTTATTTTTTATAGCATTTGATGATTATTTTTTTTTGTTATGTGCAATGTCTGAGAAGTCTGTTCCCTAGGACTGAAAACACATCAAAAAAACCTTCAAATAAATAAAAAAACCCCCAAAAAGTAACAGAAAACAAGCAGCAAAATCAAGATAATAAAAAGAAACCAATCCAAATCCACAGTAATCTAACTTTATGAGAAAATAGAAGTTTGTGACTATTTCTTACCTGTTTGTCTCCAGATTTGATTGCTTAATTTCTATTTCTCTTGCTACACCAGAAGAAATCTTGACATGAGTGCCTCCCCTTAAATGAGCAGTAATATGATTTTGTAAATGTTGTAGACAGATATGAAGTGAGAGGAATTTTATTTATTTTTCTTTTGAAGTGGGTACCTATCAATGACTGACATGATGTGAAAAAGGAGCATTGAGCTTCAGTCTTTGAAAACTAAAAGACACTGCTCAAATATGCCATTAACTGTTTTGAAGTTTATGAAAGCAGGGTATGAGTGGAGAATAAAAAAAGGAAGAACAATCTGTAATCAAACTTAATGCAATTATTGCCTGTTTTCTTCAGAAACAAACAAAGCCCAAACAAACAAAGCAAAATGAAACACCTACATTTTTTTCAGAATTATTCCTAGGGTGTATACAGATCATCTGATTTTCTGAGTCAAATCTTAGGGATTTTTGTGTGATTTTAAGGGCTCCACAAAAACTTTGGTAGTAGCAAAATTTAAAAAAAATCTTCTAATTAATTTTGACATCAAATTGATAATTTGATTTGAAGTTGTGATGATTTTGGCCACGGCAAATTTAATTTTCTTCCCGATAGCTCGTGTATGTATTGGATTTTTGCTGAAAACAGTGTTGATAATTCAAGGACTATTTGTGATTGCTGAGCAGTGCTTGCACAGTCAAGGCCTTTTCTGTTCCTCACTCCATCCCACCAGTGGGGATCCTGGGGATGCACAAGGAACTGGGAGGGTCCACAGCCAGGACAGCTGACCCTGAGTCACCCAAGGGATACTAAATAACATATGGCATCATGTTCACCATACGAAGCTGAGGGGAAAAGGAGGAAGGAGGTAAAATTCTAAATGATGGATGGTTGTGATGGTTTAAAAACCAGCTGGAAATTTAACTCCAAATGAGCTACTTCCCTTCACCTTGCCCCATCTCTGGTGAGTGAGAGACAAAGGCAGAGAGTAAGAGTTGAGACAACAATTTGCTGAAAACGAACAGCAATGGAATAAGAAAAGCACAATAACAGCAACAATATTAATAAAAAAAGTGTACAGAAGAGAAGGTGCTTTACACATGAAAGGCTCTCACCATCTCAACTCAGTTCTGCACGGCCACGGAGACAAAGACAAGACATCAAACATTCCCACAGCTTGTGTTCCCCATCCCTGAGCTCCAGACAACAAAAAGCAATGACGGACAAAGACCTAAGAAGTTGTATTGTCCATGTTGTGACACCCACTCTTGGACTGCTTGGCTTAGCTGTGTTTGCCACTTGGAGTTGTGTTCTTCCCAAGGGATGGGAAGGGATGGGAGGCAGTAGGAGAAGGACAGAATGGTCTGCAGCACTGGTCCCAGCAACTTCCCCTGGAAAGAGGAAGGAAATGGAACAAAAGACAACCACTTCCAGGGTGTGTTCACCTTTCCTTCCTCCCAAAGCCATGCCCAGCTGCCATGATTTGTGTGAGACAGAACAACAAACCTCACCATGCCCACACAGCTCTAGGCTCTGCCCCTTCCCAGCTGGGACAATGGTGTTTGTCTTCTGTCGCCATCACTCCTGATGGGACCCGGCCCTCCTGGAGATGGCTGAACTGCTTGTGGGAAATTGTGATTAATTCCTTGTTTTCTTATGCTTTGCTTGTGCATGTGCCTTTTGCTTTTCCTATTGAACTGCCTTTATCTCAATCCACGAGTGTTTCCACTTTTACCTTTCCAACTGTCTTCCCTATCACACTGAGGGAGAGTGGCCAGTGGGAAGCTGCCTGGTGCTCAGTTGCCAGCTGGGGTTAAACCACAACAACAATGATCTGCTAGAAATGTTTCACATTTTGCCTGATCACAGAAACATATTCTGAGACAAACTCTTGTCACAATTTCAGAGTAGTTTTATCAATTTTTGATAATATTTAAGCACAGCCTAAAGCTCTTGCTCTTGTATAATTAGGCAAGAGATGTGGGTTTACTACCTAGAAGAAGGCTTTAAGCATCTTTGTGTACTGCAGACACAGTACTATATAAGTATTATATATTGTTGTAGTTACTAAGGATAGACTCCCAGAATTTCAGGACCTTTGGGCACTTTCCATATTCTTCTATTAAAAAATCTGACGAGCTCATCAAGTTTTTCAGCTTCTCCAGCAAATTCTTTCTGAATTTTACAGGAAGTGTTTGACACTGAGGGTAGAATCTGTAGAAGCACTACTATTCAGACAGGTTAACACCCTGTAATGCTTTTACCGAGAGGGTGAAGTGAGTTACAGAAGGGCAAGCAAGACCCTTAATAATTGGTATCAAAACTCTTGGAATGCTCCAGTTCATAAGGCTCGTCACACCCTGCATGTCAGTGGCAAACATTCCTGGGCTGCTGAGGCTCTGAGTGGGTGCAGCACAGCCGTTACTGATGTGTTTCAGTCTCACTGAGACCACTGTACTTTGCCTGGGTTGAGTTGTACGAAAAAAGGAGAAGCTAGCACCTTAAACAGGTTCTTTTTTACTCAAAACAGGGACACATAGAAATGTAATCACAAATGTACTGAGAATAAAGAGCAATCTTTGAATATAAGCCCAAGAGTTGCATCAGTACAGAAGAATTTATTTGTGCATATATAAGATTCATAACAAAGCTCATTAACCAATTTCTGGGATATAAATGAGTCTGTTTTCTTCTTCAGGTTTTGGTTTTTTTTTCTAATGGGAGAAAAATAAGATGATATATTCTTTGTATATGAACACTTTGCATAATAATGTTTGCTGGCTCAAAAGGAACTAGTTCAAAAAAGTCCCTGACTTTAGTTAGCTTTTTTATGTAAAATTGGTAAAAATGTATTATAATGTCCCTTATTAAAAAACAGCTGGATAAAACTAAAATAAGGAGAGTGATTTCACATAAGTGAAATTTTACATTAGGAAAAAAACCCACTCCTTTGGATTTCCATCAAGTAGAGAATAGAATGAAGGGTAGAGAAAAGCAAATTGAGATTTTTTTTTCATGTAGTAAGTCAGATTTATGGGTCTATACTCCTGAAAAATTAATTTTGACTGTAAAAAATTGCTTAAAATAAGAAGGAAGGTTTTGCCATCGGAACTTTGTATCTTGAAAGGTAAATCCTAAATTAATAATAAAAAATATAAAAAGTGATGAGAATATGGATTTACTTTTTCATGGACTATCTGGAAGATGAGAAGTCTTACTAGGAGATTTTAAATAAAAAAGACATAAGTTTCTATTGTATAAAAATTTGTTTCTATATTGTGAATTTTTTCAACGTTTTGAGATTTATTTCAGCAGAAAAACTTTTATATCTTTGGGAACCAGAGTTTAAAATGAAAGTCAATTGACTGTGCTTTTGTACAATACTGACGCTGTGGACATTATGTTCACTAGTTAGCAGATGGCTTTTTTCATAGTTCTGAACTGTCTATATTAATTTTAGTTTTGAGACAGATTGAAGAACTTTAGTTTTATTATGTAGCTTTTCCTGGACCTTTTCCAGTATCTACCTGTCCCAAGTTGTTTCTAGCCATATGTGAATGTAGGATCAGTTTATTTCATATCAAAAAAATCTTTTCATTCAGTTACATATGCATTATTTTAACAAGAGCTTTTTCTACCTTAAGTTTTTGATTTATACCTAATCAGCAATCTGGGAATGATGTTCAGCTTCATCTGCAGCAATGAATGTTTGAATTTATGAGAAATTTTCCCTAACTTTTAGTAGCTTTTTTCTTATATTTGTCCACTCATTTAAAAATAAATACATTTAAAGCACGGGAAAATATGTGGGGGGAAAAAAATCAAGATAACAGATGAGATGTTGAAAAAAAAAAAAGAAGACAAGCTATTCTACAATTCTATGTTTTTTGCCTCTGTTTCTGTAGGGTCCTCACTCCATAAGGGCTGCAGTGAGTGTGTGTTTCCAAGACAAAGCTCTTGATTCAATCACCTTTCCTAAGCATTTATTTTGGATAACCTGCTAGAGGTCTCATAGATATCCTAAGACCTTACTAAAATTGTGGACTTGCTTAGGTTTTTCTGTTGTTCTCTCGAATGGGTAGGTGTAGTCTTTGGAATTTGTGTTTCTTCAGATGACAAATGTCATGGGAATATTCATACAGCAGCAGCTTTGTACCAAATTTCTGAGCATATAGTTCATCCTCTTACCAAAAAGAGAAAGCACAAAACAATGCAGATTACTGGGAAATGTCCCTTGTATCTGTTCATTCTTTCAGTGGAAGGAGACTGTTCATTCTTTTACTTTTACCAGAGAGTTATCCCTTCCTGCTCTCTTCTTGCCACACATATGGAAAAACACTTCTCTAGTTTCCTCCAACAAATCTCTTTGGCTGAGCTCAGCATTATTCTCTCATTGTCTCTCACCACATTATAGGAATTTCATTCAGTAACAAAGAAGGAAAAAAATATAGAAAAAAATGTAGAAATATAGGAAAAAACCTCTAATCCATGTTAGACTCAAAAACAAACCAGGTTCATTCACTATCCCCACATAGTTGCAGAACTAAGTGAGATATATATAGACTCTTACCCACAAGTTAACAAAAAATTGAATGTTTCTAAAAGCTGAGTTGCAATGCACAAAAAAAATTTAAATGGTCCATAAAAATAAATTTTTTGTTTAAAAACACTGACCAGTTTCAACTGAAGCTCCTATGTATAAACATAACTTGTAAATCCTTGCATTGGATTATCATCTACATATTTGATCTGCAATCAGGAGATACCTAATCACAGTGATCTTATCAAAATTAATTAGTTCTTACCTTTATTAGGACAGATCAAAATAGTAAAGAAAAAGGAAGGGTTAATAAGAAATGGATACTGCTACAAAGAAGGGAAGGGGCGAGGAAGTGGAAAATCTTAAAAACAATGGAACTAAAAATTTGTTCATGCATCTTTCCTAGGTTCTGCCTATTTTCTGGTGTTCCTCTCTGGTAAATGGCATTAGTTCTGATAGGCATGCCGCAGTGGGTCTCTCCTGAGAGAGTACAGTGTTGATGCTAGTTTTGTCTCCTTCCTCTTCTACTTAATCTTTCATTTTTTACTATTCCTTTTTAACTCAAATGAGTCTATTTTTATATGTTTGTCGACGTATTTTTATATTTTTTCTATATTGGTCTACATTTCCACATGTAGCATATATAGTGTATTTTAGCTTTTTTTGTTGTTTTTTTAGTTTTTCTCTCTATGCTCTTGGTTGTTTCACTTGCCTTTAAAGTTTTCCTTTGTCAAGGTCCAGGTTTGTGTTTCTGGTTGAGTTGTTTATTGCTGTGTGGCCTCCAGTGCCTGGGCTGTGCCCCATCCCTTGTCATCCACAGCCTCCACTTTTGTGTCTCTGCGCTGCATCTCAATATCTCTGTAATTCTACCATAACTGTATTAATCCACACTGCATGATAAATATCTCACTGTACACAAACAATGTTGCCACTTCTCGCAGTAGTAACACTTCTTACTACTATCTGCACAAAAAAAATACATTGTATAATGCAGAGACAAAACAAAACTAAATAGATAAAACCCCTTTTCAGAAGAAAACTAAATAAAATTGATAAAATTAAACTATTAAAGAAAAGTCTATGCAAGTAGAAAAAAGTTCAGAGAGACGACTCTGTAAAGCCTCACTCCTGAAGTTTTGCAAACTGAGTACAAAACCATTGGCTCGTTACTAGCAATAGCAATAATATTTAACTGTGGGGTACAGCATTACAGTATCATGTTTAACATTGTTAGAAACCAGTTCAGAGGTGTTCCAGATTTAACAACTGAAGTTCACACTTTAAACAGGGAAAAGGACACTCCATCATGAAATAATTTTTAAAAATACTAACAAGCTAAGATTCCTGTATCTTCCTGAAATGCGACAAGAAGAAGCATAAAAGACTTTAACATAGCAATACCTCGATATAATATCTTACCACAGAGTAGGTACTTACACAGCATAGAGGTTTGGGCGGCGGCAGCAGCATTGGCCATCTCCACCTCTCATTGACATTAAGCCTTGGAAGATGAGCTGTAGTTTCATGAAGCCTAAACTTCATTACAGGAAAATTCACTTAGAAGTAAAAAGTTTCAAACACTATAAATACCAAGATATATGAATGAATTTGAAGTTCATTTTTACAAACTGGGAAATTTTTTTTTCAGAAGTAGTATATAAACTGAGTGTCTTGGGAAGTTGTAGCCATTAGAAGACACTTAAAACAATATATAGAAGACAAATGCCTTTATAGTGTATTATGTGAATTACTTCCCCAAGACTGCTCCTAATTTTATATCCAGTGAAAAGTTCCAGACTTCTGTTAAAAATGTTAGAAGCTGAAAATAGCTTGTTGAAGTTTTATCCCCAAGGTGTTAAATTTAGCCACCAAATTTAGTGCTTCAGATCTGAAATGAAATATGTCCAGTATGACATACTGAAAAAATAACACATAGGAGGAAAATTCAAAACTTAAAATGTAAAGAGTATAACAGAAGAGTACACAGATCAAAATCATCAGCAGCGAAAAGGAGAACCTTGGTGTTACAGTTAGTAAAACATTAGTCAAGTGTATGACATAAACAAAAATTTGGCAAAGTGAATATAGTCCATGAAAAAAAGATGGATGAATTTATTTAATTTATCAATTAAATTTATTTAAATAATATTTATTTAAATAAATATTAATTTATTTAAAATATTTCTGAGTAACAAAATTCATGGAAGTTTCAATAAATTCTCTTATACTTTTGCTAACTATCCACAGTGTGGCTGATTTACATGAAAGAGATAAAGAGTTCCTGTCTATCATTAATTTCTATTAACATCAATTCAGCTTAAGCCATAAAATGATGTGGAGCACAAAAAAAGATCTGTCCAAAATCTAGTCAGGGACTAAGCCTGAGACAGGACTGCGGAAATAGGAGTTCAACCAAGGAAACAAAATGCAGACAGAATAAAAATCTGATAGCTAGGACAGAGGAGAAGGAATGGAGCATGTCATATGAGGAGTAGGTTAGAGAGCTGAGGTTATTTAGCCTGAAAAATGGAGGCTCAGGGAGGAACAACGACCTGAAAGGTGGTTGTAGTGAAGTGGGTGTCAGTCTCTTCTCTCAGATAACAAGTGACAGGATGGGAGAAGTTTGCCTTAAGTTGCACCAGGAGAGGTTTGGTTTGGGTTCTAGCAGAAAAAAAAATTCACAGAAAAGGACGTAAAGTATTGGAACAGGTTTCTCAGGGAAGTGGTGAAGTCATCCTCCCCAGAAGTGTTCCAAAAATGTGTGGATATGATACTTGAGGACACGGTTTAATGGTGAATGTGGTTTATTGGTGCTGGTGCTGGGTTGACTATTGGACTTGATGATCTTAGAGGTCATTTCCAATCTTAATGATTCTATGAAAATCATCAACAGGCAGAGAAAAACAATGTTCTTTAAAAACTTCATGTATAAAAGTGGTTTGCATAGTAACATGGAAGTCAGGTGAGTAAAAGCATCAAGATGTCACTGGTAAAGCCATTCAATGAGCATAAGAGCTAAAAATGTAGTGAGCCCTATTTAGTATTGGGGCTTTTTTTCCTACTGTTTTTATGCTCAACTGAGTATGACTTAGGCAAACGTGCCTTTGCATATTTTTAATACATTAAGTCGGATTCTGTGTTTAATTTTACTGATGCAAAGCTTAAGGGAATTTGGAAACTGGCTTCATTCCTATTTGACTGAAGAAAAAATGGACTATTTCTACCCATTCACTATGAGCTAGTAACAGAGTGAACAGTTGTTATTCATGCTTCTGTAAAATATTGTTGTAAAAGGTGATGTTAACATCAAGATGCCTTTGAAGAAAACTAATCCCAGGTGGTCTCCTGATATTTCTCTGTTTCCCAAAGAAACTGTAATAGCTAATTTAGAGTGATAGTGAGATTATTCAAGACAGAGCTAAGGTGAGTGAAAAAAATCCATTTACTTATTTTTTCAATACTGGAGTCATTACCAAGGAATGTCAGTGTGATCGTTTATTTGATGATTTGATGATCTTCCCCTAGAAACTACTTTCTTTGTTGCTAATATAAAAATAATCTTAAGAAATGCCTTCTCTGTCATTATAATCTTACCTTTTTTGTTCTAACATTATGCATGTTAATTTTAGAATGAGTATTAGTTTGTACTCTGGCATGTGTTTTAGGACTTGGGGATAAATAGGAAAAAGATGAGCATAGAACCAGGCATTATGCTATTTTCTGCAGTAGAAGGGAGTACTGTTTTACCACTCTATCATATTTAGCATGTTTGTTTCCCAGCAACACATGTATAGAATTAGGGGTGTTTTTTTTATTTTCACTCATTTGATAATTTAAGCTGTAATTTATTTAAATCTGACTGATGTTTTTAATGTCCTTTTTTATTACTTTGCTGGCTTCCATCTTCCTACCAGAATCAATGACTCTTTACCCTTAGAAAAGGCCCAAAATTCAGGGGCATTTTATATCCTATAGAAAAAATTTAGTATCTTTTATTTAAATCAGTGTTTCTATAATAGGAAACACTGTCAGGGAAGCATGAAATACAACTAGAGAAAGGAAAATCTACCATAGTCCAAGAAGCTCAACAAAAAAATGTGACAAGTCTTTGTGTCTCCCCTCCTTCTTTTCCTTCATTTCTCTTTCTCCTCCAGTAATAACTGTGAGAGCATAACACGACCTTTCAGCCAAAGGAGGCACTAATCAAGGATGCATATGGGGCCAAAATCTGCATGTGAGGCTGAGGCACACTCTTAGTGCAGAAAAACAATTACTTAAATAAGAAGCAGATGCTTCTTGATGTTACATAGAAATACAAAGTTAAGTCTTTACAGGTTAGAGGGTATATGTAATGTTTTATTTTTTGTCCTTTAAATGAAACTGAGTTGTGTCACTTGTTAAAACATCCAGAGATGAAGCTACAGATTGACCCACAGAAATGTTACCAAGTTACTCCATTTTGGAAGAAAACAAGCAAGTATGTATGTATTTCAGATGCTATTTAACAAATGTGTTGAGAAATCAAATTTAAAGGCTTACTTTGAAATGGATATCGGAAAGAACCAAGTTATTCTAGTTTCCTTTACGAATATTATGAATATTCAGTTATATGACTGAGTGATTAGCAGTGTGTAGTAGTCATCTCACTTTACACTGTTTGAAGGAAAAGGTCTGCTACTTTTGTATTTTGTTTTTCCTTCCCATAGTCGATGACAGGTGCAGAAAATCACAGGAACACAGAATCTGCTGAGTTGGAAGGGACCCACAAGGACCATCAAGTCCAGCTCCTGGCCCTGCACAGCACCATCCCCAAGAGTCACACCATGTGCCAAGAGCATTGTCCAAACACTTCTTGAACTCTATCAGGTTCGGTGCTGTGATCACTTTCCTGGGGAGCTGTTCCAATGCCCAACCACCCTCGAGATGAAAACCCTTCTTCTAATGTCCAACCTAAACCTCCTCTGACTCTGCTTCAGGCCATTGCCTCATCCTATTTTCCTAACTCTCAATCTGAATGTTTATGCTGGTTTTGACAGGGGGAGAGTGGTAGGGGGTTATATTTATGATTTCTGCGGGAAACAATGCTGATAATTCAGGGATATTTCTGTTACTGATGAGTACTGCTTACAGCATTTTTCCGGCTTCTCACGCCACACCCCCAGAAAGGATGCTGAAGGTGCTGAAATATTTGGGACAAACAAAGCTTGGACAGCTGATCCCAGCTGACCCAAGGGACATTCCATACCATATAGAACATGCTCAGCACAAAAAGCTGTGGGGAGTAAGAAGAAGTGGGTTACAGTTGAAATCATGTTTGTCTTCTCAAGTCACTTTTACATGTACTGGAGGAGGTTGAGCACCTTCCTGCCTGCAGTTTTACTTTGTTTGTGTGTGTGTCTTTTGTTTTCCTGTTAGACTTACCCTTATTCGACTTCATCCCAACCCACAAGTTTTCCCAATTTTACCCTCCCAATTCTTTCCCCCATCCCACCAGGGGGAAGTGAATGAGCAGCTGAAGAGTGTTTTGCTCTGGGCTGGGGTTAAAACAAACCAGTGTTTAACAACAAAGTTAAACAAAAAACTAGGTAAAAGTGCTTATTTCTCTTCAGTGTGCAAGAAGGATCTTGCAAGATCGTCTTAGATTATATTCTTAAATCTTGGTTGCCTTAAGGCACACAGCGTATATCTTACCATATCAGATGGAAAAACAGAGAAACATCTTTTAAATAAAGTAGGGATGACTAGCATTTTCTGTCATAGTTTATATGGTTTAATTAATGTTTTACTTCAGAATACTTTGCTTCTTTCCACATTGTTCTAATTGTTCTTTTTCCTCTCTAAAGATTTTTTTTTTTGCCAATCTTTTTTTTTTCCTTTCTGTTATGAATAAAAATGGGCGGAGAAAATATTAGTCTCCATAAACGCCTTTATTGATCAGCTCTTTCAATATTTGTTCAAGGGGTTTTTGGCTGCCCGTGGTCGCCGTGGAGGAGGAGGGCCTTATCAGCTCTGCTGCAGGCAATTCAACAGAGCTGGAGGACTGACCCTCGCTGGGAGCAACCCCAGAGTCCTGACAGTTCTTTGTTTTCTCCTGTGGTCTCATCTCTGGTTTGGTCTTTTTAACTTACGGCTAGTAAGCAAAACCGGAGAAATTAGCTCTTCTGATTCTTTAGGGTCCACATGGCTTAGAATTGGTTTCTGTGCGTTTCAATTTTGCTTGGTTTTTATTTTGTGAGGGTTTTTTGGTGTTAAATTTCATCCTGAGATGCTTTTGGAGTCCTTTATTTGCATGCGGGATCAGCCGGGGCAGGCGGTTGGAGGCTCTTTGCGGCCGCGTGGCAGTTCTGTCGCAGTCATGGCGTCTCAGGGTCTCACGCTGCTTCACAGCAGCGGCAACGTTGCGGGGGTTTGGGCCGGTTTCTTGTGAGGTGGGAGGTGGAACGTGGCGGGCGTGGGTTTCTTTCTTTTGAAACGGGGTGGCGGTTCGGCTGGCTTGGGGACGCGCCATCTGGCCGCGGTGGCTGCCCGCGGGCGGGCCGCTCCGCAGGCTGGGGCGGCCGGGGCGGGCAGCATAGCGGCTGCGGGTGGACGGGGCTTTTCTTTTCAGCTCCGGCACGGGGGGGGGAACGGCTAGGGGCTGGGGCTGCTCTTCCCCGCGGCTGCGGGCGGCCAGCTCCTCTCTCTTTCTCGCTCCGGCGGCGGCTGACCGCGGGCGGGCCACTCTGCAGCTGGAGCCACGTCGGGGCGGGCGCTCCGCGGCTGGAACTCTTTGTGCTGAGCCTGGGGGGGAAGCGGCCGGCTCCTCTCTTTTCCGCTCCGGCGGCGGCGGCCGCGCGGGTCAGGATTTCCCCGTGCCAGACGGCCGACTGCTTTGCGGCTGGAGCCGCGTTGAGGCAGGCGGCTCCGCTGCGGCTCCCTCGCCCCGTCGTTAGGGTGGGGGGGGGTGCCGTGCCGGGCGTCTTTGACGGGAACGGGTTCTTTTTGTTTTTAAGGTGGTCTGAGGGGTAAGGCGCCACGGAGGTGGCTTTTCACTGTTACATTATAGGATAAACATTTTAAATTTCATTTTTATCACTTTCCTGCCTCTTAGCTGCTATTCTCTGATAGTGAGCAATGACTTTGATTCCTCTGTTTACAGAAACCACTGAGTTTACTATGTTCCTCCCAGTAAAACACAGCACACTGTAACTCATGTTACCCTTAGATGGGTATGGTCACTGTGACCTAATGAATTAACCTGTACCTGATACACCTGACAAAATGTGTACCTAAATTGGAATTTTCCATATAACTTGATCTCCATGAGATGTTAGCCAAAGTAAACAATATTCATCAAATTCCATTGAAAATTATCTGTTGTATTTTAAGGTTCTACATGTCCTTCCTCTCCCTGGCTCATAGGATTCATGAGCTATATGTTTCTTTTGGTTAACTAAGTTGTAGAGTTCAGCTCTACAATTTTCTGAATGAGTGCTCTGGCTATTATGGGAATATACAAGATGATTTTAACTCTGAAACAATGCTGTGTGAAGGAGAACCTGTGATGCAAGAAGATCATTGCAGGAAATTGAACAGCCTATCATATACATATTTTCATTTATCTTTCAGTCCTGCAAGCGTTTACTTACCTATTGGCAGTGCTTGTTGAGATAGACACAAAATTCTGTTCAAAATACTGGGAAAATAGAGTGACATAAAGTAGAGAAGCTCATCTAACATGGGTCTGTCATGGTACTAGAAATCTCCCTACATTGTGTCGATTAGACAAAGTTTAGAGACAGGAAATATGAGATCTCTTTATAACTAGGGAATTGGGTGTTATATCAAGTGACATTATTATTAGAAAACTGTTACAGAAAACAACAAAATTTGCAGAAATTTTTAAAACTCTTGAAAATTAAACTGCATTTCATCCTTTTATTCTGTTTTCACAGAACAAATATTTAATATTCTCTCTGCCTTCATCATTCAGATATCAAGTGCTGCATTTGTTCTCACTGAAACAAACAATCTCATCTGATAGTCAAGATCCAGACTCATTCCAAAATATATCCTGGACTTCCTGTATAAGCAGTCTTAGTCTTAAATTAATAGATTAATCATGACATGAATGTGAAGCCACCTCTCTTCATTAAACTCAGCTGTGAACTACTGAGATAAGAAGTGCTCATCCTGAAGAGTTTTTTACCTCGTATCATGATAAAGTCTTGATCTTCTTAGGGTTTATGTGAAATTATAAAGTTAACAAGGCTGAAATCAAAAGCTTTTTTATTTTTTTAATCTAGCAAATATTATGGAATAAAATATAAATAAATATAGATATATATAGACAGATGCATAGCATGATTTTTTTGTTCCATTTTGAAAAATGTCTCTTTAAGGTTACATTAGCAAGAAAGTAAAAATCATACTGATGGGTTACTTTGCTGTATCTGCAGTGTACACAATCTCTAAACAGCTATACAGGCACTTAGAGTTTTATTTTGAACAGAATTATTCCCAAAACACTGGGAACACTATTGTAGCAAAATACAGGAGTGGCAAAAAGGAGGATGTTGTGCTGTGTAAGTACTAACGGGAATGGGATGTCACATTGGTATCAAAAGTATCTGAAAGACATAAAAAGAAATCTGGTATAAAAGATGAACTTTTTAACAGCACTTCATGTATATTAATTTCTCTCTTCATTAGCCATGAAATTCATAGTACTTAAATGAAAGATGAAAAGGAAAATAGAAACCATTTTATTGTTTTCTTTAAATTGTGCTTTTAAAATTGGCGAATTCTGATGGAGTGAAAGTTGCTGCATAGTTGTAAAAAACCCTCGATAGGTCCCTGAGCAGGACATTTTCAAGAGGAAGGATTTGGTCTTGAGAATTTAACTTGACATATTGTAACCATCAAGAAAATTTTTAGCACAGGCATTGACTCTAGGCTACATTGTAGATTAGACAGCAGAATAAAAGGGCAGATGAATTAGTTGTTTCAAAACATTTCCAGACTTCCTTAAGACTGGAAAATTTAAAATTATTTTTCGTTTTAGATTTATAGGTATTATATTGTTCAAAAATTTATTTCCCTTTAAAAATATATAAATTATAGTCTGTTACATCAATTAATGTTTAAATTTTTTCCAATTTATTTCCAAGCCTCATCATTAGTAATCACGTTACATTGTAGTACCTATTCTCCTACATTTTACCTTTGTCCATTTGAGCTTTAGCGACATATTTGTGAAGTAAAATTTCTGAATAAAACTGTGGCAGATAAGAGCAGGTTCTAAGCTATACATTAAAGTAAGGAAAGAAATTAAGAGGTGTTTTTTGTTGGTTTTTTTTTTCTCCATCCCCAAAACCTAATATTAGGACCTTATGATCATGTTTCTACTTGACAACTGCCTTCACCTTTTCTCTGGCTTCTACAGATTATCACCTCACTTCCCTGTTCAAATTAATCCCTATAGAATATCTTACCTACCTATTACTTTGAGCAGTCACAAGAAGATCCTCTAAGATTTAGCAAAGAATATACTATCAGAACTCTATATAAATACCATGAAGTATTATTAGAGATATTCTAAAATATACAAATGAATATAATATTCCTTAAAAAAAATCTAAATCTAGCAAAGAAAAAAGCATGGAATAGAATCCAGCATTTGCATTATTTTGATTTTTGGTTAGATTTTTTGGATTTACTTATTTTCTTTTCCCTTAACTTTAGAAAGAGACTTCCCAAGGAAGGACTGCTTCCTTCCAGGATAAATTAGACTGAGATTGGGAAAAAACAATTTTAAAGCTTCAGTTAAATATATATATATATATATATATATATATATATATTTACATCTAAGATTTTTAAGAATTCTTTTCAATTAATCCTTTAAAATAAACTCAAACCTGTTTTGTTTTTTGTGTTTAAAAGCATTTTAGTTTAATTTTTCTATTGCAAAATGAATTTTGAAATTGTTGAAATTCCTGCTTCTGTGTCTTAGATTAAAATTGATAATTTCTTAATGCAAAGTAGACTTCAATTTGAAATTCAAAATAAAACTCTTTTAAAGATGCAAAAGGACTTTGCATCTGCTTTTGTACATCTCCAACTTTTCCAAATATTGATAAATGAGTATCAGTTTTCACTTAAAGGATGCCACGTGCAGCAAGCTAATCAGTGAATCTTCATTACCCTAACCACAACATTAAAGTCTTACATTGATACATTTTCTGGGGTTCATCTTGCATGAATGTATGTCTATAATTCAAACAAGGATATTGTCATAGTGTGTGGAGTTAAATAGTTAATTCCAATAAAAGATCTATCTCAATATGGAATAACAATCTAAAATGCACCAATAGAACTAGGCCTGATTTCTTCAAATAGAATATATTACATTGCAAAAATCCATAAGTGCCTTTGTTTAGGCAATGGTATCCCTTTCTCATATTTGAGTCTGGCTCATTCTGGTGATCCACCTAACTATATTCTACATAAATGGTTATAACTGGTTGTGTTCAATAAATACTTCTTTTTTTTTTTTTTTTTTTTCCTGAAAGATTTAATATTCTTCCTGATGATTTACCTACTTTATGACCAATGGTGTTACTTACTATTTAGAATAGGATAGTTGACATATTTTGAGATTTTCCTTGGATTGCTACAGTAAATCAACACTTTTCATGCTTAGTGTTCGTATTATAAAACATAGAGGTATCCACTTTCTTTGCTTTTTTTTCAAATCCATATATGTTTCTTTAGAGGACAGTCAGTGTACAGCTACCATAAATGCTAAAAGAATGTGTAAAGATTTAAAAACTTTAATTTTCTTCGTAGTTTCACGATACACTTTTGTGTATAACAAAACCCCAAACCTTAGATGTGCAAATCTATATAGTGGGAAAAAATGCTGAAGTTTTAGCAGCCTTGGAATTACAATCCTGATTGCATTTTTGTGGTTTTTCTCTACTCAGAAATAAAACATTTCCTTTGTTTTCATTCTTACAGGAAATGAGCAAAGATTTCTAGAAGGCAGTTTTTGTTATGTATTCCACATAGGTTGTCACAGAATAATATTAATTTAGTAAGTCACTCATTATTTCTTTTTTTTATTCTGTGTGTTCTTTAAACTGGTATTCCTCATGTAGTGAGCAATAAAACATAGTAAATGTCAGTCAACAATGTCTCATTATTAAGGAAGTGTATGTTAACCTGCCAACATTTTCAGTATATTACTAACAATGTAGTCATAATTGTCACTCTGTAGTTCCCTTAATATATTACAAAAAGACTACATCTCTGCTTGAAATACTTGAGTTCATTATGTATGATTAATAGAGTGATTACAGCCCATACTTGAAGGGTGACATTTGAAATCTCATTGCTGTGTCATCTTTAAGGACAGAAATTATTTTCATAATTTTTCAATATATTTGCAATTCCATCTCTGAATCATATAACTATTCTGATTCCTCTCTGCCTTCCAGAGGTCCTCTGCAGTATTGCTTTTGATTTAGCTCCTTCAGAGCATTCTGCACACTCGTAATTATAAAGCAGAAATGTGTACGTTAACTGATTTCTTTGTAACAGGAAATCTCAGCTCAATAAAACCCACTTCTGAAAAGTTGCATATACTGTTTTTTCTCATGCAGGTCATGAGAAGGTCTTGTGTTTCATTATATCAGATGACTTACTGACATCCTCTGCAGCCTTTGAAAAAACTTCAATAAAACAATGAAATTAATAATTAGAATACGTAGGCTGAATTTTGTTCTCTCTGTGTCTAGATTCTTATCAATATACATTTTCTCAAACAAAAATGCTTGCTATAAACAAGGATGTCTATTTTTTGAAATACAATTACATTTTTCACTTATTTAGATTTGCAAGATCATGCAGATATTCCTATTTTTTTGATTCACTAAAGCTTTGGTGAAAAAAAATAATAATAATTTCTTAAAGTCTGCTTTCCCAAGATAACACAAATCTAATTTGCATTTGTAGAGTGTGTCCAATATCTGCCATTTCCTTCTCTCTTTACTCTATTTTCCCTCAAGCGTTTTTCAAATATAATTATCTGTACAGAGGATAAATGACCTCAGTGAGCAAAATCCTGTGATAGAAGTTCACTTCTGTATAACTGTTAGAGAATATTTCAGAGAGGGGAATAGGAGGTAAATAATAAATTTCAAACCTCAGAAAAACCTTTGTCAGTCAAGAGGCACTGATCCATTGTGGTGCTCTGCCCCTTCTTGGCTGTGTTCAGTTGCATTACCAGCTCCTACTTGAGCCTGCTGCCCACTCCATGTTGTCCTTCCCTGCTGCACTAGAGGGATATCAACCAGCAGGAGTGAAAGAACACAGTAACCCAGTAAAAATGTCAGTGCTGCCTTCACATGGCCATGTTTAACAAAGGTAAAATAGAACCGCTTCATAATTTCTTACGTCAGAAACAGCAAGAGGACAAGATGCACCAATAGCTATGGCTTGGAATTCAGTGGTTTTCGTGCCTTGTTAGTGCAGGTCGGTGTCTGGAAAATGGAAGTAAATGTAAAATTCCCCAAAACTGCCCAGGTTTTCTTCATGTAGGGAAGACTGTGAGGCAGTAAATTGTAAAAAAACCCTGTAGATCCTACTAGATAGACAAGATTAAGGGACTCCCAACATTTGTTTTGAGATGATTATTACCTGACTATAAGCAGTTTGAAAGTTAACATCTGTGTTTTGTCCTTTTATGATCAATGAGAAAGGACAAACACTCCCACAAGGAGAGTCATCTACTCATTTCATACATATGTGTTTTGATTAAACTCCGCTGAAAAGTGATTCACTTCTCTTCATTGACTACAGAAGGATTTAACATGGTTGATTTAGTATGATTGTTTTACCATGACTGTATTTAAACATTGATAAACAGTACAGAAGCAAAGCCACCATGATTTCATCTATATTCAGCCTTGGCTCATACTATCATGCAACTTTGTACTTTAGGCTTATGAGGACATAAGTTTTAGTGTCTTTATTCTATATATGCAATATATTTTCCTTCACAGTTTATTTCTCTATACTTGGGAAATTGTCAGTATTTCTTTTATTGGACATATAAATAGTGCAGTTTCTAATTCAAATTACTTTTCAGCCTCTTTTTAAAGAATAGAACCCAGATTATCACCGATTTGGGATTATTTTTTTCCTTTGAAGAAAAAAATTTGCTTAGCATGAATACTGGAATGAATTTGTGTGGATCCTGTCTACATTTCTTGATTTGAAAAAACCTCCTAGGATGGTGCTGCATGAAATGTTTGTCCAGAAACTTGAATCCATTTAACATACCTATAAATACCAGCCCTGAACCATGATATCTGGCAGAATTTATGTGGTGCTCTTTTTAGACACTGAAATCTCCAGTTTCACCAGCAGGAGCTGGCGTGGGTCCTACCATGACTTCCTTCTGCAATATGCATTTTCTCCAGTAAAAACAGACCAGTGTGCTCAGCCCGTGTCAAGATAATGCAGACTGCTGTAACACAGTCATTATATCAGTTCACACAAGCTCTTTTCAGTGTTCAGTTTAAATTCATGTTAGATGCATATTTGTGCTTTCCATTTTCAGTTTGTAGAACAGTGAGGCACCCCTGTCATCTAGACCAACCTCTTGGACAGTAATGGCAATAAGCATTCCACAGAGTAATTCTGTTTTATACTAAACTTACTTATCAGAGGAAAAAAAAAATCAGTTAAAACAAATGATGAAGGATCAACTGTAATAATGGATAAGAAGAATCAATATTTAATTGTAGAAGAATATTGAGAACAGTAGAGTCATTCCTAAAGATTGATTATGTTAACAGAATAAGATAATATTTTTTCCAGTGTGTTCTGGTGAGGGACAGGGGAAGATTTCACTCATCCAGGATATTGCAGTAACCTTATGATAAAGTCTCGATGAATATATTACACATAAAGAAATTTTATTCATATTGAAGTCCAAACAAAGTATGATATCCATTTTTCCCATTTCTTATTAGGTCTTCTTAATGATTTTGAAGAGTCTCAGAACTTATACTAAAAAAGAGTAACAAGATACAGTTCTAGCATCCCTCTGAATTTTTATGAAAACATTTTAAGCTTTCATGTACACCTCATTCAGCCTTAAGATTCTGTAAGAATCCTTTTTTTCATTAAAAAGATCAAATTTTAGTCCATTCTGTCCTCTTCTGGATGACTTTCTTTCAATCACTTACTTCAAAATAATTATTTTCTTAATTTAAGAATAATTTCTCTAACTTCATTTAAAATAAGCTGTTTCAATATAATGAGAAAGTGAGAAGAAGAAGGGGATTTTATTTTTTTTTCTGACTTCCACGTATTTGCCTGAAACATTTACAGAAACAGGAGGTCCTGTTCTTATTACATTAGATTAATTTTATTTTTAACTTTTTTGCTTAATATTTTTAGAATGTCTATCAAACTGTGAAGAGCTGTCAGTAGTATCAACCCTTCAAGCTAGTCTTATAAAGCTGTATATTTTATGGAGCTTTACAGAGTGTAACTGAAGTAATTTAAATACTGGCAGTTCAAAGTTCTTAAAATGCTTTTTAAAATGGGAGGATTATTAATTATAATCACATCTTATTTGCAGGCATAATCTTCATATAGTGTATTTTATTGTTTAGCATGTTAAACCAGATAATAAAACCAAAGCAACATGGTTGGGGAAGATTACACTCTCAGAATTTGAGTACTTCAGAATCTCAAAACTGCAGTTCTCCTGTCACCCAAATATGTATCTTCTGTCATTTAATTTAGCATGGCTGTATAGTACCAAGGCATAGGTAATGTCTAAATTGCTGCTGTATAAAACTGATGATCTGGCAGCACACATCAGCCAATTTCTGTCTCCTAGTTTTAATGTCAGCAAATATATCGCCTAAATGAAATTATAATTTCTATTAATCCAAAATGACAGTCACACCTTTGGATTACTTTCCATGATGCAGCACAATAATGGACTCCAATTATTCTGCTGTGCTTGCATTCAGTATACCAATTTTTCTTTCCTTATGACAACTTATGGAAAATTCCATAGAACAGAAGAAAAAGAGGAGGCACCACACAACTGAGGACTGCAGGGACAGGATCCAGTTGTTAAAGACAAGATTATTTTAGTGAGGGAAGTGTTTTGGGGACAGCACGATGGGGGAGCCTCTCACACTCCCTCTGCATGACCAAAGTCCATCTCAAGGCAAATACAGGCAGGATGGATGTAAAATTCATTCTATTGTACTTCACAGAGTTGCTGCTTGTATGGTTAGCTATCAGCTTTTGATTAAAGTTTGCAGAAAATGTTGAAAAACAAGCTTAAAATGAGTCAGCACTATGTTATTTCAGCAAAGAAGTCCAAAAGCTTACTGGCTATATTAGAAAAAGGAGAGGAAATAATACATTTTAATAATTCAGTAAAAGAACCAAAACAACTCAACTCCAAATTTATCTTTGAAGCCCTGTACTAAACTCTAATGACATTATTCACAGAGGAAAAACAAGCATACTGAGTGCTTTGAAATATAGTAAAGAAATGTAGAAAAGAGTGTCAGAAGCTTTCCAAGATAACATTTACAGAGTGCTTTAACATAAAGAGGTGTTTCTTGCCCTTCAAGATTACTCTTATTTTAGAGGACATGTAAACTTGTATGAGAGAGATGAAAAATACATGAGGAAATGTTAAAGTATTTCCTGCTGACGTTCCAGATAATGGGGTAATGTTATCTTTTTCTTCTGAAAGACCTATTTTGAACAATTCCTTTTGTCTTCATCTCTGATGATTTTTGGAAGAATGCCTGTGCAGCAATGCCATAAAAATAACAGGAAGTCATGGAATTATACAATCCTGTTTAAACATCGCAACATCATTTAGTCAGAAGGGCCTAACATTATTTATGGACTTAATGTTTAGCAATGTCTTCTTTTAAAGAAAAACAAAAATCACTAAAACCTTGTGTATTTGTTTCTCTCAGTTGTGGAAGTTTCTCCTGAACAAGATTATCTAAAATACAGGAGCAGTTATATTCAGCATCTGGTAAGATAAGACTTCTAAAGGGATAGTAGGAGCTTTTGGTCTTCCCATATATTTGATAGGGCTGGACATTTCACTCTTTCTTCCTCAGCAGTGGCTGTTAAAACAACAGATGCTGATGAAATTCCCTAAAACTAATACCGTGACTGAAAAAAGTAGAAGCCTTGCAGAGCAAAAGAAAGTCCTCTGCTCATCTATCTTGTGTCAAATTTTCTGTGGTAAATAATATTTCTATGTTTCTTCTCAAGATAATTCTATAATATCTAATGGTGGGCTTAAAAATGATACATAAAACATATAAATGTTTCTAAAACCACTTGCATTTCAATAATGCTGTGTCACCTTTTGGGAATTTTGAAAGCAATTTATCTTGGATGGGGAGGAGTCAAATAAAACTAAGTGTATAATGAAAGAACAGTAAATCAAATAGAGTTCCTGCCAGATGTGTACAGAGAGAAATGTATTTGTCACGTGGCAAACAACAGCATTAAACAATTACATAGTTTCTATTAAGAGTAAGAGAAGGAAATATGACACCAAGTTGAGTGGTGTGGTTGACATGACTGAGGGATGGGAAGCCAACCAGGGGGAGCTGGACAGGCTGGAGAAGTGGCCCATGGCAAACTGACAGGTGTAAGGTCCTGTACCTGGGTCAGAGTGAACCCTGGTATTAATACAAGCTGGGGAATGAACACTGCCGAGAAGGACTTGGGGTGTGGGTGGATTAAACACAGGACATGACTCAGCAATGCAGGCTTAAAGCCCAGAAAGCCAATTGTATCTTGGGCTGCATCAAAAGCAGTGTGGGCAGCAGGTCGAGGAGGTGACTCTGCCCCTCACCTCTGCCCTGGTGAGACCCCACCTGCATGGTGCTTCCTCCTCTGGATCCTCAGCACAGGTAAGCCATGGACATGGGTCTAGACAAGGGTCATGAGGATGATCTGAGGGCTGGAGCATCTCTCCTATGAGGACAGGCTGAAAGAGTCTGGAGAATAGGAGGCTCCCAGAAGACTTTCTGTCAGATGGCTTTTGTGATAGGACAAAGGATATTAAAGAGTATAGATTCAGACTAGAGAAGTAAGACTTGCTTTTTTTTATGATGAGAGTGGTAAAACACTGGAACAGGTTACCCCAGAGTATTGATGCTGCTCAGTGTTCCAGGAGCCACAGGCTTGTTGATCCTGTCTTTATTTGACTAAATATGTCTAAATGGTGGATTGATCCTGTCTGGATACCAGCTCCCCACCAAAGCTACTCTATTACTCCCCCTTGCAACAGGACAGGGGAGAGAAAATGTAACTAAAGGCTCATGAGTGAGACAAGGACAGGAAAGAGATCACTCATTAGTTACTGTCATGAGACAAACAGACTGAACTTGGGGAAATTAATTGAATTTATTATCAATCAAAATCAGAGCAGGATAATAAGTAAAAATCTTAAAACCATCTTTCCCTCACCCCTCCCTCCCTCTCAGACTGTACCTCCACCCCCTCAGCAGCACAGAGAGACAGGGGTTATGGTCAGATTGTTTCTCCCACTGCTTCTCCAGAGAGGAGCCTTTCTCCCACTCCAGTATGGGGTACCTCCCATGGGAGATAGTCCATGAACTTCTCCAACATGGGACCTTCCCATTGGTTACAGTTCTCTAGCTTCAGTGTGGGTCCATTTCAAAAGGTGTAATCCTTCTGGAAAAGGGCTGCTGCAGCATGGCCCAGTAAACCTGCTGCTGTGTGAATTCCTCTCTCCTCAGATCTGTAGATCTTTACCAGGAGCCTGCTCCAGCACAAGCTTCCCATGGGGTCCCAGCCTACTCCAGGTATACACCTGCTCCAGCATGGGCTCCTCCCTGGGCTGCAGCGGCATCTCTTAATCCCTGTGATCCTCCATGGGCTGCAGGGGCATCTCTGCCCCCCTGTGATCCTCCATGAGCTGCAGGGGCATCTCTGCCCCCCTGTGACCCTCCCTGGGCTGCAGGGGCACAGCTGCCTCACCATGGGCTGCACCAAGGGCTGCAGGGGAATCTCTGCTACAGCACCTAGAACACCTCCTGCCCCTCCTGCCTCACTGACCTGGGTGCCTGCAGAGCTGCTTCTCTCACACATTCTCACTCCAGTCTTCTCTGTCCATAATTGCTTCTGGACAGCAACAGGGTTTTTTGTTCTTGAATACATTATTACAGAAGCATTTCCACCTCCTCTGTCTGGCTCAGCCATGGCCAGCAACGGAGCTGGTCCATCTTGGAGCTGGCTGGCATTGGCTCTGTCAGACACAGCAGCTTCTCATAGCAATCACACCTATAGCCCCCACATTATTAGAACCTTGCCATGGAAACCAAAGAGAGCCTTTTAAATTGCTTGTGCTTAGAACAAGAAATGTCCTAAGGAAATAAAAATTCTGTTATAAGAGATGTAAGTTCTGAAGAAAAATATTAGACCCTGAAACAGAGGCTTCCTAAATATATTAAGAAAATTTTGTTAGTTAATTAAGAAGAAATCAATGCATATTGTGTTTGAATATAAGCACTTCCTTGTTATGCTAGTAGTTAACATATTACAGAGCTAAGGAAAAAGGAAGCAGGAGAATGCTTATTGGGGATATAGGAAATGCTATGAGGGAGAAGAAGAAAATAAAAATAAGATTTCTAGAAATAATTTTCTAGACTAATCTTTCTAGATCTTGCTTATCTAATGAAAAGATCTTTGTCTAATGAATGCATTGAATAAAATGTAGTACAATGATGGCAGAATACATCTGAGGATTTCATAGTGCTACCAATGATCCATTAAGACAGCAAATTTACCTATGCTTACCTACACTAACATAGAATTCATTCTTTTTATTCATTTATTAATTCAGAAAGTCAACCAGGTAGAAAAAAAAAGTCATAATTCAAACTACAATCAGAAAAAATATTTTGAACTCAAGACCATCCAAGCAGTATATATGCTAAGGGAAAACACTGGAGTAATATAAACAGTATTGACATAGAGGCTGGAAATCCCATATAATGAAAGGAGTAATTTTAGTGGAAACTTGAGAATCCATGCTAAAGATTCATCCTAAAACATAACTTTGCTGTCCCATTATATACTTACGGTCTTTTCTAGCTACTGTTTCCCATCTGTATGTGAAGGATTCACAATACACAACTGACACAATTAAGAAAAGCAGTATATCAACTAATTATATTAATTACTTTTTGTAAATACTCTGTGCGATTAAAAAAAAAGTATTACATGCCTCTGCCCAATCTGAGTGTTTTTCATAGTGAAATAAAGAGTACTCTGAGCGGCCAATGAAAAGGGAAAAAAATAACACCTAGCAAAGACAAATTTGATCATCATTCTTTTCTCACCTGTTTCTCTCATCCTCGTTCATGCACATATATCCAAACCACCCATCCTTCTGTTTGGCTGAGCTCAAAGCATCTGTGCTGAGGAGTCCTCTGGTCTCAGTTTTCTCTTACTTTTCAAAAACAGCCATCTCAAATATGATTCTGGTTTAAGGGGCTAAAATAAAAATAAGGTCATCTTAATGTTCTTTTCTGAGACATTTTGCAAATGCATTTTGAGAACTGTTACTCTATAGACTTTCTTTTCTGTGCAATTATAATATCTTGTCACAAAGAGAGGTGTAACAGTTTGCGATTTTCCGCTATTTTTCAGTTGTGGGTTATAGCAAAATACCTGGAATGTCCAGAGAAATATACTATAAATAACTGCATTTTGGTGACATTGTCCCACCATCCTCTGAAATGCAGCAGTGGCAGCACATTGTACCTGGTAACTTGACTGGCAGACAACTAGGAAAAACCAGGAATAAAACACAGCTAGGTCTGAAATTAAAATCAGATCTACAGTCTATGGTTTCTGATACCAGCTAGATAAATGAATATTTTGTAGTTTTACCTTAAAGCACTGTGCATTTAGGTAAGATAATCACAAAGTTTCTTTCCTCCACGGCTTCTGAAAATTCAAGAGAGGCAAGATATTGTTACTGTCACTTCTATCATCAAAAAGACCAAATATTTTTTGGGTAAAAGAGGTCATTTGTTAAGTGAGCAATCATTTGGGAAGCTATTTTTTCAACAATAAAACAAGAAAAAAATAAAAAGGGATAGAAACTGGGCAGAAAAACAAGCTAAGCTACTTTGCTAGTTACCCCCAAAATAACTTTTCTATAAGCAAAAGCAAAAGTGGAAACTCTTAGCCCTTAAATATTAATAACTGCTAAAAGGTCAGCAATGAACCTCATTTGCAAAAGGTTCAATAAATAAGCAACCTTGCTATGAAAACATTGGATTTTTCTTAGTATTAGATTGATTCTGAAAATAGAAAATATAGAACAGAATGCAGAACAGCATCTTACCAAACTTTCACCAACAAACACTAATAATATCTCAGGGAAAAAAAGAGAAAAGTATTAGTCTCTTTGTAAATTCTTGATTTGCTTTACCAGAATTTTTTTAAAGTTCTCTTGGTATGGAGTACTAATTTTATTCCTGTATTCAATAAGTAGGGATTGCATCTTTCCAAAATGAGGTAAATTTTTTGTGGAAAAAATTTTTAATGCCAACTCTCTTGTGAAACAGAACATTTACAATAACACTCAAAAGAAGGGAAGTTTGCAGTCTGTTTGCAGCCAGCTTGCTGGAAGTATTTGCTGAACTTACTAATTTCTTAAAACAAAAATAACAATTCAGAAGACTATCTAGTTCACAATTAGTTATATCCACAGACCAAGCATTTTGGGTATTCTGTGGCTAAGGACCACTAAGCAAAACTGAAATATCTTCAGCCATGAGTGATACCTGTATTTACTCAGGACCAAAACTGATCTAGGCAGCTAAAGCCAATATTCATGGCAAATTTTAACACGAACTTGTTAGACAAATTACACAAAATACAATAGTTTCCAAAACGCAGATTTCATTTTATTAAGACTAATTTCTGAGAAGCCCCATTGTTTATTCCCAACCTCTGTGTCCAAATGCAACTGAGTAAAAAATGTAGCAGGGAAAAGAATGGCACCATTTCACACTTCCTGTGAGATGTGGTTTCTCTGCTCAGTTCACATTACTTAGGAATTAGAGCCCTTTGTAAATGTTTGGAGTCGTGGGGTATGCTAAAATACAACAGTGACTAAGTTATGCATCATCCTATTTGTGTCACATCTGTTATACTGAGGAAACTAGGAATCATTGCCATGACATGGAATAGCTGCAAAGCTCTGGTTGTGTTCTCATGCTCTATCACATATTAAGAAGAACAAACTCTTGGTTGTTGTGTGGCTTCCATATTCTGATCTCACAGCAGAAATGTCTCTAAACTTGGTTTGGCTTTGCAGAAATATAAATTCTGATCAGGGGTCTGAAGAACAGAGGGCAGGGTGAGTGGCACTGTTAAAATCCTTGTGGGAGAATAAAAGCCTCATGTCTGGACACATCTTGTAACACATAAAGAGTGATTTGAGTAGCTCCATTTATTTTTCAGGGGACTGATAAGCTAGAGCATCTCACTCACTTTGTTCGTCTGTGATCTGGAATTCCCCTGTAATCAATCCAGAGGTTGCTTTGGCTCAGCTGAAGCAGCAGATACTGTCAGTGGAAAACAATGATTCTGTTTTCTAAGCTTGATCCAAACTCATGGGAGCTCTCATGACACCTATCATCCTTCTTGCTAGATCAGGTCAATCTTGTGTGACACTATCACCATTCCACAGTCAGAAAGAAAAATAAGGAGGAAAAAACATACTATAAATACATTCAAGCTGAAGAAAACAGTGATGGATAATGAATTTCTAATAGATTTTTTTACTGGTTTATTTATAAAAACCTGTTCTATAAAGCAACTTTTTTTTCCAATTACTTTTGCAATTGCTTCCTTTCTTTCTACAGCAAATTCTACAGCTTGAGAACTCTAAAATATTAATAGCTCAGAATGCAGGCAGATTGGCCATAAAACAGTCTACAGGTGGCCATATAGGAAAGTGTCTACAGAGCTCTGGCAGATCAGTAGTGTTACTTACGTCTATCTGTGGTGCACACAGTAAAGAAACCAATACAGAGAAATGTTCTTAATCCTGGGGGCTTTTTGTAAGCTTTTCAGTGCAAGTTGTCAGTGTTAGTAATTCGGTTAGACACAGGACAAATATCCTGAAAGCTAAGCGATATTTTCTCTGGTTGGGAAAGCACATAGTTTCACCTTGCTGAGATAAGCATTAACTCTTTTTTAGTGTGAAATTAATTTTCTGCCAAGCTTCCTTAAATTATTCATTGTTTTAACATGACTGTCAGTAACTTGATTTCCTGGTCTGTTTGGGCAAAACCAGATTTCTTTAAGTAACACTCAGTGCTGAAAAGAATTGGAAAGAACATTTATTTATATACTACCTGTCTATATCTGATCAAAGATCTTTAAAAATAAGAAGACCGTGCCCTTTAAAAATAAGAAGCAGTTTGTGACTTTACACATTTTTACAAATATTTAAACTTAAAGTTCCAGCAGTAAAATGTGTGTTACTCATCTGAATCATATTTTTCAAATATTTTTTCTCCTGATAGATATTTAAGAAAATATTAAATAAACTTTAAAAAGAGAATATGTTAGAATGTTGATACAGATGAACTTTCTATTAGTGTTAAACTGCAGAGGCAGAGAATTTGCTGACCCTTCTTCTACTGGCAATGACTGGGGTTTGTTCTCTAGTATAAAGAAAAACTCATATCGAAGTTTGGATGAGAAAAAAAAAATCATATTTGCAGTTTTCTGGATAAATTGTGTAGATATTAGCTGTTCAATGAGGAGGAAACACATTACTTCCTTCATGATCCAGACTTTTTAAAAAATAAATTCTGTATTTTGTGAAGTGTATTAAGCAAGATTGGACAGCAGCCCCAGGATTGAATCCTAGAGTCCTAACTGTGGACTAAAAATGGTTTCAGAACCCAAATTTGACATGAAGTGCTCAGACTGCTGAGTTGTATGGCCCATCAAAATCTGTCCAGGTCCAAGAACACACAGGATACGTGGAAGCTGGGTAGCTTGAAAGCTAACAGAAAAGCAAAATAAGAGAATTGTTTAACTTAAATATCTTAGATTAACTTTGATACCTGAGACCTTGAATAGAACTTGTTATAATTTATTAATTTTGGCCAAGACCCAAACATTTTGTTTTGCTGCTTCTGAGTAAAAATTAATAAATAGAAATTTGACCTATAAGAGGCGATAAATCTGAGCGTTGAATGTTAATCGAAAGATTATTTCTTGAGAACATCTTTGAAGCCATTTCAGTGTGTGATTTTGCTTAAGAATCTGATTCAACCTCTGCTGCAGTTTAAAGCTTAATAAAAATTACCATGTATAGAATAGTTACTGAATTCAAGATTACCATATTAAAAACAGATACATAACTTTAGTTTTAATTTCTGTTAAGGAGAATTATATTTTTTAGCTAATGAAATAGTTTTTAGAAAATGCTGTAGCTAATAGAAAACAAAATTGACAAGAAATTAAATGAAGATGGCTTCAACTATTGCTCTCCCTGAAAGGGGAAGTGCTGCTCCTTTTCAGTTCTTTTGTTTTATGTGGCTCTATGTTTATATCAACTTCATATTAAAGAATCATATAATGAATAGATGCAGGGGTCAGAGTATCCTTTTCTGAACACTCAAAATTTCCTTCAATAGATATAGAATGATACACTCAACAAAAGTTCATCTGTGTTCAGTGATTCATCTTTATTTTCTTCTACTAAATGCTTGCCATCCAGGGATTGGCATTGTTTGATGTTAAATCAGGAAATAAGAAATAAGAAATAAATATATCTTAATTAATTTTATAAAGGAAAGAAACTGACTTCCTAACTCTGAATTAAATTCAACGTGTACGTACTTAGTAGAAAGTAATTGTATTATCCTTGTTTTATTTAGTTTACTTTCCTCATAGGGATGGGTAAAAGAAATGAATTTGGGGAATTAAATATTATTGTTACAATGAACAAATAGCTATTATGGAATATTTAACTCAATTTACTAGAAACAGAATGCATAACACATATCTCTGGAAATTAATACAGCAACATATTTTTTAGTGATTAAATTCATGGTTTGAGAAATTTCATAGCTAATGAATGAAAAAAATTCATTTTCTTGTATATTTTTTTTTTTTTAACAATAAGCAGTTTTGGTCTGACTGTAATGCAGATACATAATTTTCAAAGAAATGCTATTTAAAGAATTTACCCCTCAAGATGGCATCTATCCTATAGAAGAATAAGCAACATTATAATTGTTATAATTACTTCATTCTAATTACTTATTCCTGTAAAATTAGTTAATTCTAATTAATTCATTTATTATCTTTAAAATGTAACTAGACATTGATGCTGTGTTATAAATGTGAATTATTTTCAATTTAAATGTATATATTCCTACACCTGTAATAATACTATTTTTCCTACTTGCTTATTCAGGTCTGTCAGAACAACATTCCAAATCTTTAACTTTCTAATTTAAAGGAAGTTTTTTTACTTAACCAGTAAAAAGCAACATGGATTAATCCAGTGAATTAATAAATAAGGGAACTGTGGCACCACTGGGGTCTTGTGGTAGCTCAAATGAAGCAAACCCCAGAAAATTAAACAAGTTAATTTAAAAAAAAAACAAAAATAAATCACAATTACTGATACATACTTTTATTCACTCAAACACTGTTTTATTAAAGGCGATATAGTTTCTGTTCAGTAAAATTACAGATCTTTTACAGCTTCCATGGATTTGCAGCTTTAAAAGCAACCTTAAACTAGTCAGCCACATTCTTTTCAAATTCAATTTAGGAATAGCACTTTTTATTTTCAAAATGGTTTGCTGGGTGATCCTAAAATAAACTAAAAGATATTTTTGATTAAAATCTATTTTTTTTTTTTCAATCTATCCTCTCCTCATTTATTTTCAGGTGAGAAATTTCAGATAGTATTACAGTGTCAATAAAAAGGGTGGAAATACTTTAGCCAATGTAATATTTAGGATATTAATGGTGAAATATTTTACTTTTGTGGTGTTTAGGGCTATGATACAGGAAAAAAAAAATCAAAGATTGCTTTTTGCCCAATGCCTCCCACATTTCTTTACAGGACAGAATCCCTTTTAAACATTGCAGAATTTGGAAATGTGATTTTTCTACATATAGGTATGGCTTGAGACACAGTAAAACTGACACCTATGTAGCATCCTTGTAAGACAGACATTTTTTAATAATGATAATTATTTTCTCTCAGAATTGGTAGCCTTATTGCATGACGTTATTATTGTGTTTCATGCAAAGGCAAGCACAACTCTCATAGCAAAAACCCACAGCCATAATTTTTTTGTAATAATATTCAAAACAAAATACGAATTTTGTTCAGAGCATTCAATTCTATTTCTCTCACAAGCTTAACCTAAAATAATTGGGCTTTTGCACAGATTAAGTTGGATTTTCAGGGATGATGACAGGCTCACACTCCTGTTGATTAATCTCTCAGACACATTGGTAGTATGTGTTAAGCTGTATCATGTAATGTTGGTTATTCCTCAGGAGCACTGACTACAGAGCTTTAGCCTAAGAAAGACTTTTAAAAGTTGGAAAGAAGTCAGTACATGGCAGTCTGATGAGAAGAAGGACATGTTGTTCAAGCTCTATGGTGTCCATTAATGACACCTTGAACAATAATTTGTTGGTAAAGTCAAAAGACAAAGTACAGCACCAATGAAATGGTACAGCTATAATTAGATCCAAATAAAGTCATGAGGTTGGATTAATCCTTTGCAAGAAGGTAAGAAAAAGTAAAAAAAAATGATATCTTTAGCCTGCCAGTAAAATAAGTTTACATAGAATAAAGTCATGAGTAACCTGATCTAGCTTCAAATTTTGATCTGAATTCAAAGCTGATCCTTCTTTGACCAGCATATTAAATTCAAGGACCTCCAGGCGTCCTTTCAGCCTACCTTATTCTTTAATTTTATGAACTCAGAAAGTAAAATTATGTAAAACGGGTGTATATATGTTCATACAGATACTTTGAAAATTCAAGGACAGGAACTAATAATGAAGGAGAAAGAGCAGAAAAATCAAAGAATTATGTCTGCACTCCTCATGCCATGTGATTTTTTCGGAAGGTTAAACTGCACTGTGCTGTGTTTTGCTGGCACAAACCTGCACAGCAGGGTGCAGTGAGAGCAAACTAAATATAGTCCTAAGACAGCTACTTTGCTTCCTTTCTCTTCCTGTGCTAATTCTGAAGCATCATAGCACCAGGGTGCCTCTTGTAAAGTCTGATGGTACAAGGAACGCCATTCCAAACCCTTTGAACTCCATTTTCTTCTCCTGTCAAGCAAAAATTTCTCCACGTTGAGAGCCATTTCCAGCTGCTGTGATAAAGATACACCACAGAAACATTGGTGAAGCTTCTATTCTGAAACTGGTTTATATCTGCTTAAGAAACATTTTAGCCTGGCAGAAACCATGAAGATATACCACTGGGACAGGTGATCTTACTGTAAAAAAAATGTCACGCTATAAATTGTTTCACTCACAAAAATTCTATGTAGTTCCAAATGATAGCACAGGAACTACAAAATGCCTATCCAGGACACAAGTGAGCAAAGAACACAAGTGCTCTAGTGGTTCATTTCAAATATCAATATTCATTGTGTTGATAGTCACTTCACCTTTACCTTTACTCCCTCCTTGTGTCAGTGAGATTACTGACACAGGGAAGAGCTATCCAAGCACTGTCTAACCCTCTCCAGGGAATGAGATAATTTTTTCTCTCTGTGATTGAATAATGAACAAGTATAATTCTAGCCTTTTAAACTGCATTCCCCTGTGCAATGAACACTACCCCAAAGAAAAAAAATGAGGACATAGTGACAGAAAGAAAAGTTAAGTTTCCCTCTCAAAAGCAATGATTTTGATTGTTAAAATCTCCCCTCCCTGGAGCTCCTTTGCCTCTGGCAATTCTTGTGGTCTCAGTCTCACTATGCTTTCTTCCCCCATTCCCTCCCTGTATTTATTATTGCTGCTTCTTTGAGATTCAGTTAAAACCTAGACGATCATAGAACATGTGAATGAAATTTCAAGTCTTATCCACTAACTTTCTCATCCCCTTTTCCTAGTTCTGCTTTCAAAACATTCACTAGAACACATTTTGATGAGAGGATCCCAAGATAACCAAGGTCAGGCTGATTTATTTCACAATTCCTCCCTGTTTTAAATTTCAAGCTGTATGTATACAGCATTTTTACAAGTTGAAGACATTTGAACAGTCATGATGCATTAATCACATGTCAATTTTTTACTTAATTGAAGAGCTGAAAGAAGTTGAGAGTACAAGAGTTTGAAGTCTCTTGTTTCTGAGTGCATTTTTTAGCAATTTATGCTTAGCCTGGTGTACATATTGGGTGCCACCACTTATATGTTAATGTATTAGCACTGTCAGGATAACTGAAATAAGTTTTAACTGAGGAAGATTATAGGAAGTTGTTCATTATAAAGGTTAAGTAGTGTTCAGAGCATTGTCTGTGCATATAGCAAATGCTGTCACCATTAAGCGCAAAGACTGTGATAGTAGAACTTCTTAATAAAACATTCAATTTTCAAATACACAGAGAGACTTCAGACCAGTCTCTCTTCTGTGTCAAACAGTATTGATATATATCCAGAACATTGCCAGCAGGTCAGGGGAGGTGATTCTTCTGTGCTCAGCACTGGTGAGACACGTCTGGAGTTCTTTGTACAGTGCTGAGCTCTCCAGTGAGAAACAGACACGGATGTATTGTTCACCAAGGCAGCGAAGCATCTGGAGTACATGAGCAAAATCTGAGAGAGCTGAGACTGTTCAGCCTGGAGGAAAGAAGGTTCAGGGAATCAATGTCTATAAATGCCTGGTGGAGGCTAAAGGAAGAAGTGTAAAGAAGATGGAGCCAGATAGCAAGACTTCTCAGTGATCCCCAATGACAAGAAGCAAGAAAATGAGCACAAGCCTAAAACACAAATTCCAATTAACCATTCCTGATATGTCCTTTTTTTCCCCTTTTTTCTGTGAAAGTTGTTAAATGAGGCTATCTAGAGCTGTGGAATATCCATCTTTGAAGGTGCTCAAAACTGGACAGGATGTGTACCCAAAGAATCTACCCTAGGTAACTCTGTTTTGAGCAAGGACTTGGACTAGGCTGTCTCTAGAGGTCTCAGTCATTCTCTGATTCTGTGTCTCTAGAAATGATACCATTTGCCAATGGAAACACTCTGTGGCAGGATCAGATCCTGAAAAGAGCAATTCGTGACATTGTAAATACAGAAATGCACATGATTTAGCTGTAATGGATGCAAACAAATCATTCTCTCACCCAGATTATCTCACAGGTGCTAAAGTATCTGTAAATCCTCTCCGAAATTTTCTCCCTGCTATATTATTAAAAGTACAAATTTGCCCATAGTTGTTAGATGCAAAAGGAAAATCAAGGATCAAGTAAACCAGGAAAGATTTTCTTGCTAGTGTGCCATGGAAGCGGGCATGTAGTTCAACCTCCTGTAAATCTGCTTCTGTCAACTGGAACTCACAGCTTGGTATTTTATATCTAATATTTGCCTTGATATTTTACATAGACCTAGCTAGTACTTTCCCTGCTGTATCAGCGTAACATAAGAAAAAAATTGACTGGTGGGAATCGTAGAAACTTTGTTATTTGGCAATTATATGAAGAGTTTGGATTTCATTGTAGGAATTTTATATTGTCAGAATTAAATATATAAAGAGCTTGCAGCAAAGAGGGAGATGTTTCTAAGTTAGGAGATGATTCAGGTTGCTCATAAAGCTTGCCAAGGGAATGTGAACTGCAGGGCTTTAATTGTGGGGGAGCTCTTAGACACCTTGAAGACTGGCCTGGTTACTGTGCATGAGCATCACCTTGGAAGAAGCAGAGTGCTACATGAGATGTCTTTGCTGCAGTTTCCGCTCACTGAATGTTACAAGAAAAACAAAAGTCTGCTTCTACTGAATCACAGGTCAGGCAGCAACTACAGAAATTTTCAGATGGGACCACACACAGAAAACCCTATAACTAAATGTTTGGGGCTTTTTTAATTTGAAACTTTTCCTGGCACCCAAGACTTAACTTTCCTGTTTCTTTCTTGGGAAACAGAACTGTGAAAATATTTTTCAGTACTTGGATACTAATTCTGCCAGCTGTGAAAATGTAGAGTAGGAAAATTATGCTCTATATGGCCATAGGCCTGATTTCAAATAACCCTGCATACTCTAAAGATAGTTTTCAGAGAATATGATTCCTGGATTCACTTACATGTACCTAAAAGAATCTGATGAGACACAGAGAACCTCAGTGAATGTGTATTTAAAGGTTTTTTAGGCTTTCCTGATATTTTATTCTTTATCTCCAGCCAAGGTAAGTTGTCATGATAAAATATGGAGCATAGGGAACACATTTCAATAATAGAGATTTTTCATGTCTCTCTGGTCTGGGGTGCAATTCTTCACAGAAATTTTTCACTATAAACTTTACAGTTACTACAATTAATAGTTTGTTAGTATTGTAACAAAAAATGCAAAATGTACATACGTGATTAATTGACATCACATATTTATACAAAATTTAGGATGCAAATAGTTTAAAATGATTCCTATAACTAAATGTGAATTATTTATGAATGTAGGCATAACCCTTCTCTGTCAGCTTCAATGACGTTTGAATTTGTCATATTTTTTCCTTTTTCTCTTTGTTCTGATTCTGAGATATATTTTTCTACATTAAAACTCTAATTTTCCTCCTAATACTAAATCACAGTTAGATAGATTTACTGGTGCTTTCTAAACTTAACTTCGGTATGGAAGACAAATTTGGTCAGATAGAAACAGCTGAATATGCTTTTTTTTAGCTTTACAACTGGCCATTTAGGACAGCCATGTAGGATGTACCCATTTAGGATAATGTGTAGTGGCAAACAAAATGTCATTATATATTTTTATATACTGTCTCTGGTTTCATAAGATTTTAATACCATCCTTTTTTTTCTGCCTCATTTATACATGAAACTAATAATCTACCACATTTTGTGGTATACAGTTTATAGTATCTTCTGGCAATATAAGTGGAAAAAATATTTATTTAAAAGTAAGATTTAACTATAATTATCATTAAGAATTCATAGAGCTAAAATATAATGAAGGGAAACAGTTTTAGTCTTTTGTCAAATTGCATGGAAAGGAAATTCTGGAGGACCTCAATTCTGTCACATCCCTTATTGATAAGAGATTGATGTACAAGGTGCCTCTTGTTAAAATTCAAGTCAGAGATTTAAAATTCTTCTCCTTCCCTTCAATTCGCTGAAGTATCCAGTGGGAAATAATAATTGTAAGAGTTTATAACTTGATACTTCAAAGTACCTTTTCTAATGTTACTGCAAATTATATCCCCAGATTTTCATTGCCACTGAAATAATTATTTTGTCTCTCATAATAGAAAAGGATAATTTCACTACTACTTGTACTGTAATGTGCCCATCTAGATTCAGATAGGTTCCTAGGTGGTGCAATTTTACACTTCAACATTTCCTACAGAGTTTTCTTTGATATATATATATATATATTCGGATTATAACTCTTCTTTCTCCTTTGATTCACCATTAAACTGTAGCAGCCTATATCTTTGGGGTTTTTACCCATTTCAGGATTTATGACACATGTGGAGGATTTCTAAGGTACACATTTTCACTGGAATGATTCTTCCAACTAATATCTCATTGAAAAATTTGTCATCCTGCTGTTGTAGAAATAATGCAATTGTACATATATTGATATATGGTAAGTGCATGCAGAAACTATTTATCTCTTTTACCGTTCTGTTTTTTTATTTTGTCTAAGACAAATAAGCAATTTATCTACACAAACAAGCACACAGATAGTAATAGCACCCAGCAGAAAAAACATTTGGGAAGGGATAGCTCATAAAAACATATACATATGCAAGAATATCAAGCATAGATAAAAAGATATATACTCTTTTTTGTCCCTAAAGCAATGAAATTGCCACAAAATTAGTATTTCAGAGATATGAAGGAAAAAGAAATATCAAGAGTCTGACAGAGGTAATCCATCAGGTTGTTGCTGTTTTAAATCAGGGCATCTGTACTGTTTATGTCTCCCTCAAAGTTGACATCTGTTACCTGTTAGTTTCCAGTTCAACAACCTTCAGGCCATCCTGAGGGCCAATTCTTTCAAAATGCTCTGAGATTTTTCTGTATCTCACACACTTACCTTTTGTAGCACAGACTACAAATCTTGGGAAAAGAAAAAAAAAAAAGAAGTGCAAGTTTATATCCTATACATTTTACAGCAAGGTGAAATATTTCTTTTTCAAGTCTTGTATTTCACAAAAAAATTCAATGCGATTTTTCCATCAGTGGATGTTTCCTGAAAAACTTATTTTTGACAATGTTTTTTTTTTACATAAAAATCTTTTTTCCCTTCTTGCATGCACCAGGAAGTGATAAGTTACAACTGGCATCAGCAGTTCCATTTTATAGGTTTTATATTATCAGTTTTTATTTATTCAAAGCAAATTAAAAGCCAAATTTTCACTTAACCATCATTTCTTGTACCCAGAGTAATGATCTCAAGTGTCCTACTCTACTCCTGATCTCCAGTTTGCCCATCTCTAGGAAATTTTGAGGAAAGACTGCCCTTTTTGCGACATATATATATATTCAAATGGTCAGGTCAAGGTCCTCAGAGTCTTTGTTTAGGATCTGTGCAGGCTCAGTTTTGTACCACATCGTGCTTGGTTCATAGTTATGCTAAATGTGTAATATTTAAATAAGCCTACAGAGAATTCCTAATTGTGTTGCTCTCTAAAATTGAAGGACACACTGCTTTTCTCCATTATGTTTTTACATAACTTCCTTTTTAAAGATTTTTCTAGTACCCAAATTTGAGCTGTTCCTCTCTTTCTGTACAATTTTTGTGACATCTCATTTTGTCCTTTTTTTGTTATTAAGAAACTGATAAATAAGACCAAACATCACAGAACATTTTAATTAGCTAATTTGCTGACCTTTCTTCACAACCAGTTTTAGCCAGTCATTTGTACAAAAATATAAATACCAAATACAAGACAAGCAAAAAGTACATGCTACTCTGCAGCAAGTTGTAAGAGTTTCTTCAAGTGCCCAGAAAGACAATGAAAATTAGGCAGAGGCTAAATTAAACTTGCAGCTAAAAGATTGACTTGCCAGTATTTCTGTGGATTCATAAGTGTGATGAAACTGAGTGTATATTTAAACTAGAACAAGCCAGAAAGCCATAAAGGTTGACTGTGGCTGGGTAAGAAGGACATACTAAATAAAGATTAAGTCCATTAGTTATTAGTTCCTACTCCTCTCTAGCCATACAGTATATTAAGTGGTTTTCCTGATTTTTAAGGACATACAACTTTGGAAAAAAAAGTCTTAAAATAAATAAATAAATAAATAAATAAATAAATAAATAGGTCTAATTTGTGTTATCTATGCTTATAAATAGAAACTGAGGGAAATTAAACTTGAAATATACTGAGAGTCAATTGAGAAATTGAGTTAGCATTCCTAAAATTAAAGACAATATTTTGGGTATCTTATTGCTGAGTTGAAAGTTTGACTGAGAAGGATGTGGGAATCTCCATAGGCAGAAAATTTTAAGAACAGCTCTTGACAAGGTACCCCTCTCTTAAAATAGGGGATCGAACTAGAACTTTCTTCCAACCTAAACTTCTCTTTGACAAAGATTATACTTCACCAGGCAGCTCTCAGGAAATCTGTGTTAACAACTGCTACAATGGAAAGGAATTAATTTCATATTTCACTTTCTGTGGAAGTGCTTAGGTACAGAGAGTAAAGAAAGGAGAGGCAGTCAGGAATTCAGGCAGATATGTAAAAAGATAATAAGCCAAAGGAAGACAAACAAATCATATTTACAGCAGGGAAATTTCATTAAAAATTTTCATTCCATTGCTATTTTTTTTTAATACCAGGTACGTACAAAATGCTATCACCTGCTATTGCATTAAACTAGTATGTTCCCAATAAAAATTATGTGATACTAAAAGTGTGACTAATTATCTGAAGTTTGTAAATGGTAATAGACTGCTGTCTAGAATTCTAGGATTTTCTGGTGACTCCTTTTTTCTCCATAATGGTTGTGATTGCTGTTCTCCAAACTCACTCCAGTATGTCCATCTTTCTGATAAATGACTCCCAGAATGTAACACAATGTTCTAGCTAGCGCTGCACTACTGCCACATCATTAGTTACTAATGTGATAAACATAGATATTGATGGATGGGATATTACAAAATAGGTTCATTTTTAACTGAATCAACATTAAAATTTTGCATTCTGATATTCACTCCATATTTTGTAAGTTGCAATCTGAAAGAAGATTAAAATATGGGCTTATTTAAAAAGACAAGAAAAAGAATTTAGTTTTTGAAAATATTATGAGATTTTTCAAAAGTTAGATTTATTCTGTGTCAGTAGGAGCAGGGTACTAAAAGCCAGAGTAAAGAGCCCTGGATCAGGACCTTCTGTTTAGGATAATGCTGAATAATGTGAAAACTGAATTACTACTCTGCTTGAGTCAGGTTCAAGTAAAGTTTCTCACCTCGTCCAAAACAGCTCTAATGACCAAATTGTACAAGATGCAATCCCTGCTATTCTGACTTTGTCTGAGTGTCACAGTCACACAAATAAGGACTAGAATATTTTTCCTTGATTTACTCATGGAGAGTGAACATGTAATTGATACAGTCAAATGACTGCAGATTTTTCAAATCACTGTCAATTAAATATCTCAGTTAATTCTTATGGAACCATATCTAGTAAAACTTTGCTGTCCAAGATACAAATTTCAATAGTTTATCTGTAGCCAATTGTTCACTTTTGGCCTCATGGATCGGAGTTACAGAATATTAAGTGTGAAATGTGAGGGACCCAGTTCATTCCTGTGCAGTAGAAGATGTAAAAGTCATAGAGCTCTAAACCCTCACGTCCCCTCTAAAGAGCAGAGAGAACACTGGCTGTGCTCATTCCTGAGAGTTCTCTGGGACAGCTCTCTCCCATGCAGTGGGTGTCTAATCCTGCAGCCCCCATCCCAGGCTCACCCTGCCTTTGTAGGTCCCAATCAACTGTGTGGTTGCTGATCTATCAGAACATCACTGCCTTACATAGAATCACTGCAAAACACGACAGATATCAGCTCGAGTCTGACTGACTATAATGAGTGTGAAACTCCAGGCTGCTATACTCTAACTGAGGATGCTTTGACCCTGCTCTGTCAGTAGCTTAAAGTGCAAACAGAGTCTAAACTTGCTTAATACAACAAATCTTTTTGAAAAACAAAAGAGAACAAAACAAACAGAAACCCACACCAGGGACTGGAAGGCAGAACAATTATCAAAGTACCTTTCATAGGTATGAGGTCCCATATGACTTTTTTTCTTCAGGAATGATAAAAACTTTTTGATAATAATATCAAAAGGATATGAGGACTGATTTTTTTTTTTTTTTTTTTTTTTTTTTTTTAGTAAATTTAGGTATTTTGCTGAGATATACAAATCTAGAAGCGTAATTAGCTGCTCTACACTTTTTCAAGTGTCCATGAAAAGAGAAAGGCTGGTTTTTCATATACCACTATCTCTGACTAACTGGGTATTTCTGATCTTCTGTATGAAAATAAGGAGAAAATACACTATAACTTAACACTGAATACCATAACTGAGAAAAATCATTGAAGGAAATTGATGGGGGTCAATACTTCAGTTTACATTCAGCATAACTTTTTTGAAGACTTTTATTTAAGGATCTGCACACACTTTCAGATACAGTTGGATTAATCTCTGTTCCTTCATTTACCATTTACCAAAATAAGTTACAGACTAGCTCCTACCTAAGAGAAGTAAGAGGAAAGTTAGGAATTACCCAAGGAAAGCCTATTAATAGATTAACTGGTCAGAGAATTTAACATATAACCACTTAACCAAAGGTCTTAATGCCAACATTATATATACACCTGTATTGTAGTTTCTCAGGAGATGACTCAGGTAGTTTGTATCTTGTTACATGTTCTAATAATTTTCTTGATTAAAAAAAAAAAAAGTAAAACCTAGCAGAACCTCTTCTGGTCAGCAAAGAAAACTTAAATTAACCTTTTAAACATATATTATCTTGAGATAAATTAGAACTATTAAGTAAAGAGAGAAGATATTTATAAATGAAATAATCTTGGGACTCTTCCCAGTCAATATGACAGCAGGTATAAGCAAAGTTTTAAATTTAATTTAGTAGCCAGATGAAAAATCTGAACAGAGTATTTCTTTTCCTCTTACCTGGTTTCTATTTTTTTACCGGTGCATAAGAAAAAAATAAACTTAAATATAGTAACTCCCTAATTTAAAGCAAAAATATGTCAATGAAAGAAAATGGGGCAGGACTTTGAGATGCTGTGTAGGAAAAATTATGGGGAAAGAAGAAAAGACAAATCCTTAACCCTCTTTAGCAAACCTGTCATTACAGTCTGTGGTAGGCAAAATCTCTTTTACTTTTTACAGACTGGTATATGAATAACAAATCCTGGAGTCAGACACTGTAGTCAGTTCTCTGTTTCTTAAAGATACAAATCTATTATTGTCCTTATCAAGACTGGTGGAAATTTAGGAATGCACAATGGACTAGATTAAGGTTGTTCTCTATTCCAGACACTTCTGAATATGCAGTTTAAGATTTTGGCATTTTCTGCCTTTTGCATAATTGATTTTGCAATCTTAATGACATTCCTTTAGTGCTTATCTTCAGTGAGATGGAAAATCTGCTCAAAATTAATTTAGAGTACATCTCAGAGATCTTGGCAGATGGAGGGACCTTACCATCAGCCTCTAGGACAAAATTAATGTTATCAAAATGAAAATGCCTTCTCTAACTCTGCATGTCCTAAGAGGTCTCGTGTTTATCATTCATCTGTATGACTCTGGGAAAATTAACTTGATTTTAAATATTTCCCTTGCAGACAGATGACAGGAAAAAAATAATTTGTGAACATGTGCAGAATTGGTCTGATCTGAAAACTTCTGTGTGCCTATTTTGCAGCTCTTTCAAACAAACTCCCTTTTTTTCCCTGGAAAAACAAACTTCATAATCCAACACTGCTTAACTTCCACTGCAGGAAAGAGGTTTTGCCCATTATTCATGGAGTGGTTTGGGTTAGCCTACTCCAACTAAAACTGCTTGATGCCTCCTGCAACACCTCTTAGGAAAGAACATATACCACTTAGCCATAAACTGATGTATAATCATTTCTTGGAAGTTAACTGTAGGAACTGGAAATAATTAGTCCAGTGTACTGGAAAATCAAGATAAGAAGATACATTTTGTCTTTCTATCAATATGTATAGGCTGTACAGATATATCTATAATCTAACTCATTGAACCTGAAGAGCAAACATATCCTTAAGGACTTGGGATTATTTTGTTTGGTTGGTTTGATATGATATGTTTTGTTTTAATTCAGGACAGAGAGTAACAACAAGCAATATTGCTTTTGATGTGAAAATGATGTATCAGGTTCAAGCAGGCAGCTGCAAGCAGCCGGGTGCCAGTCCCCAGACTGATCTGTGCACAATATCAAAACCTTTCCTGTGGGAAAACATAGTGAAAGACATTAAAATCTTTATTATTGATTATGATTAACACTGGCCCAAGCACTTGTCCCACACATACTCTGCCAAAGCAGACATGTTGGAGTTGTGGATTACCAAGATGTTTTGGCACTGTATCAGACTCCAACTGTCTTGGCTAAAATAAGGTAAAAGATAAATCTGATAATGGTAAGTAGATGAATATTATAATACTTCCTAGAACTATGTTTTGGGATATATCCCAGTCTTTTGGAAGGTCTCTAAGTTGTGGAAAGCCAGATTCTCTAAAGCAATTCTTGTAGCCAAAGAACATATATTGCTTCAGATAGAAAATAGATTCTCTCCAGGGACAGAAACTTGGCACATTAACTTGGGGGAACTAGAAGCTAAGAAATGAGTGCAGTTTCAAATAATAGGGACCTTGGGAAAAATCTAAAAAGCTTTCATCCAACTTTTTACTACCTTTGATTAATCCTTAGAAATTGAATACTGAGAGATCTCTTTCCACTGTCTCAATCTATCCAATGTTTCCCCCACCCATGTAGACATCCTGTCTCCTTGCCCAACAAATCCTCCAGTCCCCTACTTCTTGTTTGGCAAGCCCCTTGTTTTCTTTCTAGTTCACTGGGCTGGTTTTCTGCTTCTACAGCCTTTATCCACCATCTTATGTACATACAAGTGCTTCCTAGTCCCAACTTTTTATTGCAAATATTTTGTAGGGTCATTATATTGCATATGCACCTGAAGGACAGGATTCCATCCAGAGGGACCTGGACAAGCTCAAGAAGTGGCTTATGGGAATCTCATAAATTTTAATAAAGTCAAGTGCAAGCAGCTGCACCTGAATTGGCATAAGCCCCAGGCATCAGTCCTGGCTGGGGGATGAACAGGTTGGGAGCAGCCACACTGAGGAGGATTTGGGGTGCTGGTGGGTGAAAAGCCAGACATGAGCTGGCAATGTGCACTTGCAGCCCAGAAAGCTTGTCCCGGACTGCATCAAAAGCAGCGTGGGCAACAGGTCAAGGGACGTGATTCTTCCCCTCTGCTCATTTCTCCTGGGATCCTACCTATAGAACTGCATCCAGCTCTAGTGCTCTCAGCCCATGAAAACCATGGACCTGCTCAAATGAGTCAAGAGGGAGATATCAACACAACTAGAGGGATGGAGCACCTCTCAAATGAGAAAAGGCTGAGAGAATCAGGCTTGTTCATTCCAGAAAAGAGAAGGCTTTGGGGTGACCTAAATGTGGCCTTCCTTCCTTTGTGGAAGCCCACAAAAAAGACAAAGAGGGACTTTTTACAAAAGCATGTAATGACACAACAAAGGGGCATGGATTTGCTCTAAAAGAGAGTAGGCTTAGATTAGAAATTAGGAGGAAATTCTTTACTGTGAAAATGTTGAGGCAGTGGAACAGGTTGCTCAGAGAAGCTGTGGATGCCCCATCTCTGGATATGTTCCAGACCAAGCTAGATGGAGCTCTGAGAAACCTGTTCTAGTGGAAGATGTCCCTGCCCATGGCAGGAGGCTGGAACTAGATGGTCATTAAGGTCTCTTCCAACCCATACCATTTTATGTTTCTATATGTGTTGCTAAGTCTTATTGAGTGCTAGGGTAGGTCTGGGAAGGCTGTTTGCAGAAAAAATCTGTTGGAAATTTTACTGGTGGATGCTAACCAGTTTCTGCCGGGTCTTAAAAGCCTATACTATAAGTCAACACTATTTCTGCTGCCTCTGCTGTGGAGAAGAACAAATGTCTGTTATCACCAGCTGTGGTATGCATTAAGTGACACCTCAAACTGAGTTTTATGTGCCACACTTAAAATTTATATATGTTTTAATTGTGATAGTAAATTCATATTTTTCTTCCATTTATGAATGCATGTAGGAACTGTTCAGGAGACAAGTTCCAATAGATGGAACACCCTGGTTTTCAAGTAATGTTACAGTTTTTTAGGTAAGAAAGTTTTGGTTGTAGCACTAGAATGGCTGCAGTGGTATTGTCAAGTTGGCATTGGATACAGCCTGAGCTAGCAGTGGCAGAGCTGTTTTGCATCGAGGTGAAAATTTGTCTGGCTTCATCATAAACTGTGACCATTCCAGCAGTCTGTGGCTCCACAGCCTGCCAGGGAGGAAGAAGCAAAGCCTGTACTGACAAAGCTAACTCTAACACCTGGATCAATTTTAATTTGATCTGTATTACATATGATAGTGTGCCTTTTAGGTCCTGGACCTAAAATGAGGAACAAAGCTGTTCCAAATTATGATACAATGATTTGAAATTCTTAAAATATTGTCATGAGGGGTTTTTTTCTGATGTTTTCACTTCCAACTAAAATAATATATATCATTTCATCTTTAAGAGAAACAAGGACTGGCAAAGAGAAGAGAGGAAAAAACCTGCAAAGTGATTGCATGCACAGATTTCACTTTCTCAGAGCTGGTGATAGAAGCACGGCTATGTAGGAATTATTGAGTCATTACAGCAGTTAATTTAGAAAAGGATTTTTAAAAATCTTTCAATTTATGTTGTCACAAATTATGATATAAATTTAATGGTTGTAATGGTATTAAAATAATAATGGTATAAATTTATTATTGCTAGTAAGGTTGTGTTTAACTATACTGATGGATGTTTTAAGAAATTTTTAATGAGTCTTATGTTACACTGAAGTTGTATAGACCCATATTTCACTCTTCTCCTTAATGCACTCTTTTTCTGAGAAAATAGAGAGAGAAGTCTCATGGGTGGCTTTGCTGATGGCAGGTAATGATCACAGGGCAGGTGAATGCTAGAAGCTCTTTGACACATTGTAATGACCTGCTCTGGAGGTGGGGTAACTAAGCTTTGATTAATGGATTCCTTGGGACAGATTAGAGTTTAAAAACACAGAATGGTGTTTATGAATATATATATATATATTTATATTTGAAAGGAATTATGTGGTTGTTTGGTTATTAGCTATAGAACTATAACAACACATAAGGAAAAGAAAGAAAGAGAAAGCATGGTTAAGAGTAGACAAGAGAAAGATACCACCACCCCTGGATCTAGCTACAAGACTTCATTGTTGCAATGTAAATGTCCCCTGGTCAATGTGGTGGTCACAGTCTTGATCCATCAGGAACTGAGGGACCCTCACATAGTTCAAAGTTCAATGGGTTAATTCAGGTGGGAATGCCAAGGTCCCTCCCCTCCTGCGGGAGTTTCCAAGTGTGTGCTGTAACACTGTGAATCATGCACAGTCCTCTGGTGGATGGGCCCAGAAATGAGTCTGGGGACACTTTGGGAGTATTTGATGGTTTTATGATCCCTTTTAAGACATGACACCTGCCTCTTAGATTTGCACAGTTGATCCAATTTAGTCTTGTCAGAAAGGATGAACAGGATGAATAACTTCAGTCTTACATGTGAATGTGTGATACATCCCCCAAGACGGTTGGGAAGGAGGGCATTGCCACATTGGGACAAAAAACATTGTCCTACCAGCTTCTTACCAGGCTTTTCTCTAATCTGGCTCAAATGCCATCAGTCCCAGTTTCTCAAGTACACAATATTTCAGGGCTCAATCAATTTATTTAAACAAATGCTGGTTTGTCATCCTTCAGTGGTGGATGCACACCCTGTCTGCTCCTGGGCAGTTTTTATGCAGATCAGAGGTTTTGCCACTTCACATCCTCCTCCTTGGCTGGGGACTGCAAACCTGGCCTCAGAAAAGCACTTGCTGCTTTTGCAAAAGGTCAATTGCTTGAGTCATTAACCCTTACAATTTCAGTCTCTCACACATATCTGCAAATTAACTCTGTAGTACTAATTCCTTGCAAAATGCTGATTTTGATTGATCTCATGGATGTTTGTTAGAATAGTAACAAGTGGGAATGTGATATAAAGGAAGGAACCCAAGGAAAACAGAACATTTACTTTAAAGAACAATAAAGACTTAGTTTGATTTTTATTGCTTGAGAAGACAAAAAACTTAAATGTACATTGAAACTTCATTATACTGAAATGCTGAAGAAGCAGCAGATCTGTTTTATAATGGAGATTCTTCTTTCAAACAAGTGATGACTTATCAGTCTATAAAACATTCTACATGTAATGGTTGGATAGCCATGTGCTGATTTGGGAGGTTTATTTCTTCACAGAGCTGGTAATAGCAGAAGTACCAAAATGTGTTGCAGTAGTTCTGAAATGAAGTTCATTTGTCTTGTGAGTGTGAAATAAATCAAATTATGTACTGCTAAGTAGTGACATGCACTAATTCATTGCTTTTGATGCCACCTTTCATTTTAAATTAACGCAGAAGTTTCAATACCTTTGGCTCTGCAAACCTGCTAAGTCCTGCTTTGTCACTTTTATTCCTTTTGTAGTGTTGTCAAACAGAGGAATTCAGAGCTGGAATTCCAATTGAAATTAAGCTTATAACCAAAAAGAAAAAAAAGGTTAGACACCTTGAAACCTTGGCTCCTCCAAGAGTTACGCAAGAGTGGATTTGAATACGACTGCTGAGTTTTCACTGCTGCCTTAAAAAGTTCACGTAAGAAATTTATTACAAATTTTTTTTAGAGGAGATCTGTATACCTGATTTTTTTATATTCAGTGAGACCTGCAAATGAATACACAACTACAAATAATCATAATAATTTTTAAAAAAGCCTAGCAGTCTTCTATTTTAAAAATTACACTGCTTCATATATTTAATATCTTCCAGAATCTACCTTGTCATATTTTCCTAAAAGATAAGCAAATCCATAAACTTCAGTTTCAGAGTATGACACATAATTTCTGTCCATAATTCTGCAATCATTGTAAGTTACAGCAGCATCTGAAATAAATCTATTCATCAATTTTATTGTATAAGCTAATATATAGAACATGTAGTTTGCTATGAAAATATAATTGGAAATTCAAACAGCATGCATTTTAAAAATGCAGTTAACCCTAAAGCTTGGAATTTCCTGTGAGATTTTTCTTGGATTCATATTCATACTTTTTAATGTATCAAGTGTAGTCTCACAGACAGCAGCTTATCTGTAATCCTTAGCTTCAGGGTGTGACATTCTTAAAGAGATTTTTAGAAAACCTTCTGTTAAAATTTGATAACCATTAAACATAGGCCTCTACAAATTTGTATCCAGTCATGTCTGATTGCATTTCACTGCATTACTAACACAAGAGCAATGAAGTGATATTAGCCAAGAGCTATGGTATTAAACTGTATATAAATTTGAGTTCTGCATTTTCCTTAATATTTTTCAATTTGTTTGATTACTCTTCTCCTCTTAATAACATGAACAATTTTCCACAAACAGAAAAAACCAGTCTTGATTTAGTGAAGGTATGCTAAAAAGACTGTTAAAATTTTAACAGAAAAACTTATGTATAACTAAAATTAGGATATTTACATGTATGAAGTCAAGATTTTTTTAAAATCACCTTTTCTGTAATAGATGTAGAGAAGACTTAATTTAGCAAGAATCTTCTCTAGAAATAGCATAACTACAACAGAAAAGCTCCTCTTGTATTATGAGTTGCATCAATGTGAGGAAATATGTCACCATTCATGGATCATCACAGACAGAAGAATATGTGCCACAGAGGAAGTGATGTTAGTAATGAATTTAAAAATTAAACCTCTTCTCCAGTTCTGTGCACATCAAATAGAAACCAAGCAAAAAGCTGTCTTCCCTTTCATATTGCAAGACTGCACCATGAATTAGGTGATACTTACATTGCACAGAAGGAAAAGGTTCTAGGAAAAAAATGGAAGGAGAAATTCAAATGGAATGATTTGTAAGCACAGAAATGAAGAGTTACTAAAACTGAAATCTCAAATCCTGCATTTTATGTGTTCTTTCTGGTAGCTGCAGTGATTGAGGAGGCTCAGGGTGACCTTATCATTCTGTGCTTACCTGAAAAGAGCATGTAGCCAGGTGAGGGTCAGCCTCTTCTCCCAGGAAACCAGCAACAGGATAAGAGGACCCAGTCTTAATCTGCACCAGGATAGGTTTAGTTTTGGTATTAGGAGGGAGTTCTTCACAGAAACAGTTGTGGGCATTGGAATGGGCTGCCCAGGGAGGTGGTGCAGTGCTGCACCTCCTGTCTCTGGAGATGTTTGGGGAAAGACAAATGCAGCATTCAGTGCCATGGTATAGTTGACATGGTGGTGTTTGGTCATGGGTTGGACTCAGTGATCTCGAAGGTCTTTTCTGAGATGATTCTGTGATGTCTCAGGGCACAGAAATGAGGAGAAATGAAAACCTCTTGTTTTCCATGCCATTGTAGCAAAGACAGTATTCTACTGGCTCAACACAGAAATGCAAGAAAAACCCAACACTATAATACCTTACAAAACAACTTTTTTTTTTTTTTCCCCCAGCTATTTCATGAATCTGACAACATTTTTTTTAGTTACAGTGGAGAATCTCTTCAATTTTCATACTTAATCCAAATTACTATTGAAGCGTGCTGTGGATTTTTTTTCCTCTAGTCTCCATGAATGGATTTCTTAGTTAAACTAACATACAAAATGAGCAAGGGCCTGTACACACTGATGTTTCCCCTCATCTCATTTGAGATTAACTGCATCATATGTTGGAGCTGTGAACTTGCTGCCTATAAGATAGACAGACCCACAGTGCCTTGTTTGAGGAGCCAATGAAACCCTGAATTGAGCTTTACAGAGGATTTTGAGATCTCAGCTGCTGTATTAGAAAATAAAGCCAACCAAAAATTTATTTTGCATGTGAATTACAGCCACACTGGTTTTCTTTTAGTTTTTGTTTGTTTTTGGTTTTTTTTAAATCTAATTTTTTCTGTCATTCATACCTATTTTTCGGGTCTTATTGTCATTGTATTAAAATAGTTACCTTAAAATGTGTCATTGATACCTAGAATCTGTTATGCCATCTTTGACATTGGCTGGATTTTGAATTAATGAAAAGTCCAAGACTAGATAAACACGTACAATTTATGATGAGTTCATTTCTTCATATTTTATGACTTTGATCTTCACAGCTCCAGTATTTGTGTATCTTTTGCAATTTATTCTGTTTTGAACAGCTGCCAAAATTCTAATTGAGGATGTAACAATCTAATCCTTTGTCCTGTTTGCCATGCCACCTCACCCAGACCTGATAATGTGGTTTTTGCAAAAGAGAACAGCAAGGAAACACACTCCAGGAGAAAGGTCAGTGATATGAATGCAGATTTTAGATACAAGAACATCTGATTATCCTAAAAACACGCTTTTGAAAAGCACTGCCACCTCCCCCCCAACATACACACTTCCTGCTCATTTGTCCACCCTGTTTTTAACATTACTTATACTCTGTATTAAGGGACATCCGTCACAACGTGGAACCCAAACAGACACTGTGTCTAGAAAGACAGAGAGCAAAGTCCTGTATATGTGTGTTTAGTTGTTTGTTCATGTATGTGTGAGCAAAGGATGTGTCAAGGCCCTTATTAACTAATTTACTGTCTGTGGATTCCACTAAGGGGTAGGATGTTTAGGGCATAATTTTTTAATGTGCTATATCTCAGACATCTATGGCATATGATGTTAAACTGGAATTCTTAATGGGCCATTATCTATTTTGTATGTCCCGCATTGATTTATATTCCTTTAGTGTGTTTATACGTGTCTATACATCTCCTTTATTATATTTATCCTTTCTCTTTGACCTCATATTTTAAAATAATTTTTTCGTTGTACTACTTTTCCTTCAGTCTTAGCTGATACAATCAAGTGTGTCTCTGACATTACTCCAAAAATTTCAATTCTTGCATACTTTCTCTGGTCTAGATTTGGTGGTTTTAAGGTTGTGGGGATTTTGAGAGGCAGTCGTTATTCTTTTCTTTAGATTTTTTGGTGTGTGTTTTTGATGGTGATGGTGGGATTTTGGAGGGGGGTTCTATGTTTAAGGGGGTTTTGATGGTGTTTTGGGGTTGTTTGTTTGTTTGTGTTTTTCTCGGTTGTAGTAGTTGTTAGATTTTCATGCTTTCCAGAAGCACCACCTATAGAAAATATTTAAATACGTGAAATTACAACCAAGTACTCCATTAGGAGTAAAACTGTTTAAAACCTGCCATAAAAAATGATAGGTTTCTTTTCCTAAAAGTATATTCCTCTGTGTCAAACATTAATCTTACAGTGATTCAAATGAAAGGGAAGGATTGTACTTGAATGCATTTAAATAAATCTTTCAAATTTCCAATCTGCTGATATCTGTAAAGCACAAGCAGATTGAGTTTCAGCAACGTGAGCTTTATCACTACAGGTCAAACCTACAATGTTCTGGACAAAAGGATTGTGGTATTTTTGTTTCTAGTATCAGCAGGAAAATGGGAAACTATTTGGAAAACATAATAGCAGGTTTCATCTTTTATTACTAAAGGTATGGAGGCTGCAGCAGGATCGTAGAATGTTCAATGCCAAATGTAGGATGCAGAAAAAATGGCTTGGTTGATTTCTGTGTGATTTGGCTTGCTCTGTCATAACTATGATCCTTGTTTCCAGTGTAAAAGAAGAGACATCTTTTAGCTTCTTTTGAGAACCACTTTAGTGTTCAAATCCTATTCAGTTTTACATTTGCGATTAAATATTGTTGCTGTCCTTCTGTCATGTGACGATGTCTCTCCAGGCCATGCACTGAAAAAAATTATTTTCATTGTTAATAGTCATAATGTCATTTGAAATCTATTAGTCGACCTGCTTCAAGTGTTTTCTAATAGTTTCAAGTCTGTAGAATAAAGCTGAAATTAATGACCTCAGTGAACAGACTGTAGAAAAAAAAATATTTTAGACATGATGAGTATAAGAATATTATGATGTTTAGGAGAATATGGGTTAATCTGAATAACATGGGCCTAATTTGTGTTGGAATCGATACTAGTGTTAATGAAAATTATTTCAAAATATCAGATTTACTGATTGTTGAGATTGACAGTGGTCTATTCCCCCTGTCTGTTTTATGCTATTTTCATCTTCCCTTGCAGAATTACTCAATTGACACTAGAGTTTTCTGATTACTCCTTGACCAAATTCGTAACAGAGATAACTCTGATCTGTACCTGGCTTTTTATGACTCCAAAAATATTGCTCACATCCCAGAGGAGGAAGTTTGGTCAGCCACTTTATCTGTTCCCTGGAAGCACTATATACCATAGTCAGAGCCCCTATGGACTGTAGCTCCTTAAGTGTGAAATTACCTATGTACTGAGGTTGAATTCAGCAAATCATTTCCATAAACACGAATGGAGAAATACTGCAACATTATTGAATGGTTGCCAGGTGCCCCCACAGCTGCTCTGTTGATCCCTTTCTCAGCTGGACAGAGGAGACAAAACATAAAAGAAAAGGCTTATGGATCTCGATAAAGAGAGGGAGAGATCACTCAGAATAACTGTTATGGGCAAAGCAGATTTGACCTGCGGAAATCATTTTAATTTATTACCAATCAATCACAGTAATGAGAAATCAAAGGAAATCTTGGACCTCCATGGGATGCAGAGGCCTGGCTGCCTCACCTTGGTCTGTACCACAGGCTGCAGGAGGATCTCTGCTACAGCACCTGGAGTACTCCTCTTGCTTCTTCCTCACTGACCTAGGTGGATGCATACGTGTTTATCTCACATATTCCCACTCCTCTTTCCACTGCTGTTATTCCAAGTAGTTTTTTCCCCTTTTTAAATACATTATTGCAGAGGTGCTATCACTGTCACTGATGGTCTTGGCCGGTAGCCAGTCTGTCTTGGAGTCACCTGGCATTGGCTCTGTTAGACATAAGGGAAGCTTTCAGCAGCTTCTCACAGAAGACACCCCTGTAGTTTCCCCCCCAGATCCCCAGCTTCCTTCATAAGCTCAATACAATTATATTTTTACACTTTCAGAGGAGGATTATATATACTGAAAGGAAATTAGTCTCACTGAAAAAAATGCATCTTAAAACTTTGTGTATTCCTGAGCATAATTTCCATCTGCTTGATGCACAGCAGAGTTTTGTCCTGGTGTTTCTTTTGTCTTGAGATTATTCTTCCCAAGGCAGTTCCAGATTTTGGTGGGGTTTTTTTTGTCATTTCTATAACTTTTGCTCTACCTTCTTCAAAAGGGTTTGCCCAACAAAGCAGCATTCAATTTTGGCAACTTATTTCTCAGATGAATAAGCTAAGTATGAACAGGAGCATAGTCTTTTTTACCTCATGAATATTTTCTTTCTGTTAAAAGACTCAGAGGAAAAGAAAATCATCTTAGATGAACAAAATTGTTGTCTGAGCTCTCAAACCCAATCCTTCACACAGACATAGATGTAGAGAACATAGCAGCTCTTGACAATGGCTGGTCAGAAAGTGGATCATGTATAATGATGTGTGACAGTATGCAACAACACTCCATGGGCTCATACAGAAAGTGCATACTGGTTAATGTGGAAGAGAAATATCTGATCTGTGCTTTCTATCAGCAGTCTTAAGGGGCTCCCAAACCCAGATCACATAAGGCAACTTTACAAGTAGAGAGGAATTTGATGAAAAATAAATACTTTATTTCCATTGAAATACAGAGCATCTATTCTGAGGTGTTGTGGACATAAGGACGTACAAGTGGCCAAAAGATCATTATAATTATTCTTCCCAAAATTAAACATTTCTGAATATTTTAAGGCCAGTGCCACCTTAATAAGATCTGAAACACGTAGAGTTAGACCTCTACATAAACGCAGTCAGTACAATTCTGACCTTTCCTCCTAACTTCTCCCTATGTTTCCTTAGAGTGAATACCTCAAAAATTTCTGAATTTTCTCAGCTTTATCAAGAGTAAGTGTATGCTCAAGGGACTAAAAAAATCATGATTTGATAAGAACTTACAGTAGGAGTTAGACAGGGCTTAAACTTGGAGGGCTTTTTAAGGAAACCAGCCCTTACTATAATATGAAACTTTCAGGAGGGTTTCAGTACATTATAAATTCCTGAACTATATTGGGTTTTCATCAGTTTATTGTAGCATTTTGATTTGAACATTGCATTGAAGATTCAAATTCAAAATCTAAAAATTATTTTTCTCTTTTTCTTTATTTTTCTCTAGTCAGCAGGACTCCTCAACAAATCTCTCATAGCTTGTGGATGTGCTTATCAGTACATAGCAACATGAAGGACTAAAGCTTCTGCTCTTACTGGCATACATGGGAATTTTCTTGTAACTGTATGTATTTCTTTTATATACTACACAAAGTAATTCATTCTTCAGCATATGCATCTTGTTTACAACAGAGAAATCAATTTGAAAAGAAAAGCCAGTCATATGCTTTTGATCTGAATTATAATTCCATGGTGTAATGCAAAACAATTTCATTTTGTACAGCATTCTTTTATTACTATCACAAAACACTTTAAGGGCTAAGTCAATCACTAGCTAAAGAAAAGAAGGTGTTAGGGTGAGACTTAGAGGAGAAAATATGCAAATGTATCAGAGAATCAGAGCACTGCAAACCTGTAAAAACAATTCATGTACCTTTAGCTGCAAAGTAAGCTGAAAGACAATAGTTATTTCAGCTTGAGAAAAAAAAAAAAAAAAAAAAAAAAAAGGTAGAGAGAGTTTATTTGCTGTAAACTCATTCATATGGTTCACATCACTTTAATTTTCCATGCCTCCTCAGGCCCACACAATATATAATTTTTCTTCTCTTTTCTTCCTTTTGTTCCAGTGTAATTTATTATACATTGTCCTTGTTACATGTTGCTCTTGCAGGAAAATGAGGGTGAAAGATTTGGACTTTTAAGTTGTGCCAATATAATGAGGTTGCCATCAACTGGTCATGTGCAGGAATGAGCTGTAAATTAAAGGGCTGCTTGCTGGTGTGATAAATTTGGGGTAAAAATTCGTGTATGAAATAATAATAATCCGATGTATATTAAGAACAATGTTAATAAAATGTAAAATCCAGTAGGAAGCAAATCCGTCCCCCCCAGCCTGCACGGCTCCAGTTGCGAAACAGGACAAGAATCATCAGACTAGACAAAGACTCTAGCCTGCCCCGATAAGAATCGCTTCCTCGCCAATGCAAGGAGAATTCCTTCTTGACGACGATGCAGATTTCATCAACGCCCTGGCACAATATGCAAACTGAAATCAACATAAGACTGACCTGTATAATTGGCATAAGAAAGAACCTTCCCAGAATGGATTAACGGGACTTGACAAGATCCGGGAAGGCCATCGAAAAGAAATTCGGACTGTTCAGCCCACCCTGGACACCTGGACTGCCTAAGGGCAGAAAAATGCTATAAAACGGTGGACTGAGAACTGCACGGTGTGGCTTTGGGCATCTTGTACCCTGGTTTGCAGACACCTATCCACCCGGCGTGGCGCTGCTATTTTCCTATTTTGTGGTTTTCTCATTTTGCTGGTGTTCGATATTGTGTTATTCATAAATTGTCTTTTTATTAATCTGATATTTGCCATTGCATTTATAACACTGGGGAAGACATTCCCCTATATTCTGAGAGCAGTAGAGGGAATGGCTGACAAATCCATCAGATTTCCCTCTCAGGTAAGAAGTTCTGATAGAGTTTTGACTCGGGAAGGCGTGGGGTGTGGTAGGAAGCCTGAGAGAAAAAGAACAAAAATTTAACTGCATTCTGTCCAGAAAAGTAGCCAATAGACCTGTGAGCAGTCATGCCCTGCCCTCTCCCTTACCTGGGTGACACATAGTAGCTTCTAAAAGGCCTGGTAGTTTAATAACCCAGGATATGCATTCAGTTTATCCCCAGAATCACATGGACTTTTTATCTCTATCTGCTTGATTGATGTAGGTTGTAAGCTGGGACACAAAGTTATGTATTTGCAAAGGGCCATGGACATCTCTGTTGATGATGAAGAGAAGTTTTGCAACCCATTGTAGCTTAAACAGATACCCAAGAATATTTTCTGAGCAGCAGTGTGATTTCCTAAATTTACAGTGTGTTTATTATTTTAAATTCAAACAAATTTATCTTCTATGAGCTTTGCTTAAGCAAAACATCCAGCATTTAGAACTACGGAGTGATACCTTCCCAACCCACAACGTGAGTGTGTCATGGATTCATCTATTTTTGCCTCATTAATTTTACAATTAGAAAAAAAGCTCGCAAAAGGTATTGAATGGCTATTTTCAGATACCAAAGTAGTCAAATGATCCAAAGTAATTTACCTCCTTTCCACATCACATATTTAAGGCTGAGATTAAGTAGCTGATAGTATTTCTTGCAAAATTGTTATAGAATTGTCCTTTGTGAAGAAAATGTTGATTTCACATATTTCCTTTAATATTTTCATTGGCTCTAAACAATATTTACTATCATATTCAAGAGTTTACAATCATGTCTGAACTCCCAGTTTTTAAGGATAATGTCCAGAAAGAATTACTCAACAGGCAGTTTGTTAATTATATTCCAGATCTGCCAGCACAATATGAGGCACTTGGTACTGTGGACTTGATTAGAGAATTGCAAAGATATTTTTTAGTTAAACAGTGATAACCAGCATTCTAACACAAAACAGTGGAAATGCATAAGATTTCTCCGTTTCATTAAGAAGAACTATATATTTTGAGTTCATGGAATAATTTTATTCACAGAGTACAGAACATGATATGGAAATGCGTTTTAACATTGGTGTACTTCACCAGCTTAAAAAAAAACAAGTTCTGAAATTCACTTTGTTTTGGATATCATTTCTATAATTCTTCTATATATTTTCATTTTTTGCTATCCATTTCAAATACTCATTTTTCATAGAAAATAATTAGTCTGCCTATCTTGGTTTATAGCACCATTATTTAATCACATGAAAAGCCAATTCAGTTAAAAAATATGATGCTTTTTTGTTTTGCTCTGAAATATATGATTTTCATATGCTGGTAAACCAGAGCATTTCTGCCATGATGAGACTTGTCTGACAATGAACATTATAAATCATATATATGCATGTATATAAACTACAATAATAAAAACGAGTAATTTAAATTGGAATTCAAATATTCCCTCCTTTTTCAAACCAATCTTTCGGCTATCTGAAAATATCTATTACAGGCTTTGACATATTTCTGATCTTCAGATTAAATATCAGTAATCCACTCAACTATTTTTCCATATAGATCATGATTTTTAGTGTATTGATCACTTTTCTTGCCTTCTTGCAGGGTGTCTAGAAAGGATTCATTAGTTTTAAATGCAGACCAAATTGGACATCTTTCTAAAAATAAGGCCTTGTTAGTATTTTCTAATTTCCAAGATAACATCTGTTCTTTTACAATTACTTGACTGTGTGGACGTATGATAATGTTCTTGTGTGCAGTACGAGACAAAAATTACATAGATATATTTAACCCTACCTTGAATGTGTTATATTATGTCCTGTTATAGTATGTCCTGAGATCAGTTGAGGTGCTAAAAATTACATTAGAAAATTATAAAGGTGTTAATTAATTGCACCTTAATATACTTTTTAAAACAAAAAGTGGACATATAAGTCTGGAAGAAAACCCTTGAGTCAGCAAATCTAGTTCGCAGTCAAAATTAACATCCTTGTTGTGTTCTCTACCTCAAAATTTATCAGATTCCCATTTTAGATCTAAATTTTTGCTATCAATAATGTTTATTAGGTATAGAAAATATTCAACCAGACCTAATCACATCAAAGTCAGGATAGAACCTTTCATAGCCTTCAATAATGCATGACTAATTCTCAGACAATTTTTATTCTAGAAGAATTCTGAACCAGAATTCAATCAGTTTTTTTGATATGAAAACTTAAATTTCTCACACATTTTTTTCTTGAAGCAGTAGATTCTAAAAGTTATTGAGTTCTACATGTTAATTATATGTTGTTTAAACATATCTTTATTTTGCAATTTAAATTTCTTTTAGTTCCAGCACATATTCCTTAGTTTTGTAATAAACAGAAAGACAGAGGATTCTGTTCCTTTTCCATATAGTTAATTATTTCACAAATGACTTCTTATCATGTTTCCTATTAATTGTTTCTGTAAGTTATACAGCTCTAATATGTTCAAACTTTTTTCCATATCATAATTTTAAGTAATTTTTATCTCCTGATTTCAAATTTGCTTTATTTTTTTCTGTTTCTGTTCTGTATTTTTGGAGGTGGCATGACCAGAATCAAGTATACAGCTCAAGACAACTGCATCTTTCATCTGAATGCTTTAATGCTATAGAAAGACACAAGACCACATTCTGCCAATAGTGATGCCCTGTAATGTGACCCAGAGTTGTGATCACACCCTTTGTTACTTTCACTAAAGACTCTTGATCAAAGGAAGAGCTTTAAAAATTCAGGGGCTAACATGAAGTAAATCACCTTCTGTTTTATCAGAAGCTGCATTTATCACAAATGCAGAATATGGTCACTGAATCACTTAATCTTTTATAGAATAAAAGAAAAAATACTGAGGAATTACTTTGCAATAGACAAAACCTTGAAAATTTCTTTACAGTGACTTTGGATAAAGCTAAATAAAAGACTTGGCAAGAATATGTGATACCAACAGCATTATTTGGATTTAATGAATGAGTAAGAGAGGAAACCAGCACATAAATTCTATTTCTGAAGCAAGAAAGGTTCAGCAGGCTGTTGTAGGAAATTATGTTAAATATTATGGAGAACATGTTTAATATCTTTCAGTCTAATTAGTGTAATTCTTTGGCATAGTCTCAGCATTAATGTGCTGTAGGTTTGAGGAAGTGCATTTGCCACCTACTAATGAATAGATCTTTCAATAGTGAACTAATGCCCCCTTGCACTGCTCCATCAAATTTCCTGGACACATTAGACTCGTTTCACATGTCAGGAGGAAGTGTGTAATGTATATCAAGCTGAATTGTGCATACCCAGAAAATCTTGTCAGTACAGCGTCTTAATTTCTAAATGTTCACTGTGTACTAGAGTTAAAACCTTCACATGTACAAATACAGCCCCTGTAGCTGAATAGTTTTGGTTTACTCTGTTAAGAGGCAAACAATTTCAGAGACCTTTGTAGATGCAGAGATCTCTGATGTCTCACCTACAAAGCTGTAGGAGCCATCTACAGCCAAAGATCCTGCAAAGATTCTTCTCTACTGAAGAGATCAGTCAGTAACAGTTGCCTGCAGGAAACTGGGGGGGAAATATTCGAAATTTCAGATACCTGCAGGGGACACTGTAGCATGAAGAAGAGCTCAGAGGGAAAACCCTAATAGTAGAGTTAGTTGTTCACACTGAAGACCAAATGAAGGGACATTTTCAGTCTAGTGCATAAAAAACCAGTTTGTGAAGGTTAAGAGCTCCAATGTAAACAGGAGTTTAGGAAGAGTCAAAAGCTTGTTACTGGATTTGAGGTTTTGCCCCAGGTCTGCTCCTAGACATAAAACTGGTCCTGACAAAAGGGTACTGGAACATAAGATTTTATTGCTGCGCTCAGTTATGGTGGTTACAACAATGGCAGAGCTAGTCTCTATTCTCCACTTGTTGCAAGGACAACTTCTTATGATTGTTCCAAGAACAAGTGTGCTAATAATATTAGATAGACTAAATCTGTCTTCCTGTTTGTTGGAGTGAAACCTGAGGGGAAAACATTCACCATTTGAAAAGGCAACTGAATGGAAATTTGTAAGAGAATTGAAAGCAGACTGTGAGGCTAAGCAGAGAATGACCCGTAACTAGAATATTTCAATAGTGGCTACTGATTATTTGAAATTAAAGATAATATTGTTTTACTCTGTTTTCCTAAAAACATGGTGGGAAGACTTGGAAGTCATACCCAGTTTTCCAAATATTAGTACTCAACATGTCAATCAGAGTCATGAAAGATGGATAAATGCCCAGAACAATGCTCAAGTTATCTCCAAACACCCAAGAGATGGTGTGAGTGATTCATTAAGATCAGGTGATCATGTTGCTCTAAGGTGTATTGATTTGGTTTGTAGCTGTGCTTGACTGAACAATGTCTTGTTTATGTGAATGCTATGAATCTCAGACAAAGAAATACAGTGAGTTTGTGGAGAATGATGGCACGTATCTAACAGGCAAAGAGCCTGATATTGACCTACAGCGTGATGACCTACAGTGAAACCAATCATAAGACTTTGGGGGAAAAGTAACATAGATATGAGGGAGAGGGAGAGGCCTCATTCAACAATCACAATACCATGCAATATAGTTGATTCTGAATTCTCTGAATTATTGGTTCATCTCAACCCTTCTTTTTATCCTCTGACTTCCTTATTTTAGTTTATTTTTGTCTTTCTCATCCTACAGAGTTACTTAATTTTGGGGACTGTTTTGTGCTTAACTATATATATATATATATATATATATATATATATATATATATATATATATAAAACAAAGGCAAAACATAATGGTTAATCTGAATGTACTGTCCTGATCCACCCTCATTGCTTTGATGCTCATGGAGCTTCAGAGCATGTAAGGAAAAAGCAAGACCATAACTTCAGTCTATGTAGTCTGCCAGGTAAAACAGAACAATTTAAATTCTTTCAAGGATGTGTTAGGGTGGCATGTACCCCGTGCTTTGGAAACAAGGTAATCCTGAAAAAATCATCTGTTCAAAATTCCTTCTTGTCCCATGAGTCACAAATGGTGAAATCATTTTGGGCAGTGGCATTCTGGCTGTTAATATGTTTACTTTATATGCAAGTAATAACGAATTAACTGTCAGTGTCAAGATAGGATATTTCACATAGCTGAAATTTATTCCTTTCTGTCCTAAAAACCAAACCTGATTACAAAAATGCTTTTTCAACTACATATACTGCAAAAAAACCCCAGGTTTGTGTCAAGAAAATGAACTGGGTTTAATACTGATGCCTTCTTTCCTCTTGCTTTATATTTTACAGTTTTAAATTGGTAATATTTGCTGTCTTCTGCAGAAATATTGGTTGAAAAAATGCTCTCTTAAGGATAAAATTCCTACATGGTATGCATCACTGTCCCTATGACTTTGTTATAAGAAATGCAAAGCAAAAAGTAAAGACCGAGACTGTTTCAATGTTACCTTTGTTAACTTCAGAAGTCACATGCAGGAATTCCAATTGATGTAGTGTTGAATAAAATGTGAATCTTGCATAAAGCTGGCTTCAAAAGAACTATTAGGAAACAAGGGTGCTTTTGCATTTTTCAAGCCTGAAGCCATTATATAATTTACTAGCATTTTCATTAATTCTTTGCCCACATAACTTGGTTTGAGAGAGCTTACTCTCCTCTCCTAGAACAAAGCAGCACCACAAAAATGTGGTTTATAAATTTTACCCATATGTTTCTTTAGACTAGGCTTTTTTTTTTTTTTGCTCTTTTTTGTTGTTGTTAGCTAAGAGAAGCAAACTGAATATCACAAGTATTGGAAATAATTTGTACAGATTTGTCACAAAAAAAAGAAGAAAATGTATTGTCATTCACTGTGACCATAATCTGTAATGTGATTTTTCTTAGTTTTTTTAAGTTTTGCATCAAGCTTGTATTATGTATTATTGTATATTGAAGTGCTGAAATGATAGATTGCAAGAAAGAAAAAAAAACAAACTATGAAATGTAGAAACATATTTCTTATTAAGTTTTCAACTTTGAATGAAAATTTTATTTGGAGTTCACACTTCATTTGCTGTATCTAATAAAAAAGCTACTGTGTCCAAAAGGAAAATATTGCACAGATCTGTATAATATCTGAATTCAAATTATAGACTACTCACATGTTAAATTTATTCAAAAGGTATTTTAAGGTTTACTTTTTCAAATCATTGCAGGACTGTGAAGCATCTCCTAGCATTCAGAAATTTCACTTCAAATCTACCACACACTAAAGCATGTGATGGCAGAACTTCCACACTATTCCCCATAATTCCTCCTGTAAGATATGGAGCTATTCAGACATGTTTTCTTTTTCTCAGCTCATTGAGATAAGTTATTCTCCTTTCTTCAAGGGCAGGATGAGAATGAAAAGATACACTTATATACCACACAGACCTTCTTCCTCTAGTGAACATCAAATCTTGATTCAGAAATCAACAGGATATGAAAGTTTGATAGAAGGACTTCTCTAGTTGCCAGCTGATAATGCTTTTACAAACCATATTTTGCTTTTAAAGATGAGCTATTATTCATTTTTTCCCTTGTTCAAGTACAATTTCTACATATTATTTTCTAGCTGCTCATTTCATCATGCTGCCCCGGACCTACTGTTATGTGGTTTGCCTTCCAACCTCGATTTAGATTTTCCCACATTCTAACCATAGAAATTAGGCCTAATGTCTTATGATGTATGGTACCATAAAACTTTAAAAAAATAGCTATCTTCCTACAGATTTTACTCTGAAGTAAAAAAAAAATGTGTGTATAAGAGGTGAGGTGACCAACTGATAAGGCTGAACAGAAGGGGTTGTAAGCAGTATGCAATGAGAAGTGTGTTAAGGCAAACTAGATCTCTTGAATTGAGGCTGTTGGGTGATTCCAGATCCTTACATCCTTTTTCTGCTTTTGGATCAAAAAAGGATAACTTTGTTATCCATCTGAGATTAGCATACAGTCTTTAGCATCTTCCAGATCCTCAGAGTGCTCATTTCCACAGGCCCATGTTTCCAGTTGGTTGCTGGAAGGTTTCTGCCTTCAGACAAGAAGTGAAAGTGCATGGGGACAAAATGTTAATTGCAGTTATCACCCGGGTAGCCTGTAGTCTGAAGGCACTCTTGTCAGAACATTGTCATCAGAAAAGGAAAACATGAAGGAAATGAAGGATTCCAATAATTATTGTGCTGGTTTGAAAGCCAGCAAGAAAATTAAACCAATTGGAGCTGCCCCATTTTTCCTGCTCCCTTCTGATCTTGAAGAAAACACTAATTAGAGATTATAAAATGGAATAGCAACTTACTGAAAAATTACAATAACTACAATATAATAATAAAAGACTATACAAAAAGAAGAGTGATTTACCCACCAAAGGATATTCACCACTGAACAAACAAAAATGCTTCCTGAAGACAGTATCCAGTGTGGTTTCCCAGAAAAAGGTAAAAAAGGAACTGACCCTGCACTGGCCACATGGTCAATGGGAAAAGAAAGCTGGTATGTCAGGGAGGCTCACAGCTGAACTTTCCTCCCCACCCAGCCCAAAAACAATGGAAAAATAAGGACAAGACAAAATCAGGTGAGACGTGACAGGGCCCTGAAACAGGTTAGGGGAATCTTTTCCTGGGCCAGTGGGACTGGGGCTCTCGGTGGTTCCAGTAGTGGCAGTGGTGGACTCCGGCTCCTCAGGGCTTTGCTGAGCTCCTCTGTGCCTCTGTTGTTCTTTCTACTTTCTTTTTCTCAGAGCTACATCCCAGGCTTCCCAGCACTGTCTTTCAGCACCTACCCACAAAAATTGCAGCTCAGAGGAACGAGAAAAGGAGCCACTGCTAGCAGAAGTGGGCTTGGCCAGCCAAGCTGACCCAATACCTGCACACACCCTGCCTTGAGCCAGAAAAAAGAAGGAGACCTTTCCATCTCTAGCATCAGCTTCCTTCTGCTGAAACCATGCCACGGCCATGCTGTGAGTGATATGGAATTAAATAGTGGTAGTACCTCCAGCTCTTTCCTTTGTAACCGTGACAGTATTAAAAAATTGTATACGATTATATTCTATAAAAATGTATGTATTTTTGACAATTATTGACAAATATGACAGCATTATTGTTGACAAAACTATGGTATTTATTATACCGTATTTTAAACCTATAGTTTATCTTGTTAATATTTTTTATTATCTGACAAATAGTAGGGATGAATTTAACTGTGTTTCCTTAATTCTTCTATACTGAAGGGGAAATAGTATTCAAAAGTTATTTTTAAAGGGAGCAATGTAAGCCTCAGATGTCCAAGCTTCCTGGTGCAGCAATGTATAGTACAGGATCACATGGAAACACCAGCTGAGCCCTTGGAAGCTGTCGAATTAAAACAGCAGGGCTGTAGCATTTAACAGAGCTAATGTCTCTGCGTGGTGCGAGGTGGTGGAACAGATTAAGTGTGTCTGACAGTGCTGTGAAGTGCAGCTACGTCTCTTATAATGTGCTACTGGTTCCAGTGAGTGTCATCAATTAGATAGCTGCTAATTTCAGACTCCAGTCCCTGTAACAGCCATTTTGGTCAACTGGCTTGTAATTTTCTTTCATCAAGCAATAAAATAACAGTATTACTTGGTCGATTTGCAATCTAAAATGAACTTTGGGGAACAACAATGTTGTTTTGACATATTTTTTTCAAAGAAGAAATCTAGGGGTTTTTTTTAATCTGAATTTAAAATTTATGAAATTTTCAATATTATAAATTAAATACCTCAACTAAAAATTTATAAGAATTTTCTCCAGAAAATCTAGCTCTGAAAATGGAATTAGACTTTGCAGACCTTCTCTAAAATTCTGACTTTCATGTTAGACACATTATTATCTCTAATAATTTGCAATCTTTTCCTGCTTTAGGAATAGAACATCAAAAGTCTATTAAAAATATGAAAACAGAAATTTGGCTTTTTCCTCCAAGAAACAGAAATTTGGCTTGGGGACAGATTTAATAATTGAATATTTTTCATACTTTGGAGCTTTACTTCATTTGTACAGAGAAGAAAATAACTCTTAAACATCTTAAACATCTTAAATTTTTCTATTGAGCTTCTTGGCTCAAGAATGTATCAGGGCAATAGGCCTTCTGTGGTTCTTATTTCTGTATGGCAGTTTACAATATTTAGTTTGCCCTAAATACTAGAAGCTGTGAAAGTTTTATACTGATACTTATTCACAAACACACCAACTCCTTGTCTCCACTAGCAAGAAAATCTAAACTGATTTGTTTACAAAACTATGATATGAGAATTCTTTTAAAACTTTACAAAACTACGGCGTGAGAATTCTTGTAAAACTTAATGAATGCTTCACTTTATTTTTTTTTTATTTTGTGTGGATCTTTTGTGAGTTCTTGATCAAACTCATTTCAAAAGACCTTATAAGGAATAATATTAAGACAAAGAGAATTTTCAGAGGTAAAATGGGCTTAATCCTTTTGGCAAGTCACTCAGTTCATGAAGCAGAGAAAATGTCATAATGTAGTTAATCATATATAGGGAAATAAAACTGTATATTTAGAATTCATATTGATATATTTGAAGATTATTTGGGGATATCTGATCCAGTTGAACTAAATTTAAGTTTGTCAAGAAAGCCTATTGCATATTATCATTCATCTTATGAGCTATTTCCAGCATGAGGGCTTGGTGCATTTGTTATTCAGGCCTATCTAGTCAGGAATAGCTAAACCATTTAATGATCATTCAAAGAGAAAAAATAATTGCTGACTTTTGAAGGTCAGCTGGTCCACTGTCCTCTTCTAAGAATGGTTCTCTTCAGTCTTAGAGACAGTTCCTCAAATTTTGGATACTGCCACGGATGGAGAATCTCTAATCAGTCTCTTCTGATACTTACTAACTCTAAAAGTTTGTTGGTTTGTTTTTGTCTCCTTAATATTATTTCTTGGCCTGCCGTGCACCTATGCCTGGCTCTGTCTGCAGTGTCTTACAGGCTCCTTTTAGGAGGAGAGCCAAGGAGTAGGAAGATGCAGGTGCTCCACAATGTGGTCAGGGAATTGGGAGCCAAAAGCTACTCTGGGGTTCTTAAACAAGGAAATGTGAAAGGTTTTGAAAGAAGCCTTTTATGACAGTCATGTAAAAATAATGGCCTCCTAGTCAAATTTCTGTCCTGTTTTTTAAGTATATTTCAACCAGTGAAGTCACAGTAGTTATGTATGGTCCTAAGGAAGATATACAGAATTTTGTAATTGCTTCCAGCTGCACTAAAAGCTTCCCCTCATGAGGAGTCTCTCATTAAAAAAAAACAACAACTCATAAAACAAACAAGCGAACAACAACAAAAAGGTAAAAGTAAAATAAAATAAAAGTACATAGAACCCAAAAGAAATAAAATGTCATTTAATGACTTCATGAATACTCCTACTTTAAGTGCCGTATGTTCTTCATAGGTTGCTTTGCTTTACATGGAAAATGTTTTCACCAGTTTCCATTTGTGTCCACAGAACTGCTGGTCTGATCTTTTTTAGTAAGTCCATGGGAAATTTACTTCTCCTCAATATTCTCACAACAGAGAAGGTAGGAGTAGATATTAGCTTCTCTATATCACTCGTATTTTATATATGATAAAAAGAATATTCACCACCTCGAAATGTCCAAAAAGGATTAGCATGTGATCAATCAAATGTAACCCTTACTCAACCCCTTCAAATTGCCATCACTTTCAATGCCTCTTCTAAAATTTATACTTTAAGCTTTTTCAGACAGGCATCTTGATTTATGTCTACTGTGGAGTCTCTATTGCCCTTTGTGTGCTTACTATAATAACAGGGTGATAAATGATTTACATTGTTTTCTGTGTCTCTACATTCTGATTCATAAATCATTTGTTAGATGTACTTTAATCACCCTCATGCTTTTTGTTTATTCTGATCAAAATCTCTTGGATTTCCTTCAGCAGTTTTTTGCCTGGCATCCTCACAAGTATCTGAACTAAGATTTTCCACAAACATTGAACACATGGCAACAGCAATCAAATATGTATTGGGAGCTTCATCCAGAACACGCTGCAGGAATTTTGCCTTAAGTATGATCAGTGATAGCACATTCTGAAAGGAGCTGGGGTATGTGCCTGTAAAACATTTAATCTTTCAAACAGCAGGTTCCAATGGCAAAACCTATGCTCTACTGCAGCTAAGAAAGCTGCAGCTGACAGCTTGTCCTGTTGTCATTTGCAAGATATATTAGCTTTCTCCTATAAAATATTAACACATTTATCAATTTTATGATCAATAAGCCATACATTTATAGTACTTAGATGTTTCAAAAAACATTTCATGAAATGATGAATTGTTGCTCTAAATGCAGCAAGTGTATAATAACCTTAAATTCCGTACCTTCTCATCCATGTATTTTTGTACATCCTTTTATTCCAACAGCTACAATGCAGAAAGACAATCAACAAAAAATGGGCTCTTTCCCAGTAAAACAGAAAAAGGGCTTTAAAATTAAACGTTAGCAAACTGTCAGTTTTATTAATAGAATGAAATGCATCTATTAGGAACATTTAAATATCATGTAGCTTTTTCAGTTGTCCTCTGCAAAAAAGCATAGTTTTCACCCAAAAATGTAATGTTACTCCTGTCCTGCTACAATTGATAAAATTAATATTGACCTGGGAAAGCCATGGGGTTTAATCCATTCCCTGTGAGTAGAAAACATTTGTGGTAAATGCAATTTTCCAGAGCAAATTTTCTCCCTTGATGTATGTTTTTATAGCACAAATATTTTGGCCACCTATCACCTCTTCCTAACATGTCTTGACCCCTATTTCTGTCTTGACCACCACAGATGTTCCAATGAGAGTTGTAGGATAAACACAGTCTCAAATCACTCCCTTTCCAGCATTTTTAGCAGTTCTCAGTGCTACCAGTAGAAGTGCAAATTCATCAACATTAACTTCACTGATGGTAACATAGTTGTAGGAGTTAATCTGAATCCAGAGTTTTAATGATTCGTAACCCCCTAATGTGTTTTGGGGTTTCAAATACTTTCACCGATTCACTATTCATCAATTGTGAAATTTGTTATGTGCAGAGATTCACAGTAATGTTAACCAAGCTAAAAAGACCTCTTAAATCTCCTGTGTTCTAGCAAGCCACGTGCATTAACACAGAATAAAGCCACGCTTTTTGAACATGACTTTTTAACAATGAAGGAAAGTCAAAGTGATTATCATTCATTGTAGGCAACTGTTAAAACTTCTCGAAAAAAAAGGGCTATGAAATCTTTGAAATTCAGTTCACTCTGTGGGATAAAGATTTCACTTACGATAAGGATAATATTCTCCTGCAAACTGAGAGCTGCCTTTGTCTGTAAATGAGTGACACCTCCTCCTGTTGTCTGCTACCTTTCTCTGATCAGCTGTTATTCTACCAGACGACAACTCTAACAATATTTGCTTTGCTTCCCAAAACCATTTCTTGTTTGGATGTTTTTCATTAAGGAGAATGAATATACAGTTTTTCATGCACTTACCTGAAAAGATCCTTGAAAAGGAACAGTGTTTTGGCTCCTTCTCAATAGGTAGCATAGGGTAATATGATTTAGATTGGTGTTCAAATAAATGTTGATAACACAGGATATTTTTGCTATTGATGAGAAACTCTTATACAAAGTCTTTTCTGCTTCTCACCCCACCAGTAAGGAGGCTGGGGATGCACAAAATGTTGTGAGGGGATACATCCTGAACAGCTGATCCCAACTGACCCAAGAGATAACCTACACCATATGGCATCACACTCAGCATAAAAAGCTGGGGGAAGATGTAAAAGGGGAGGGCATTGACTGGAGGCAGTCTTGCCAAAGCACCATTACACGTAGTGGAGCACTCCTTTCTTGGGGACATCTGAACACCTGGCTGCTCCTGGAAAGTGGTGACGTAATTCCTTGTTTTGCTTTATTTGTTTGTGTGGTTTTGCTTTACCTGTTAAACTCTCTTTATCTCAACTCATGAGTTTTCTCCCATTGACCCTTTCAATTCTCTTCTCACTGGGCCGAGTGAGTGAGTGGCTGTGGGGGCTGAGCTGCTGTTGGGGTTAAATGACAACTTAAGAGTCACAGAAAGATGTCATTGATGAAACACTTCTGTGTTCTTGCTGGACATGCAGTACAACCTTATTTCTTTCCAGAGGGTGTTTTTTGTTTTTCAGAAATGATTTTATCTAAAATTGATTTTCAGTTTTCTATTCTACTTTCACCTTATTTCTGAGTTACCTTTCACCTTTCCTTCTTTTTTTTTTTTTTTTTTTCCTGTGTGTTCAATGGGAAACTGGGTTCCACTGGATTTAAGGGAGAGATGAGCAACAGCAAAGAAAGAAAAGCATCTCAAAGTACTCACTGGATATACTCTGTTGGTTTCTCTCCTTTCCAGAGTGGAAGTCATTTACTGCTAGCCTAATAAAGCAGCAATTTTGTGCAGCTCAGAGCTGACTCAGTTATTTTGTCCATGGCCTTATGCAGACTATTTTCATGAATGGAATGATTGGACAAGAATATATATTTATCCTTCTTTATCTGTACTCTGTATATGGGTAAGAGTAAAATTGAATTAATTTCAACTTGAAAATTCCATCTCTATACATAAAATTTGAAATAAAAAATATTTAAGGAAATAAATTTATTTCCATCTCTTTGCTGCTTTTTCTTTGTAGAAGTATGAGGAAACCAGGTATTCAGACCAACATGATAGAATCCACATTTCATTACTTGGACTACATGATAGCTATTTAAACTGTTATAGAGAAATATTACTATCACGCAAAGGAGACTGCAAAAAGAAAAAACATTTATTTAAAATCTAAACAATTTTTTTGCTGATGCATAGTGTAAGTGCTTCTAACATTTCACTGAAAATTGCAAATCATTCAATGCCATGTTCTGTGAGAAACTGTAGGTTCTATGAGACGTCTGATAAAAAACCCATGTATTTGTTTCACATGATGGCATCAACAGAGAGTTCCTTTAATCTCCACTGGAGTGAGTTTCCTCTTTCAGGTTTTCTGAAACTGATAATCTGTTTAGGAAGGCAAATTTTAGGATTATGTTCCTCTGTTATAATTTGGATAGTGTCTGTGTTGCATAGTCTTTAAGAGTTTTCCCTAAGGCACAGCATCTGACTCAGTCACAACTAAAGGCCAATTTTTTATATCACATATACCAGCAAAGTTTCCAGCTTTTTTTAATTTTTTTTTTTTTTTTTTAGTTCTTAATAGCCTATTCTTTTATAGACATTTTGTCTATATGGGTAACATAGAGAGGTATGTGATGCTTTACTAAATCAAAGTGAAGTATGAGCACTGGGGTAATTCATTAATCTTGTCAAGTTAGGACATGCTTGTTCATGAATGTGTCTCCTTCTCCTGTCTGATGGATTTACCATGTCAGAAATTATTAACAGTTCACACATGTACAGAAACACACAGACAAACATTAGCTTAAGAAAATTTTCTAATACTGCAAGAGGAAAAATCATGCTTTAAAGAGAAGACAGCAAGTGAAGGATTCAGCTTTTATTATTATGTGTAAGAAGGAATAAAGAATTTCTTGTTAATTACCAAACTTGCTAAAGCACATATGAAAGTGAGTCAAAGAAAATTAAAGCAATTATGCATTTTTTTTAACTATCTAAGTGAGTCACCCTCAAGGAAGCAACCCTGGTAACAAAATAAACACATCATAACCTGTGGTACAACAATATAGTATGCCTAAATATCACATCAACTTCTAATGGGCAAACAAGTAATTATACACCTGCAGTATTTCCAAATGGTACAACTGATTAAGCCATAGCTTTTGCATCTGCTGTCCCACAGATACCTGCAGTAAATTCACTAAAATTACACTTTTTAAGAATTTCACTCTGAGATTAATGACTTTCACTCTGGATGGAAGGAGAGAGTGCAGTTGAAAGTCCTACCACATGCATGGCACTAACATTTACAGAGGTACCTGAGGAACAAGACCAGAGACCACATCCAACTGAAAACCTTTGCTTTTTCTTTTACAGGGTCCATTCTCAACATTAATATTTCTTCTGTCTGTCTTAAAGTGAAAATTGGAGTAGTAAAGGTAAACCGGGAGAACATAGTTGGAGCAATTAGGAAACTGAGATTGCCACTTCTACTTGTGATGGAGTAAGACTACTTCAGAAATATCTCCTGGGTTTCTTTATTGTTGTTATATTACTGACCTTTGCAATCTGCTGATTTACATCCTGGCAATAATGAGAATTATTAATCTGTAATGAGGTCTTAAATGAAATGCTGCTGTGGTGAGGTGAAATATTTACTTATTTGCATGATTTATTAATGTGTAATAGCATATGTAGAACTGAAAATCAGTGCTTGTAATATCTGTCTCTTTTCCCACAGAAGACTTCTAGAAGTATTGTGCGTTAAATATTCCTTGATTCCCTTTTACACAATAGTGGATCTCAGTCAGAATTCACAATGATTCGTTTTTTCTGTTTCATGTCTAATTTATTACTCCCACTCTAAGCCAGATTTTTACTACATAAAGATTTCAATTGGAACAAAACAAATCAATTTCTGATTTCCAAGCAGAAGCTGGAAAAACATTAGATATCTTCAAGTTAAGCGTGCAATCCAAAATACACGCTTAGGCTTCCTCCATAATCTTCTATAAATTCTACTACTGTATAAAGAAGAATAATGATACAAACCCATGCAACCATCCATACGAAGTGTTCTTGCAGGAGCAGAGCTGTTCAAGGCTGACAGAAAAACTGTCATAATGTGACCTATTGCATTGCTGTTGTGGTTTGAAAGCAAAACGAGTGAGAGGCTCCAAGTCAGAAATACAATTTAATAAGAAGAGAGGTAAAAAGGTAAAAATAAAATAAAATAAATGCAATAACACAAAGGACCACTGACAGAGTCAGAATACAGCCTGAGCAGGGTGGTGGAAGCAGTCCAGGTGAGGTGCTCTTCCTGAAGCAGTGATCCTGTAGAAAGGTCTGGGAGCTCTGGTCCTCTGGGAATCCAGTGGCTAAGGGCTGCTTCTACTGTCCCAAATCCCAGATTATATCCAGGTGAGAATGCTTGGCTCCTCCCCCTGGGCAGAGCATCTCCCAATGGGATGATGAGTTGTGAAGTGGGTCCTTGATGGCCCATTAAACAGAGATAACTCCTGGAGGGAGTTACCTGTGAGTCATGGGCAAGGCGTTGATGGGCCATTAGCAGAAGACAGCCCAAGGGAAGGGGGCTTGGGAAAACACTGCCCCACTTGGTTTAACAGTTCATGAAGATGGTGAGAGAATAAATACTTTGTGTACATCCTACACTACAACCCAGGACAATTGCAAATCAGGAAGAAGAACAAAGTACCAAACACATGGATATGGATAATGGTGGCCATAATCTTTAATGAGAACCAGAAGAAAGAATAGGTCAGCATTAAGGAAAGCAGATTGAATTTTCTGTGAAATATCTTCTTTTCTTCTCTGATAAAAAATAGTACAACAAGAAGATTTCAGTTTCCTGGTTTTAACTGTGCTATATCAACAAAATTATTGAATGTCTCATGAAATTTACCTTGAGTGCTTCTTAATATCTTCTAAAGGAGTGAAATGAATAATAATACCAAAAGTAGATTTACCAAGTAAATAACTCTATTTGCTCTCCATTGAAAAAATGCATAAAAGAATTCTTTCAATGAAATATTCTCAGAATTCTCTATAAATATTGCCACCAAACTTTTCAATATAGGGGTTAGGCTTCAATTAACTCCTTTGATACTACTCTTCTTATACATACAAATCAGTAAAATAGAGCAAGTTATACTAGACAATGAGCCACAAAACACATTGCAAACAGATTGAGCACCCAAGTATCTTAAGGAAGGCCAAACTCTTTAATCCTAGGCCCAAGCATTATGGTTTATAATTGCTTTATTATTTAATACTATTTTACCCCTACACAGTATTAATCCCTGTGTTTTTTCTTTAAGTCTTGAAATTAGTATTTTGCAATGCATTGAAAATAATGAGTCTAGGTGGGAAAAAATGATTCACCCACAAATGGAATGGTCTCCTCCTCTTCTGTTTTGTTCTTTCATTCCTCTAGTTAAAAAAAAAAAAAAAAAAAAAAAAAAAAAAAAAAAAGTATACATTTCAAATGTTAAAAAGAGAAAACAATTAGCAGCCCCAGGCATGCATATTTATTGAAGATTTAGAGCTCTGATTCTATTAGTTAAGGACCCTTTTTAAAATTTTTTTTGAGGCAAAACACCCACAGAGATCAGTGGCAGCCTTTTGTGTTCAGTCAGTTCATTGTTTCCTGTGCTTATTCAGTTGGGCCATGATCTGGCAGTTGGATCAGTGGTGTCCACATGGGCTGAACAGCAGGATCAAAGTCCAGGCATTTTATCCCTGTTTTGTGTGAATTCATACAGCAAAAGGAAAAAGAGAGATGTTCTTTCAGAAATCAAAAACAAAAAAAGAAAAGTTTGGATTCTAGATCAGGCTGGGAGCTGTAAATGTTGCTTAATTTGTCTTTTGAAATTTGTTACATTTCAGACATGCATCCAAGTTATTTTAGCATGGAAGAATGAAGCTGATGAATCACACATTTCCCAAAAATTGATCAATAAAAGCAAAAAATTCCAATTGTTGTTACAGACAGAGTCATACATATAAACTCTAAAAGCAGTTGAAGGAAAATAAAAAGAAACATTTCAAACAACTTGGCATATAAGAGATTCAGGATAAGCAGATATAAGACAGCTACTCTTTCACTGTTCCTGAAGAAGGCAACTTAATTTGGAGAGAAACAAGTAAAGGTTTATTTACCTCAATAATAGGGAAATAATGCTGTCATATCTTAAGGCAAAACCCTACTGGACAAAGTCTGGTACTTTTTTTATGTTTGTGTGTACTGCAGAATAGACTTTATTAAAAATGGATAAATAATGCTCAGTATTTTTAATACACTTCATAATGCAGAGCTGAAATAGTATAGGGAAAACAGGAAAATATATATTTGATGTACTGGGAATAAATAATGATTATCAAAAAACCCCAAACAACTGTAGTTTATCAGCTACTTAAGACATTCTTTTAAATTCACCCAAATTTTAGCCATCTAATTCAGGAAACTAGTAAGCATAATTGATTAAACTACTTAAAAATGCCCATGCAGAGAATTAGGTGTCCCAAAGAGTATTTCAGCTTATTTAAAGTCTGCCATGACATTTTCATGTTCTATAGAAGAAATCCAGAGAAGTGACCTAATTTCTAGGTTTTGTGATTCATGTATCTGTAGTTAAAGAATCTAATATTTAGCTCAGATTAGTCTGGATGAAGATTTCAGAATTAAAAATTTTCCAGAGTAGATCTATAATGCTTTGTTTAGGATGTGGTAAAAATATCAGAAAGTAGAGGATGATCAGAACTGAGAAAAGATGGTGGTTTAATGTACATAAAGAAATTAAACCAAGAAAACCCAGCATTTTTATTTCAATATTTTGGAAGGGAAACATTAATGTTTATATTAAATCAAAATTCTAGTTTTCAAATCAAATAAAAGCTCATGTTTTATTTTTTCCAGTTTTTTAATGTTTTTGCAACTAAATAAAATATTTTTTTAAATACCACATTTTTTCCAAAACTACTCGAGAAGCTGAGATTTTATTTTTAATTTTCTTTTTTATTGCCATCCTCTAGAAAGAAACACTTCTGTATTATTGTAATTAAATTTTTGATGCTGTTAGAATAACGAGTAACTCTTATAGGACTTGGTAGCTTTAGAAGAAATGAAAAAGCTCCTTTTTTCCCCATCCTACTCATCTATACAGAGTCACAGAGTCACAGAAAATTCTGAATTGGAAGAGAACCAAAAGAATCATCAGGTCCAGCTCTTAAATGAATGACCCATAGAGGAAGCCCACAGCCTTGCTGCTATGAACAACATGCTTTCTGAGTTAAGTATATTACAGTAAAGATAAATAATAATAAAGAATATTATTTTTCCCTGTACAAACCACAGTCTTCTTTATTAATATTAGTATATGAGTCTATGTGAAAGAAACCCCTAAGTGAGAAGATTTCAGTGATTTACTTAAATGAGACAGAAATTAAACTGGGCAGTCGTCAACACTTCCTCTGAAATCACAATCTTTGAACTACTTGCAATAAAGCTCAAAAATCTTCCAAATTACCAACAGAGGATAGAGTTATTGGAAATAGTGTAAGTGCAATAGTTTATTGTCTCTAAAATTTGGATAAGAACCTGGCAAGTGAAACTATAAATCTTTTGCATCCTGAATCTCTCTCTCATGCTGCCCTTGAGGTGTGCACCTTGTGACTCCATCTAAGATGTCACCAGTCAACACCTCAACACCTTTCTCTTCTGCTTTGCCATCAGGTTGTCACCATTTGCTGCCATTTGATGTAATGCTGTTCTATGGGACACAACTTCTTCCATGGCTTCTTTCTGCATCATGGTAGAATCCCTCTAGTCTTTTTTTTTTTTTTTTTTCTTTTTTTTCTCCCAAAAGTTGCCATTGCTTCTGGCTTAGTCTCACTTAAAAAATACGTTAACCATACTTTGAGAAAACACCCCTGGGTGTTGATACAGAAGAGCTATTTAGATGATTAATTAATGTGTTGAATTTTAGACATTACAAAAATTCATCATATGATCACAGCATGAAGTTTTTTCATCAAGAGGGTATGCAGTCATCATTCAGAAGTGTAGGTGATGTAGGAAGATGCAGTAGATACCTGAAGTAGTATATTAAATTTTAGCTCAATACCCAGTATTTAATCAGATTGTTCTGAAACTGTCAAGTAAATCTGTAAAAGAGTCATCTGTAGACATTAGTTAGTCCAAGAAGTTGTGCAGATGACAATGCTAAAACATTCTGTAGAAAGATTGACTCTTCATTGGTTTCCTGTATCTTAGAAAATCAGTTATTTTGTAAAAAAAAAAGTGTAAAATGGAATCAGTCAGACACTATCTACTTACAGAGGGCTTGTGTTATTGCCCAAAACCCCTCTCATTTCTGGCAGTGAATTCTTGATCAGATCTTCACTTTACTATGAGTACCTTACACCGTCTTTACCAAGATTTTACATTGTTGTACAATATAGTAGAGAGCTGGGCTGAGTAAGGCAAAATCCTTAGCTGAGCAATCAAAGTCTCATTGACATGGACATTAGTGCTAGAGGAAAAGAGAGAAAGAACTACATCCTCAGGTTGAAAACTTATGAAAAATCCAGCCTATGTGTTTAAAAAATAGTGGTTTTTAGTGCTTGTGGTTTAAACTGTCATTGTAAGAGTTCCTAAACAGACTATCTAAAGAATGTTTTTCAGATTTTTTTTCTTAAAATATACACTTGATTTTCAGATATGCAGCAATATGCAAAATAATTACCATTTTCATCCAAGATTAATTTACCCAGTAAATATTTTTTTTCAAAACTGGAATAATAGCTGCTCATGGTAACTTTGAGTGGGATTCCTTTAATCAAACAAGTTCTTCAAATATTAAGAATTCTGTTCTGACTTTGAGGTCTCTGCAGAGAGAGAAAGGTAGCTCCAAAGGCTGAATCACACATGGTAGAAATTTTTCAGAGCAAAGGATGAATTGCACTTTTCAAGGTGTTTCTTTCTCTTCATTGACTGTAAAAGAAGCCTAGTTGAGTACTTTGGACCGCGTACAGCTTAGGCTGTATTTTATATTGGCTAGATTGAAACAACTGATGTTGAATGATATTTTCCATCCTTATACAGAATCTGTTTTAAAGTGCACCAGGCTCAGCAATTCTCACCGAAACCAATTACTGCACATTAGTTTTTGATTACCCAGCTTTAGATTTAGGAGCCTGTGGCAAAGGCCTGGCTTTGCAGTCATGCCTGATGTTCACATTGCTGTTGCTTTCCCTCCCCTCTGCCCCAACACAATTTGTTACTTCCTTTCAGTCACAGGTTATCATCCCTTCACCTCTGCCAGCAGGAGATCATGTGTGTGCCCTTCCTAATCCTTGGCAGGCAGGCAGGTTGCTCAGAGCACAGGGGTGTACAGCTGGCTGACTTTATCTGATACAGGCTGGTACAGCTCCTCCATCCTGTAAAGTGGCAGGGGAATTACCCTGAGAGCTGACAGAGAGACTGGAGGCAAAAAATATCTGCAGGCAGTGCTTCTACAGCCACCAATTCACATCCCACTTCAGAGGATTTTTAAGGGTCCTTAACTTTTTCTTTTTTTAAGAGGGCATAAAAATATTTTTAAATTATACCCCAGGATTTGAAAACATTTACAGTATCAATTTAAAATAACTTATTTGATTTTACGTTACTTTTATAATTTAGAAAAAAAATAGAAGTAAATAAATGTCTTAACAATTTCTAATGTTGAATTGGAGTAAAAATGGGGAGAAAGTGTCTTTTGCACTTTAAAGATAACAGCATTGCTCTCTTTAAGTAGTTCTTTGTCCTTAATCAATATTCTACTAAAATAAAAAGGAACTTATTAAGAGAAATAATTGCCACAAACCTCCTAAAACATTGAAAAGCAGATGATAGACTTTCTCATCATGAATGGTTATAACAATTATCCTTTGAGGTAGGATTTGAATGAGTCATATAGAAATTACTCCACCAACTTACACACACTGGAGCTTTTTCTTATGTTTTGACCTAATTCAAAATTAGAATTTCAATTGTGTCACAACCAGATACTAGAACACTGTGTTCTATCTTTCATGAATATATGCAGTTATGAATACATATTCAGTAAAATATTACTATGGAAGAAGTAATTTTATATCAAAACTACTGCATTTGTTATGAGGAACTTGTGTGAAAGGTTGTACTATTGTACATGAATAATCTGTCTCTGAAGAAAGAGCAAGAGGGGTTTTCAGCAGCTCAGAGATGTTACAGTTTTCAAAGCTTGTAATATATTTAATATGACACTTCCCTTTCTGAAAAGTTTTTCATGTTAGTGAGGACATTCATAAGCAAATGTATTTGGAAAAGTGGGTTATACATGTCATAGTGAGCTTTCAACTTAAGCCGTCTTGAATAATATTAATTAAGCATGAACATTAATAGTATTATGTCACAAAAATATCATGGCAAAGAAAAGAGTCAGCACACTTCCTTTCTGGCATTTGTATTCCCATTTCTAAAGCCTATGAATTCTTTTATTAGATGCTCATAACACTTTTTATTTTTATTTTATTATAACTTTTTAATTTTGCTAGAAATTACAGAATTGGAACATGAAGGATTTATATTTTTATGAGTGTCTGAATTTGAATACTTTGAAAAAGAAGGGTCAGCAATCTGAATCTATTTTTAGAGTCCCAAGACCATTGTTTTTGAATTTGTTAGCTATTTAATGACAATACAGAACAAGATGCTGAATCTTCAAAAGATTAGATTTTGCCCCCAGACGATCTGTCTGCAACTTTTTCTCTGAAATGCAGTATTGAGTTTTCATATATTCTGTCTCTCTGATATCCCCTGACTCCTTTCACGTACGTTTTCTCAGAGAAGAGCTCAGTACCTATGTCCACAGTCTTCACTTACCAAGAGAAGCTGTCATCACCAGCAGGCAGAGATTTTTTTGTACTACCTTGTGCCTAGGGTAAGGCATTATTTTAAATCAAATCACTTCACACTTTATGTCTCTCTTTGCAAAACCATGAAGCTTTGGATCACAGGAGAATTGGTTAAAAAGCAGGTGAACACACCTGCAAAAGTCAAAGAGCTTTGTCTACACCTTCTTTAGCATTTATCACAGAAAACTTAAATATGATGAAAAATTAAATCCTTTTTATTCTAGATATTTGACTTTGAGATGCAGCTGGAAACCTTAAAGTCTGTCCCCTCTAGAACTTATACACACAAAGAGTAGGGAACTGAGCTGACATTAATCAGTTTTCAAAAGCAGATAAAATGGACTCTTGGATTATATATCAAGCATAACATTTTTGTTGCTGTACTATAGGCATTATTTCAAAAAGCTGTTAGATGGCAGAAAGGACAAAAGTATGCAGTGTCATCCTAAGGGCTGCTTAGCAGCTGGAGATTAGCCCAGAAACACAGTAAGAGATCTTAGAGGGTGCAGTTTCCTTCCAGCTGTGGTGTGTCCCCTGCTCCAGGTGTGCTGTGCTCCTGCACCGCTGCTGGTGTGTGAACCCTCCAGACCTAAGGAGGAATGAGGGAAAGGAGAACCAGGGTCTGAAGAGGTTTGGTGGGAGTGGTTGCTGCTGTTAGAGCCTCTCTGCCTTGTGTAGAGACCGAATGGGATTTTAAACTTCAGTGAAAGAAAACAGGTGCGAATGTAGAGTGGATGTATGCAAAAGATGAACAGAAAGATCACCAGTTTTAAAGCAGGATTAGTCAGAAACTAATAGAGAAAACAACTTTATGCTGAATAAAGTTAAAACTGACTAAATTTTCTTTATATTCCTGTGATGCAGTGAGTTATACAGTTCCATCAATAGAATTTGGACAGTATGCATAATAGCTACCTATAATAACAGTTTTAATTTAATCCATTTGAAAAAAATTCAGAATGTTACTAAAATACATTGGGCTTTTATTTTTATCCCAAATGGCCTTCGTGGAACTAAGATTGCATTTCTGGGTTCATGTTGAATATAAGAATATTTTTGCTTCTTACTGTGAGCTACAATTTTCTATCCTTGCATCATTCCTATTTTACTAAGGCTAATTCCTCATTGCACTGTAGAGTTAGATTCCTCTGTGAAATATTCTGTGCAAGGAGGAAAGCTAAAACTAGGGCCAAAATATGAAAATATGTCAGATTGCTTTTAAAAATTAAGGTGATGTTAATCAAGGTGCAATTTATCTTGAGCCTCAGACCTCATTGATCTTTACTGTCTTTATCCTTATATTCTTGGAGAGTGTGAGTACTTGCAGAGATGAAGGGGTGGTTTCTTTTCATCTCCATTTGTAACTTCTTTTGTGTTTTCCAAAAGTAAGCCATGAGGTTTTGAATGTCTTCTCTTATAAAAAAAAATATATATATACTCCTTGCAGTACCTACTACAACACTAATGAAAAACACAAAATATGCAAAAAGACTAGTGAGGCTCCATTACTCTATAGTAGATACCTATGTTGTAAACATTCACATATGTAGATACTCCAGATTCATCTTTGATTAAATATAGAGAAATTGGCATTTTCAGGGCAAGAATGACTGAGCCATTTTAGATGTCAGCTTTAAGATAAGATTATATGTGCGCTGTAAAACTATACAACATTGTATTTCTCTCTTCTCTTCTCTTCTCTTCTCTTCTCTTCTCTTCTCTTCTCTTCTCTTCTCTTCTCTTCTCTTCTCTTCTCTCTTCTCCCCTTCCCTTCCCTTCCCTTCCCTTCCCTTCCCTTCCCTTCCCTTCCCTTCCCTTCCCTTCCCTTCCCTTCCCTTCCCTTCCCTTCCCTTCCCTTCCCTTCCCTTCCCTTCCCTTCCCTTCCCTTCCCTTCCCTTCCCTTCCCTTCCCTTCCCTTCCCTTCCCTTCCCTTCCCTTCCCTTCCCTTCCCTTCCCTTCCCTTCCCTTCCCTTCCCTTCCCTTCCCTTCATGAAGGCCAGAGATCATCAGCACTCTGGGGTTTTTTTACTGCTTCCTTATGTGGAATAAAATTTTGGTATCCTCCCATGGGACACTTTAAAATTCAATTCCTCATATTTTCTCAAAGTTTAAAAAGATTCTAAACAGCAGTCTAGTCACAAATTGGCTTGTAAGATACATTTGCTGTATATTTTTAAAGGGTCTTAAAAATGCTTAGGATTTTATATGGGGTGGTTTTGCAACAAAACTGAAGAAGATTTATAGAATGTCAGTGTTATTAGCTGAAAAATTATAACTCTTTTTCCTGAAATTTTAAAAAGAAAGTCATTCTGTGAAGTAAAATTAATTTTCCTGTCTTAAATTTTGAAAATTCCAATTATTTTACGCTGAATGTCCTGAATGTCATATTGTGATATATTGTGATATTGTGGAATTGCTTAACTAAGTGTTGAAATTCCAATGATTACAGTTCTGAAATATTGTTCAATTAGAGAGATGGTTTTGGATATCATTTGTAAAATTAAATTTCCTGGGCTACCAATAAGTGGTTTCATGAAATCATGCATCATGATTCTTCCTCATCAGCTGCAGTGTTAGCACCCAGTAGCCTTTAGAGTTTTTCTTTCAGCGTCAACACCTTTAGGGATAAGGTTTACTCAGAGTTTCCTTCTTTCGTTTCAGTTTTCTGGAATATTTAATGTGGTTTATTTGCACTATCAAATGCTCTGAATACAGGTAAAGTTTTTATTGTCCTAGACCACTGAATAGATCTATTATTGTTATCCAATTGTGCTAAATACTGAGGGACTAATTCATGTTCATGATCACTTTATCTTCTATAAAGAACCTCTCTTTTTTACTCATTTCAAAGTTTTTCCAAAATATAAAAGTACATGGCTTTCAGAAATATTCTTTCAATTATAGTGTCTACCTTAAAAAGAAGATATATGAATGGCTTGGACACTACAGTGTTCCTTACCCATAATTTTCACCTAATTGTGACTAAATTAAAGCATTCATTATATATTGAGTCTATTAGTTCAGAAGAAAATAGATGATATGGAAACTGTGATACAAGCATTCAGACCTTGGTAGGCTTAAAGAAGGAAATGGCAAAGCTCCTGTTGACTCTAATGGTCCATGATCTGAGACTGGAAGAAGGTTGGTTGCAGAAGATTTTTTATTAACTGTGTGAGACTTTGACACAGACTGACAGGCTTAAACTTGAGTAAATGCATTTTCATTCCAGGCACTGCCTTATGAATGTTTCATATTCTCATCACCGTAGTCCCCGCTATGTTTCTCACTGTCATTGTTACAGTGTGGCACCTATTCATGTAACAAACTTATACAGAATAGAAGAGTAGATTGTAAAAAACCAATGGGAAAGCAGTGACATTTTCTCAGACACTACTGAGGTCAAAGATCAATGTCTCTTCCCTTTCATGTAATTTCGATAGCATTTTCAACATCTGTTATGAATTCTGCATCATCTCTGCTACAGGAAGTAGAATATAAAACTATGTACATGTTAGAGACATGCACTTCCTTAATTGTTATCTGCAAAAGCTTTGCAGTGGCTGTGGCTTGACAGTAGTACAGCTTGTAATTGCTTGTAAACTGTACCAGGGCCAAAGTTTTCCAACTGTCACCCATGCTGTCATTCAGAGGCAAAGACAAGAATGATTTCTGTCCAATTAGCGTGGAAATGTAAACCTCTTTAAGCTGCAGAAATTCAGATACACCTGGATGAGAAGGAACTTGTATTTCCATGACTGTGTTGATGGAAGGCAACAGCTGAATTCCAGCCTAGCTGCAGGAAGACCTTATCAACCTTCTGTCTAAGGCTGATGAATTTTTCAATTCCGTTCTGCTAGTCTGCTAATAATAGACACTAGACCTTTAATCTTATTTATTTATTTGATCTTGCCTGTTTTAACTGGATAATTGTTGATTGCTAACTTTATTTGGCTTTTTCAATTAGCTTAATTTTTAGAAAATGTTCAGACACTGGACTGGATTTTGTCTATTACTGTTTTATAAAATGGGGGTGATTCAGCTGAAATCAATATTGTGTACTGCACTGTCCTTTAGGAGCTGGATCCTTTTCCTTTGAGCTTTTATAGGAATTCGTTTAGTATCATAGTTACAGATAAAAAAAAATACACAAAGAAGATAAAAATTCACCTGAAAAAAAATTAATTTTGGTAAGCAGAGATATACTTGACAATTCTCAACATTAATAAATTAGACTTACAAAAAAAAAAAAAAAAAAAAAAAAAAGGGACATTGAAAAAAAAGAGAAAAAGGGAGAGCGTGAACTGGAAGGGAGAGAAAGAGAAAGATTTTGGTTGTCCTTGGCGTCTTAAATGAGAAACTTTGTACTTAGCTGGACTGGAAATAATTTTTGATGGTCATTTTTTTTTTTTTTCTGGCTGGGAAATGGGTTAAGAATCTCTCTCCCTGGCAACTTCTTTCTTTTTTTGGGTAGATAGCTTAAAGAAACACCCTTGTTTATTTTGGCTGTCTGAATTTTCCTGCTGTAGACAGAAGAATCAGAAAGAGAGGGATGTAACAGCACATCTGCAAGTGGATGATCAATCACAGTCACATACTGCAAACAGAAATAATGTTTAAAAGTGTTAGCAATGATCTGGTGATATTGTAGGTCTGTTTTTCTTTCAGAATATACATGTCCAATACATCACTGTTGAGAAGCTTTACTTTCTTAGTCAATGTAAAATTATTTCAGTGCATTAGCTCTGATAAACTTTCATTTGTAGATGGCTATTTTGTCTTCAAAAGAAGGGAACAAGCATCTTTCATTACTTTCCTTACCATTCTCCTTCCCCCAAACCTTGAACTGTGTATTGATGTCCTTGACAAAACAAAAAAAAAATCTCCATTAAACTGGGAGGAACAATCCAGAATAATTAAGAAAGCTGCATCCTTTCATTTCGACACAGCCTCTGGAAAACTCACGCTGTGAGAAGAATTTCTAACCATAGAGGGCTGTAAATTGCACATGATAAATAACTGTGTAATCTCCTCCAACTCCTCCCTTAGAAGGGTTGAAAGGAGGAAAAGAATCCAATCTTTTGGTCCATATATTGACATGAGGAGGGAGGAATGAAGTAACGTTTTCTTATCTATCCCTTTGGTGCCATGAAAGGCACTGAATGCAAGTTGCCTGCAAACAGATGTATTTATGTTTTGAGACAGTGCAGTTATTCGGGGAGAGGGCATTGCTAGAATGAAGAAATATTCCTCCCCACTAAAAGCCACAGGCATTTTCTTTATGTAGTTGCTGTTGACACTGGCAGAAGTGCTTTGCAAAATTCCCACTCTGCACCTGTAAATTCCCCCTAGGCACATTTGGAACCTTTGGGGATGGACAGCCAGGGACAACACGTGGGCATGGTCAGGGCCTACGTGCGTGTGAGATGGTTTTTCAAGCATACCTCAAGGTCAAAGAATCCACAGGAAAAACATCCCACAAAAGTCCCTGTGGGTTCACAGGACTGTGATCCCTGCTGACTCTGTGGGTGTCCAGACCCAACCCCTCAACATTCCTCAGAACATGATGCAGTGGAAACTGTGGCTCGAGCCTGCAGATCATTCTGCCTGATTTTTGGCCATCCCATGACTTTTTTCCATGGGAGGATGTTAACTGAGCCAAAGTGTTTAAATGAATCTGGCAATTCTCAGCCATTTGCTGGCAGCCACCAATTTGGTGAATTGACATAATTTGTGACACTCTAAGTGTGGGAAACTAAATGGAGACGTTTTTATTTTAAAAAGAATTAGCTCAGCTCCTGTGAAAAAAAAAAAAAAGACGATGTTTTCCAGGACTAATTATTTCTTGTGCCTGAAATGATGACACAGGCAGTATAAAACTGTGGGATGAAGTGGAAAACCACTGCTCCTAAACAAGACAAACCAAGAGTGCCTAAGCCTGTTAAAAAATTCTAGGAAACAGGGAAAAACTTCACAGTTTAAACTGTAACCTTAGCAATGTGCTGTGCTGTCAATAAGAGGTAATACACAACTACCCAGGATAAAAATTTCTTCCAGTCTTTCCTGCACTTCTTTTCACTGGGAAAATAAACAATACTTTTTTTTTGCTTTGCCCTCCCTTCTTCAAGTGTTCTCTGAAGTTATTTCTTCTTTGACATGCTCACATGAATGTTGCACATCATGGTGTCCCTTCTAGCTGCCAGACCAGGCATGGAGCTGGAACTACCATCGTTTGGGTTGTCTCCAAATGTAACGGCTTTCCCTTATAAGCCTGCCTTTGGTTCCTCCTGTTCTTGTGGAAAAGAACCCCTGCTCAGTAAAAAACTGCCATCATTAAACTGATAATGAAAGGTACTCTTGAAAGGGTACAACACTCAGGGAAGGCAAACCCATGTTTGGTGGAGTAAAAATCACAAAGCAGTTTCGGTTTATTCTCTCCAGAAATGCTTTCATAGCATCATACTTCAGCTGGCAGTAGCCAATAGTCAAAATGTTTCCAGAATGCTGGGCCTTGTATTTCCACCTCTCTTCCCTCTTGCCATAGCTCTCAGCAGAGCTATTTACTGAGTCAGTCTCAATCACTTCAACTGATTTTCAGCTCATATGTTTTTTTCTCTCTGAAATTAATTTCACCATGTTAAAAAGTATTAAGTGTTCATCTTTTGTAAGAAATGAAAATAGCTTGTGGTCTGGGTTGTTATTTTCTTCCTTTCCATTTAAACAAGAGAATCATGTGAAAAACACAGCCTAGGGTTTAAAATAAGTAGATTCAGGACTCCAGAGAATTTAAACAAAGTAAAATGAGCCTTGCAGTGCTTTCTGTTTAGTTGTGTGTTACAGCTGAATGTTTGGTATAAAGGCAGGGTATAATACAAAAAAAAAAAAAACCAACAACCAAAAACAAAACCCAATTATTTGCCAGATCTGCTGCCATTTATATACCATAGCAAGTCATCAAAATCTTTAATAAAATGGTACACCCTCAACAACTAAAAGTAACACCACAGAAATCAAAACGTATTTCTTCACATGGGCACTAATGTAAAATGGAAGATTTGACACAAAATAAATAAATATAGAACTTAGCATGTCAGCATGTCAGTTTCTTAATTGCTACTAAGTCAAAAAGTTGGAACACAAGCAAAATACAGAATCTAAGTATGTCAGTAACAATGGTGTTCAAAAACAGCTTGGGTGGAGTTCTGATCTAATGAAAGGTGTCTCTTCCCATGGCAGAGAGGTTGGAATTTAATGATCCCTAAGGTCACTTCCAACCCAAGCCATTCTATGATAATTCTTTGTGTGCTTTGTTCCTCTTATTCTTCTGTTTTATGCTGTATACTCTTAAAGGCTTAACAATCTTTCTTTGTCTTTTTCATTGATTTGAGTTTTTGACCACTGAAAATGTTTAATCAGGCAAATTTTTATCTCAGAAAAAGCTATTAAGCCAGAGAAATGATAACATTATATTTAACAACTAATTATTTTTTCTCAATTATAAAGAATATTTTAATAACCATCTAGGGTGTCAAATGGAGTTACAGATACATGTTGCATGAATACCAACAACAAAGTAATCACTGAAATTTTATATTTTGCTTTCTTTTGGTTGAAAACGATTTATTAATACAATATTCTCTCAAGATTTGGTAATTGGATTAGCCTCTTACATCATATATGCTGCTGGCTGCTTGAGTGATTTGAGTACTCATCTTCTTGTTTATTAAGTTAAAGTTACACTGCAAAAAACTAGATTCAGATTTTTTGTACACTTCTGAATATATAATTGATGAGTTCAAATTTTCACTGTGTCCCTTATTCTCTGAAGCTGTTTCTCTGTGAGACAATTTTTCTTCATTTTTAATGAGAAACTGACCAGTACTTTAGTGGTTAATAAATGAAAAATAAATCTGGAGTCAAGTGTGATTGCTTTGCTAGAAAGAATAAGGGAAATCTTATGCAACAATCTCTACTGCTTGTTTTCAGACACTATCTAAGTCTCTCTGCAATTAGTTATGTCTCTAAAATCAATAAAATCTCCTTGTCACCTCAATTTCTCTACGATTCTTCTCTATGTATTAGCCTGAGTTGTAGGAAGTGAAACTATATCTTAAGTAAAATTTCTTTTTGTGTACTACATGTTGAGGTGATTTGAGGTTTTCTACATCAAACTACCCCTTGGGTAATTTGTCTCATCAAATCCTCTCTGAAGTCCATCCTAGCAGTAAGATTGCTTTGCCAGAAAAGTTTTCTGAAGTGTGTATATAGATGATCGTATACATTTTGTCCCTTATCTAACCAACATATCTATGGAAGTTAATTTTCTGATTAGGAAAACTTTCTCATTGGGTTGAAGAACATCATGACTCATTTATATGTCTTACTACTAGGACACAGTGACCTAGTGAAAATTCAAATTTCAAAATCAGATTGAAGTATTTCTATGTTTCGCAATTTTGTAAATGCAAAATTTTAATTAGACTCAATATCTTCTGTGTTTGTGAAATTCATTCTGCTTCTGGATCTAAAAACAGTTTAAGGTTTCTCACCATTACAGAGGAACCTCAGAAACATGGAACTTATTCTAGACTTGGGATGTATCATTTCTGCTGCAGGCAAAATAAGGTGGGAATTTACTTGGAAGATTATGGAAGTCTTTCTTTTCTTCATGACATCCAGAGGCTGGGAAACACTGAAAGTCACAAGCAGTGTTGCTGCTGGGGAAGACAACTCTGTGACACATTAGCCAATAGCTCACAATTCCTCATTTAGTTGCAGTAGAATTATTTAACTTGATGCCTCAGAGCTTTTAGCAGGTGAAGTAGGCTGTCTGACCAGAGCAACTTCACTGTTACTAATACTCTTTGTTTCTGCCTGGGATTATCCCTGGCCAAAATAGTTGTCATAATCTCAGCCATTTATTCATTATTTAAAAGTTAGTCTTTGTTTAACTAGTATGTGTCTATATATACATTCAAATAGATAGATTACTTGATCTGACCTTTCATGGTTTTTCCCAAGACATAATATTCAAAGGTAACAGTTTGAGTTAAGGACCCAGTAGAGATAATTTTATTTAGCCTTACCTCTAGAGAGCAGTTGAATTTACTTAGTAGCAAACCCATAGATTCAGATAATCCAGGCATATATAGGTCAAAATACTCACCAAGGAACAATAAAAGCATGTCACTTCTGTTAGCTGATCTTTTAAAAGCTGTCTTGTTGTCATTTCAGGCCTGGATCTTCTGATTTTCAATTGAATTGTTCCATTTTATCTGAGATGTAAACTTCTTTGAAATGGAAATCCTAATCATTACCTCTTGACTGCTTCAAAGGATTGATAGCCCACTTTGAATCTCTTTGAAGTACTTACTTCAAATTAAAAAACAAGTTACCCTGAAAGAAGACAATTATACCTTGAGCAATAGACATTCTTTCTGAAAGGTTTCCTGGTCCATGAGCATCTTTGAAGTATATATTGTTCATCAACTGTACCTCAGAGTTTAACCAGAAATAAACACGTCCTTGTAATATAGAGATGCAGTTTGACATTTTAATAGTCAAAGAGGAATTACAGTTAGTTTTAGTCACTATGTACAACATTGTTCGAAATAACCAAATTAATTTGAGGAAATCAGGTATTACAGGAATAGCAAGAAAAAGATGTCTTCCAACTCTCAACTTCATCTCAGACTACAAATTACAGGATTAATTCAGCTAAAAAAAGTATAACATACCCCCTTCTTTTCCTGAGAAAATTAGCTGCTCATTTTGACTCTTTATTAACCTAATCAATAAATAATTCCTGAAATTCAAGACCTGTAAGTCTATATTGGTTAAATTAATGTTCAGGGAACATTAATTTAACACGTTCAGGAAGATGGGTTGTTCCCAAAATTTATACATTAAAACTGGAGTAGTAAAATCTCTGAACTGAAATTCTATATTCTTGACTTCTTTGAAGAAAATGATACATATGAAAGATTATGATCAACTTAGATTCATGTGTTATTTTCCTTTACTCTTCTCCTTCATGAATTGATAGGTTTTTTATCCTATTTTAGTAATAAAATTAAAGAGTAGGGCTGAAGAAAAGATAAAAGAAAGGTTTTGAATCTAACCTATAGCCTTTAAATAAATGAATAACCTTCTTTTTTAAGACTTAACTTGATTATAATTTTTACAAATTTTCATGACCCAGGCATACAGGGGAGGATAATTATGTATCTAAGGCTCAAGTAAGTAGGATTAAAGTGGTGTTTCCTCCTTTTTCCCACTATACCTGTGGAAACCCCAAGTACAACAATCTGTTCTGTGAAATCCCTGGTCATTCCTGACTGACATCTCTTTTCGGAGTTTACTTGCCACAAAAAAATTTCATTGTGTTTAGAAGAGTCAGCAGAGTTGAGTGGACTGAAGAACTGATAATAAAGGAAAAACAGGCACAGTGTCACCTTTCCCATGTAAACTGTATGCTTGCTCCAAAGCATAGTTAATTCCATCTAATTTGAAAGTGTATGCAATTGACGTCTTATGATTTTCAAGGCTGGAAAAAAAAAACAAGGGAACATTGGACGGTATATCGGGAGAATTCACGCCTCCTTAAGAGGAGGTAAGCAGCTGGCAAGCCTCAAATATACTGTGATCTGGACTTTACTCAAGAAACATTATCTTGACAGTATATAAACTATCTTTACAACCCTCTTTCTAGCATTCCCTTTCAAGGGAAATTCCTAGAGAAGATGACTAAATAAAAGCTGTTCAAGGAGGTGTTTCATACTTCATCCTCCTGTTTCATACTTCATTCTCTAAGGGGAAAGAAAGGGGAAAAAAATCTCACCAGTCTGATTCTTGATACCACATATTTTTATATAATTAAGTGTAACAGCAGTGAAAGTACTCAAATTTTGCCACTACAGACCCTTCAGATCAAGATCAAAATGACATTCAGTGTATCAGCCCATTTTTACTTGTGTTTATAATGTTGATCCACTTATTCAGATCTCTCCTGGTTTTTTAATTGGAAACTGATTTATTGAAATAAAACACAATTTCCCTAGCTGTTAAAATAGTACACTCTAGATAGAGCATTCAAAACATAAAACAATATCCTTTTTTACCATCCATGATAAAAAAAAAATCATTTATCAAGTGAGCTGATGTTCAAATAATGATGTCCAAAACCTGATCTTGTTATTCTTTCCACAAGTGACAATAATGAGTATCACAGAATATCAGCTTAAAATGAATAGAGTGAAAGTCAAAGCAAAGGAAACCCACAGCATGCCAAAAACATCACATAGGGGGTGCTGACTAAAACTGAACAAAAGACAGGGAATTACATGAAGGAGTGCCTTCATCTATCATTGTTTTTCCTCTTCGATACATAAAACCAAACCTGACTATGTGAATTCAAGCCTTGGACTGAATAAAACTGGCAAGTACACAAAGCATGTGAGCGTGCTTTTTTTTCCCCCTAACAGAACACCAGTTATCTGAAACAGAAATACCACATCCCTAGGTGTCATAAAAATACTTCTGAAAATCAAATATCTCTTTACAGTATAATCCAGGGTATGGGGAGATGTCAAGAGTTTAAACAGCAAAAATTTCAAGTCACTAGGCCAAAAATCTCTGTTTACGTGTATGCAAGGGTCATTGCTCTCAACATGGTTAAACCATGGTGAGCTGGTGAGGGTCTGCCCTGTATTGTGTGTCCAGTCTGATTTGCAAATAGACTATGGCTTCATCTCTTTCAGGTTTTTCATTAGGGTGTGAGTGGGGCCTTTAGTTTTCAAGCTAAAATTTGGAATAGCCATCAGACTAACAACATAGATGACAACTAATAGCTTTTTGGGTTACCAGAAAACTCTTATCACCTGGAGAAATTGCAAGGTATGGTGTGAAAATTCTAATATGAGTTATGGGTGGCTCTTGTAATAAGTCTTTATTGCTGGAGGTTGTTCCTCTCATTCCACTGCTTTTTACATCATTCATAGCTTTCAGCAGCTCTGTCTAGATGTTTTTGAAACATGATCAAGTATTGTTTGAAGGTTCCAAATTGTTCCCTTCACTTTAATCACCCCCTTAAATATCTGAATCGCCTGTAAAGTAAACAAAATAAGGACAAGTATGTTTAAAAGAACAGGCTTTGAAGCATTTTCACGACTCTAACTCTGCCCATAAACAGCCTTACCCATGAGTCACAGCATCCCTTTTCCCTCATTGCTTCTTTCTGGTTTAGCTCAAATATTCTATCTCAAATATTATATATAAAACATGTTCAGATGTCTTCCTAATATGCCACCAATCCTATGAGCACACAGATTACAAGTATTTCAGTACATTGCAGTGAGTAGATAATAGAGAGAACATAGCTAACTCATTTTAGCTAATGTAGGACAGTTTTTCATGATATATTGCAGTGGTTCGGCTTTTCCAAGGGTGCAGTTCCGGCCAGCCCTGCCGCCACTACAACCCGGGGGCCACTTTGCCAGAGGCGTGAGCAAACCCGACCATGGTGCGGATGGTGCGCAGAATAGAAAGGCGGGACTCTCAGGATGTGCAACCAAGGGGGTGCGTGTTCCCCAAGGCAGCGCTCCGAGAGAGACGCTGACCTCGGGATGCCACGGCTCTTTATTGAGTGGGTTACAGGGGTGGGATTGCGTGGGACCAATCACAACCTTTTGCCAACGTATAATGAGGGAATGCACAACTTTTGAACCAATAATAAGTAACTTGGGGAGGAGGAATACATGATGAGGGGGTGGGGAAGTTATATAACTTAAAGATTGACACTTAACAGAAAAGTGGTAAACAACTATTATGGGATAGGGTTACCAGGACAACCAAGGTTTTGGCGGGAAAGTCTGAGGGAAGGAGAGAAGGAGAGGGAAGGAGAGGCCATCTTAAACAATAGTAATAATTACAAAATTATAAAACACAACTTATAAAACCAAACTGGAGCAGTGAAAACCCAACTGGAATTGAATTTAAGCACCACCACAATATATATTTAGTTCTTGATGTCTATCTTGTATGAAATAGCTCCTGAAATAATTATTTCCTTCAGGAGACACATTCCTAAACCAATACCTATTATACTGCTGAAAGTTTTTCTAATATCCAACCTATATGTATTTAATTAATTTGATCCTATTGCTATTATATGCATCCCTCCACACTATACCTTCTCTTTTTGTACACAGTTGGAAAATATCGAGACTGCTTAGAACAAATCCTCACTGAAGCCATCATGATTTAAACCAGATGAGTATCTGGCTCTTTTTGTCTACTAAATAAATCGCTTTAAATCTTTCTTCACAGCTTAGTCTCTATAGATCCCTAGATCCCTGACTGTTTCTTTTTTTTTTTTTTTTTTTTTTTTTAGTTAAGAACAGGAGCAGAATGACAATTCTAGTGCAGATATGGTCAGTCTTTGGTAATATGGAATGCAACTTTCCTCCCTCTGTTCCATTGATTTGGTTCTTCTGGTAATTTAATAGACCCTATAATTATTTTAGTTGCCATTTTCATACCTTGAACTCCTCCCTTCTTAGAACTCAAAAGGTAATTGTTAAGTATTCTATCCTTCTGAATTTCTATTTCCCTTGAATACCTGTGGTTTGGAAAAGTTATGCCTCATAGGTGTAATGCAATAAAACATGATGTGTTTCTGCTCTCTCTTGCAATTTTTTCTAAGGTAGGGAACATGTCAATTCACAAACCAAATCAAAATTTACACAAGAATTGGTGCATGCAAGGTATAAAGTAGCCATTCTGAAACAGTAACAGAGATATGAATCTTGATAAATGAGGTTTAAGTTTGGTATGCTTTAAAATTCTTTATTTTTGGGGTACACAGATTGCTCAGTTGTGAACTGTTGCTACAGTGGAATTATCTCCAGATATGGGGCTGTGTACTCTGCTTCTGCCTGTGTACAGAATAAGTAGTTACCAAGTCCTGTGACTGCTAACCCCAAATTTTAATAATTTCTTCTGTTTTAAATTTTTGCATGTTTTTGTTTCATCCCATTAGGCAGTAATCCGTTGATTTTTAACAGACTTTATGACTCATTTTATGTAATCTTATCCATTTGTTTTCTCTTAAATCAACATATAGTGTTCCTCATGCTTAGTACATAGAGTACATCTGACAACTTTTTGACAGTCCAGTTTAGCCACATTCTATGTCTAGGATTTCCGGCCCTGTTGAGATGAATCTTGTGTCCTTGAGATACCTGGCAAAGGCCTCAGGTACAACCACTTAACTCACTTAAGGCATAATATGATCTTAGCCAAAGCAGCCCTGACTGGCAAGGTCATGACAATAACTATTAGTGTAATCAGTCCTGAAAGACACTCATGAATCAAGACCTTGTTGTGTAATACCTGCTGGTTTTCACCATGGCTGTATCTCCTGGGGAAAAAGAATGATGAGTGCTGGATCCCTGCAGTTAAAAATAACTTACAGGTAACATCTCTAGGGTACAGATGTGTTCTTATAAATCTCTCTGAATCTTCCAGGACTTTGGAAGCTGCTCTAGGATCAGAGTTCTCAGCTTCTCAGAAATACACCCAAAGTTGAATTTTGTGGAAATAATAGAACAAGGACTAAAAGAGAGGAAAGACAATAGGATTGTGACAATTGGTGCATAAATCAGGAGCCCTGATAGAAAGCTGTGAAGAGTAATTTGGTTTCTGGGAAGGTGAGTGAAAACTGGGAAACTGAAAAAGGAGTTTCAAGGAAAACATAGACACTGAATTTCATAGCACTTTAAGGATCTGGAAAAAAAAAAAAAAAAAAAAAAAAAAAAAAAAAAAAAAAAAAAAAACCACCAAACCTTACACAGAGTACCAAATTTCTCCCTTGGAAATAGCCCTTTATTCACCATCCCTCCACTTTCTGCCTAACACAAGTAGACCAGATGAAGAAAGAAAGAGTGGGATCTTCTCTAACGAGGCCAAAAAGAGAGAGGATGAAAGTAACAGAAGTGGCAAATTCTTCTCCTGAGATTGCAAGGCCTGAAGAAAGAGGCTGAAAGCAGTTGCTGTAGCCTCCATATAGGGTTGCATCATCAAAATCAGCCATGATTTCATGACTTCTCACATACATGATTAGCCCTTACAGAGCAAGAAATTGGCGTTTTGGATCACACATTACTTGAGTAGCCAATGGAAAGAAGCTGCTGCCTACTCTCTTACTGTCATGGTCTCTTTTCCTGCTACAATGAATCGAAATTTAAATGTAAAATTTTATAGTATCTTACTTTTTCCTATCCACTTTGAAAATCATCAAGTACTACAACCTAGAACCTAGTATCATTATGTGAAAAATATTTGACTTATAACCTTAAGAAATGATGTATCAATGATGCAAGGATAAGTAGCCACAAAATAGATCACTGATCAGCAGAGAGCTGATTTGGAGCTATTTGGAGTTAATCTGAGGGCATTTACTTTTGCAGTACCAGGTAACATTTATCTCATTGTTCAGAAACACTCTATGATAACAATGTTTAAAAATGTAAATTACTCAAAACCAACTTGAAAATAGAAATTATGTACTGACAGTGTTTGGCTTTCCTGCCTTTTTTGTGTCTCGGACTGTATTTATCCAGGTTTGCCAACTCTATTATGTTGTATTCTTTGCTGCTCCAGCACTGTTAAATTTCTAGTTATAGTCACACTTTTTTACTGTTATATTCTTACAGTATAATTGATGTCATTGTTTCAGCGTGTATGGAAAGAATCATATAGCTTTGTTTGTGTTTCACAGCTTGGTAGCCATAGTTATTTTAACTGCAGGGTAGGAACAATTCTCAGAAAGATTATCTGGTTGTTTTTTTTAGAAAACGTTATTGCATTGCTAACTTTTTAACTCTTACTCACATTTGCAAGATGTTTTAATTGAGAAGTGACCAACACAGTGTCTGATAATACACCTGAAGATAATCTAGGGCGTGAAAATCACAGGATTTAAAAGACACTCCTCCGTTGGCAAGTAACAGGACAATGAACAGGAAATTCCTCCTGAAAACAAGGAAGAACTTTACTGTCCAGGTGGCTGTGCACTGAATCCAGCCCCCCGCTCCTGCAAGAAACTAATCTGTCTTCCCTTCTCTTTAGTGTTCTACCAGAGTGATCATTCCCAGTTTACTTAGGTAATCTCCCTCTTTGTTATTACATTTTCTCACTGTTTATTATTTCAATTAGCCTGATGATATTTTGGTTAAAATACCAGCACCGTGTAAGTCCATTCTTAAAATCACAAATGGTTGTAGTTCCTTATCTCTGAGAAAGCATTTTGTCTACAGTATTTCTAAGTCGAAGAGGTCATGCATAAAGCCTTGTCACTGAACTATTCGGTTGAAGTAAGATTAAAAAACACTGACAAAAGTAAACTTTATCCCTCATCTGCAATGATCAGCTTCAATGAGTATGCTACAAGCTTCCTAATTTTCCATTCAGTGAAAGCCAATTATCACCAATCTACTGAGTTGGAAGTCGCCTTACATACTAAGGAGTCTTCTGATCCTCTGACTTGTAAACAGCTTTACTAATTTTCTAGCTTCATCCCTTGTGAGGTTCCAAAGATGCTCTGTGATGGCAGAACTTCTATCATACGTATATTATTCTATTAATGAGAAAACATATTTGAAAAATAAAACAAAAAATGCAAATGACTCAGTAATGTCTGCTTTGTTTCTTCTTACACCTTGAGATCTTAACTTACATAAATTGTCATAGCAGAATCACAGTGTCACAGAATGGGCATAGTTGGAAGGCACAACAGTGAGTTGTCAGGTCTAACCTCCTTGCCATAGCAGCGTCTTCCTAGAGCACAAAGCACAGGATTGTGTGCAGATGGCTCTTGAATATCTGCAGGGAGAGAACAACCTCTCTGGGCAATCTCCTTCAGTGCTCAGTCGCCTGCACACTAATGAAGTTCTTCCTCTTATTCAGCAGGAATTTCCTGTGCATTGTCTATTGCCTGGCACCTCTGAGGAGAGCCTGGATCTGTCCTCTTGACATCCACACTTCAGATACTGATAGACATTAATGATATCCCCTCCTCAACATCACTTCTCAGGGCTGAACAGGCTCAGCTCCACCAGCCTGACCTTTAAGAGAGATGCTCCAATCCCTTAATTGTCTTTGTCACCCTTCACTGAATCCACTCCAGGGATTCGCTGTTGTCTCTTTTTCACTGAAAAGTGCAGAACTAGGGACAGCACTCCAGATGTGCCTCATCATGGTTGAATAGAGAGGCAGAATTATCTCTCTTGACCTGCTGGCAATGCTGTTCCCAATGAACCTGAGGGCTTCTTTGACCTTCTTGGCCATGAGGGCACTGCTGGGCTCATGAACAGTTTGTTGTCTACCAGGACCCCCAGGTTCTTCTCCACAACTGCTTTCCAGCAGGTCAGCCCCAGCCTGTGCTGGTCCCTGGAGTTATTCCTCCCCAGGTCCAGGACCCTGAACTGTGCTTTGTGGCATTTCAGTTCTTTTCTGTTCATCTCTCCAACCCTTATGATGAGTTCACAGCACTTTAGAGTGTCAGCCACTCCTCCCAGTTCTGTGTCATCAGTGAACTTGCTGAGGAGGCATCTGCCCCTTCATCCAAGTCATTGATGAATAAGTTAAACAACATGGAACCTTGGAGGACACCATTAGTACAGATCTTCAACCATGCCCCTGATTACAACCCTTTGAGATTTGATGTTCAGCCAGTTCTCAATCCACCAAAACAAATAATATACAAATACAAAGAATACAAATAATAATTGAAAAATATAATATCATGCAATGCGAATCTCATTTTCTGGTTTGGTTGGGGTTTTTTTGATTTGGTTTTGGTTTGATCTTTTCAATCTTGTGATTCAAAATGAAATGAAATCTGTGAGACCCTGATAATTGTTTCAATGCAGAAATTAACAAGTGGCAGAGCAGCAAAATTCCATCTGCTCAGAAACTTTCCATTAACCTCCAAACTATTTTTCCTAGGCGTCTGTTGTTCTCATATCTCCTATTGATTTTGCATATTTGAAGTAGAAAGCTAGACATAGTTCTTCCAGTGTCCCCAGTGACTGACAAAGCAAATCTTCATGAGAACTCTCCTGAAACTACCCAAAGGCCTGACAAAAGCACCTCACAGTGTAAGATCACTGGAAGTGTTCTTACTAAGGTAAATAGAAAGTGCAAGTTTTATTTCTGCTTAACCATTACAAGTTTAACCAGACAAGAGTTATCAAAGAATACACTAAATTAAAACAAAAAAAAACGGGCTTTTAATCTTAAAATTTGTTTCAATTGAAACTAACCAGTCAAAATATTAAAAAATAGCTACAAAATAGTAGTGATTCAAGCCTTTTGCTTAATCTTCTCTCAGAAAAAAAAAAGGTAATAATTAAACAATTTTATTATTCATTTTTATGAAGGACAATGTAACTGTTTCTAGATCATGAAAATATATTAGACAAGAAATGCACGTAACATGATTTTAATAAAACCTAGAGATAAGACAAATAAATAGAGATAAGGAGAATAAAATTACTTCTTAAAAAAAAAAAACAAACAACTTTAGGCTTGCCCTTACTGTGAGAGGTGTATTGCTTCTTTTGACTGTTGTGTTCCTTTTCTGACAAAGATTCTGTCCTTTACTCTGCTGCTTTTTCTGTGGGTGCCTCTGCTATTGCTGTTCCCTGGGGCCATGAAGTGTGTGAGAGTCAAAGCCTTTTTCTCAGGGGGAATGAACAACCCAATTTCAGTGCTAAGGAGAGAGTGGAAGTCTGTTGGAAAAGGTTACTAAACACTTCCAAATGCTACCAATTAATGTGTTTGGTGGACTATGTTAAGGAGTATGGAATTCAGAAGCAAATCCCATCTCAGTTCAATACTGCAGGCTCAGTGGTCACTCAAAATGGCTTTTATAATAGTTAGCCAACAATAGTTTGGAGACTGTGAAGTCTCTTTTCTTTTTCAGCTCAAAATGAATGTGACATTTGTCCCAACTGTCAGCTCCCTGATGTTTTCAGTCTAAAGCACTGTTACTATGTCTCTCTGACTTTTTAATCTGCATCCCCAATATAATCTTCATTAGCAAAAGCTTTATTTTTATATATACATTAAATTCAGAATTATAAGCTGTATTTGATACTTCCAGCAATAATTGCATCTCATCAAAGGTCAAAGATTGACTAAGATTTAAATAAATGTTATCTAAATAAGAGACTCCTGAGCATGATGTTATAGTATGTTCATTTGAATAATCTGTTTTCTTCACTGAAAATTTTCATTAATATTTTGAAACTCTGTGACAAACCTGAATGGTTGTAGTGAATTTCCTATAATAGCATTGATATTAACCTCTAGCATTTTGCTTTTCTGTTTGCTTCTGCAGTAGTTAAGATATCCATCAGGTTTTTAATGATCAGAACCATAGGTTAAAGTGTAAATGTTAGGGTTTGAGGATTTATGCTTTGTTCTGTAACCCCAAAAATTTTTAATCTTGGTTTGTGAAGCTGTCAGTGAGACAATTTGTGATATTATTTCTTTCTGCCTTGTCCCATAATGAATTGATTCACCTCTTGGTCTTCCATGTTGCCTGCATAACACCTGAATGGAGAATTGTAGGGATCCAGGTTTGTTTATTTAAAAATAAATTATTAAAATTATCTTTTTTGAACAATGGACAACATTTGGATATCTGTTTTCGGTCTGGTTGAACTGCCATTTGAAAAGATCCTATCAACCATAAATTTAAATCCTCCCATGTACTGTAAACCCATGAAATATCTGGGCTGTATCAATGCTTTTTCTCATCATTAAGTCAATGGAAATGCCAAAGTGTAGAAATGAAGGAATTCAGCCTTGTCTGAAAAGGACAACAAAGCAAATGAAAGAACTGTTAAGCAGTTTAAATTCATGGCTAAAACATTCCTTTACTTAGACTGTACAAACTACAACTTGATAGAAAAGCTTGATGGAGTTAAATATTTTTACTGGCATCCTGCAGCACTTCAGACATCATGAAACTTCAAGAAAATGAGACTTCTCTCAGTCTGGCATCTAGGTACATCAATGGTCTAACCACAGTCACATTTTTATAAGCATTACAGAACAGGAGAATTTCAAGTTAAGTTTTGGAGGCAAATAATGAAGTAGCATTGCAGGAACATTTCATACTCATCAAGAGGTAGCAAGAAGCAAAGTACAATATCTTTTGTTTGGAAAAAAAAAAAAAAAAAAAAAAAAAAAAAAAAAAAAAAAAAAAAAAAAAAAGTAGCTTTTGTCCAGTGAAGAAATGCCACAGTGAGAAGGGCTAGATTCTCAGCAGTAAGAGAGATGATACAGAATGTGAGGCTAGAAAAGAAAGATCTCAAAAGTGAACACAAAGATCTCAGAAATGAAAAGAAATCACCTATGCAACTTGTGACAGACAAAAGAGATTTAGAGAAATGGTGTGAAGAAGAATTTAAAGTTTTAAAGGAGGAATATTTTGACAAAAGAAGTAAACAGACTTCAGAAGCCCCAGTCCCCTCTGGGACCAATTTCAATTTCCTGCAATGCCGTATAAAATCTAGGTATTTGCCTAGGTCTTAGTGACACTAATAATAATAACAATAATAATAATAATAATAATGTATGAGTTTTATCTGTCCTTGATTTTCAAGTCTAGACTGGGAAAAGTCTAGATTCTTCTCTGACTTTCTAGTCCTTCTTTGCACAAGATATTTATCCTTGATAACATCATGAGATCAGGTAGAGTTACCCCATGTATAAAGAGAGGGTAGAGATAGTCATGTTTCTTCCCAGCAGTGAGCCAGGAGGTAGAGGTACCCCACTGAGGTGCTTATGGATCTTCCTTCCAAGCCATGCCTTTAAGATCTGAAAGCTAAAACCTGGAAATGTTACTACCGTCAACAGAATCTCAGTCTGCAATTTATCAAGAATTTTTATTAAAAAAAATCTTAGTAAACTTCAGTGATCTCCAGTGGACCATTCTACTTTTTTTTATAGTGAGGATGAATTATTGCTGTCTGGAAGGCAGATTTATTGCTTGTGAATGTTGTAGATCATAGACCAAAAAAGCCATCAAGCCATAGATAAATTTTGCAGATTAATTAACTGTGGTCTTTAAGGCTACCAAAAACATATTTGTCACTTTTTTTTTCTAGAATATTAGCAGTTTAATGAATTCTCCATTCCCACAAACTTTTAAGTCAATATGTTCAAAATTAATTCCAAATTAGTGGATTTGGTATAGAGAAGGACTAGGCAAGAAAAACAGAACATAATTTTCATTACTTCACTCAAGGACTGGAAAATAGAAATGGCTACTATTTACCAGTAATATTTTATAACCTGCTGTCAGGTATTGCACAATATAAACATTGGTACAACAAAACATGTCCTTAACTCTGAATAGTTAAATTTATATTGTTAAAGTGAAAGCAGTGTCTCATACGATGGTTAAGCTTAAAAGCAGCCAGGAAATGATCACCAAAGTGCAGTGCACATCTATCAGGAGCATCTGCAATACCTATGGCAGCTGCATCACATAGAAACAATTTGCTGGAGTGCTGGGATGTAACCAGTGAAACCCACTTTCATTCAGATATAAATTCTTTCTCTCTTGATCCTATTACCAAAGTAGCTCCAACTCTACATATTGTCTTCCTTCTTTCAGTCTACTACCATTTCCATATGCTAGTTGTCCAATTGCAAATTTAATGGCTGAATTCTGACTACTTTTCCCTCTGTAGTTTCAGTTGAATGCAACTCCTTGGCCCCTCCTCTAATTTGCATAGCATTTACAACATATGTCATTTTAGACTCTACCTGTCTTCAAAGTATGACTAAAAATTATCAAATGGATCAAAACCTGTTAGAAGAACAGAGAGACTGGTACACCACTGAAAGACATACAGACCTAAGACTGCATTTCTAGGTGTAGACCAAGGTAAGGGACAATATCCACCAGATCACCAGCACTTCAAGGAGCTTCTATGAGAACAAAATTACACAATCACACAGTTCTGGAGCATTCTTCTTAGCACTATATTCAAGTTTTATCACAGCATTTCGTGTGCTGCTTTTTTGCAACAGCACCCTCTCTTGGGAAAATATGGTGTGATATTATCATACTGTCTTGGTTTGAATGACAGGTATCTGCTAGGGAGGGGCAGGGCCTCCCTTCAGAATGGGGAATTCAAATCCCCTCCCTCCAATTTATTATAACTTAGAAAATTAAAGGGGCTTTCAGGCAGAGGTATGGGGATGGGAATTACTGTTCTTTACTGGTACATATAACAAAGCAAACAAAAACAACAACTACGTTAATAACAAAACAGTACCAAGAACCTTGAGGGCTTTGATTCACAAAGCCCAGGGCAGTTTGGTCTCAGTGGCCCTGCAGGAATTCTCAGAGCACTGAGCTGGAACAGTGGAGAGTCCAGGGCTGGTGGCTGGAATGGCAGGATGCTCCCAGCAGGGCCGGGGCGTGCCGGGTCACACTGTAGCAAAAAGAGCAGAGCTGAAGAAGCTGAGACAGCAGGGCAGGGCTGGCCCAGCTCCAGCAGGGCAGGCAGAGCAGCTCAGAATTCCAGGGCATGCAAACAGATGATGGTAGGTTTCCCAGGTGTCATAGTCAATATGGACACTGCACTCAGAGTCCTTCAATAAAAACTTCAGAGGGCCTCAAGTATCAGCACCTTGTTATCTACAAGTCTTTCATATCTTCTCTATGTAGCAATCCTATGGGCAACTCCACACAGTTCTGGTTCTTTCCTTCTTCTGCAGTCCCATCTCACTGCTCCCTGTCCCTAGCATGGCTGCCTAACCCTGTCTGTCCCTCGTACAGTGGCTGACCTTATCTGTCCCTCAAACGACCTCCTGTCCCTTCCTCCTCACAGCACTGCCAGCAGACTGCAACTGACTCTTTACCACCTAACTCACTCTTTTATCACACCCAACTGTGAGGGCAAGGCTCTTTCCACTGTTATGGGGGATGTACTGCATTTAATAATGTGCTAAAATAAAATATAAATAAAAGTAATGAACAAGCACTAGTCCCATGAAAACTAGGTTTGCATTCCAGGATGGGTGTCTCCAGCAAAAGGATAATAGAAATCAACACTTGCAAAGAAGTTCCTGGCCCTGGAGATGGGCCATTGATGGTGATCAATCAAGGATAAGCAAAACCAGACAAGACTCAACACAAGACTCAATGACTGATCCACTCAATGCAGCCTTCCCAGAAAAATAATCAGTTCACAGGGATCTGCCCAGAAACCTATTCAGAAGAGGGACTGCCTCAAAAGAAAACCCAAGGATACATCATCCCCAAAAAAAGTGGACAAAAGATCTAGCCTTGGGGAAAATAAACTGCATAAAAACTGGACTCTTGGTGATGGGATTTGTGAACAGGGAAGGATGAAGGTTGTCCCTACATTCACCCAGTCTCGATCCCGGGGTCGAGGTTGTCTTTTTATCGTGGCTTTCCAAATTTATTGTTACGCGAAAATAAGCTTTGTTTTTTTATTTTATTTTTCAAATCTGGCTGTTTCATTTACAACACCACTCCTTGGTAATTAACACAGCTGCAATATATCAGAGGCAGGATTGCCTTGTGCATTATCCCTAGCTGTCTTACCACACCCAGGTCCGGACTTTCTGGTGACAGTGAACTCCCCTCGCAGCAAGCAGCAGCCTGGCCATGCCCTCTCCGATGTGATGCCGAGAGCAAGAGAGCCAAGCTGCCTTCAGCTCTGTCCTTACCTGCCCCAAAAACTCGTGTTATCTCCCCCTCTGAACTTTCTACCACCTCTTTGTTTTGGTCAAGCACCCTTAAGCATCCAGTACTTAGTCTCCTAGTAACTTTGGGGGAAAAATTCTTTAGAGTAAAAAAGGAACAAGCCTAACCCCCAATACATACTCTCACAAGTTTTAAAGCATTCAACAGGTACACTAATAGGTTTGTGCATGCATGTTCATACTCGATATCTGCAGACCAAATGCCAGCCGAGTTATTTCCACCCAGATCCCAAGTTCTATGAATAGGAAGGAATAATGTTTATACCCTGAAAAGGAGAGTAAAAGTGGATTGTTGTTACCCTAATAACTTCAGTCTAGGTGATGCTTAAGATAGCTTAGAAACCAAACTATTTACACTAATGGAATGTAATTCTTTCCCTACATGACACATCTGATCACTGAGAGCATAAACTTTTCTATTGATTTTGATTATGTGAATTTTGAGGGAAAATAAGAAAGCATTAGCAAGGATATTCTCTTGCTTCTCATAACACCAAAATAATTATTAACCAAAATGTTCCAATCATTTACTTGTTATGATGGAAATGGAAGATCAATGGGACATAGAAACAGTGCTAAAAGATATAAGAATTGACTCTTTGCCACTTTCTCAGAAATTATCCCCAGGAAGAAGATTTAGATTTAGACTTGATGTGTTTATGTTTTGTAAGTGGAAGTTTCAATAGCTTTTCATGTTGATATTGACAGCTTTCTTTATAGAAAAGGGGATTTTTCAGTGTAATGCTTCTCATCAAACAAAATCCCAAGCCAGTGGGGAAACCAGACCAAACCAAAGCATCCTTTTTTTTTTTTTTTTTTTTTTTTTTTTTTTTTAATCTCCTAGTTTCAATTAAGCCTTCACATAGAAAGTTATTTCAGACCAGGTTGGAATTTAAAAGCAAAAGTAAGCAGAACACACTTAAGCAGAATAGAGGCTCCTAGAATAATGAAGAGTGTTATAGTTAGGTTACTCCCATAGGAGCAAGAAGATTAAGTTTTTAAATTATTGCTCTGTGGGAGTCACTTCAAGCATTTGAATCTGGGTGTTCTTTGTAGGTGAATGACCTAGCCACTGCGCTATTATCTGTGTTCTCTCTGTCCCTTACTAAGGGAGATGTCCTTCTATGTGCATATAACTAAAGATGTATCGAGTAAAAAGGTATACTTCCATGAATGCATTTGTGTAAATTCAATTTTAAAAGTCCTTAATCTAAATATTCACAGCTGCCTCTGCATTGATGACTAGCAATCCAGCAATTTTGCCTATTTCAATTTTTTTTTTATTATTTCCAACTTCAATGAAAGCTCTGCTATGCATTACTGCCAGGTCATATTGCCAGCAGCATTCCAACAATGAGACAATGCCTAAAAATATATAGAGCCCTGCTTCTGAAAGAGATGCCAATATTCTGTATAACTTTGCTTATGAGGATATATAAAGTGTATTATGGTCTGCTTAGTGCTGAAAAGATTCACTGTGAGACTATAGTCACTTAGAAATCAAACTTCCAGGTATTGACTTACTTCACGTGTAAAAATGTACTCAAACAAAATCATTGGAAAGTACTGATGTACCAGAGTGATACATGAAATCAGTTAGAAGTAACTAATTTAATATTCCTTGACTAGACAATGGTTGATCATTTCAAATAAATCCCAATAAATAGGACTATCCAAAAATACAGATGAAATAATTGTAAGCTAAATTTTATCACTGGTTAAGAATTGCTTTGTATTCTAAAACAGGAGAGCTATCTTTTGCAATTAAAGGTAAAAAGTTGAAATTCAGCAGTCAAAACCTTTCATTTCATCTAAAATGTCAAAATCTTTACTTCATATACACTTCAATAACTTTTATCCACAGAAAGCCTTTAACATTCCAAAAACCTTCTCACTCTAGACAAAATGAAACAACCAAATATAGAAATACTGGGCCTGCTGAAACCATGGGAATTCACCTTTTGAGGCAGATCTATCTATACGATGCTGCTTTTATTGTCTCCATTAGAGCAATTGTTTCCTTGATTCCTAGAAGAGATTAGCTAGCCACAAGCAAATTGTGAAGGTGTAAGGTAGAGATAATGCATATGTATTTAGAATATTTGCACTTCATAAATGAGAATCTAAATCCTAAAACACATTTTGAAGCACCTTAAAAATATTTGCTATTCTGAATAGTGCAAACCATGCACAAATCTGAAGAATTTTAGGAATCCTATAATTTCACCAAAGTGTTCCCAGAAGTATATATCCAATATAGTATTTTACTTTAATTTATATGTCTTTACATTTGTCGAATATTTTGCTGTCACCTTATACCCTGGTATGATTTGCATTGTAATAAACTATTTTTAAAACCAGTTAAGTATAACATAATTATGTTCTATTTTGGATGCTGTTCAAGTGTTCCATTAGTTTCCTAAGATTTCACTATTACTTCCATAAATTTGTCAATTTGCACTGTTGACATTAAATAAACTAGATGCTGTTCGATTCAAAGCTTTTGCTTTTGGCTCTCAAATTCCACTTCCCTCATTTGTAACAGATTTCTTCTCTTTTGCAATTTATTCATTATAATTATTTGTGCAAAGGTTGAATTTTTTTCTTCATGTTTGCATGCAATGGGGCAATGATGAGCTTGACATTATTATTTACAATTGTAGAAAATCTTTTTGAAAATATGCATCTCATCAATAGACCAGCAAGTGACCATTTTCTGAGGAAATAATACTCATTAAACCAGTAAATTGTAGACTTGAGTTTTTGCCGATTACTTTTTTCCAGTCTCCTCTTCCCCACCTCCACCTTTTTTTATGTCTGTCATTTACTTGGAAGTTTCTGTGCCATACTTTGATTAAAAAGTTAATGGAAATGTTTTAAGCTTGCCTCTGAAATTGTGATTCATTGTAAATCATAAGTGTTGTCACACATATTCTTTGCCAATATATTTCATGGGGATTATTGTCACCTTGATACTCAGCTTCACAATAATGTCCAAAAAATCATTTAAAACACCTCTGCAAAATAAATCTCGCGTCAAGAGTATTTGTGTTTCTTGGAAGAAAGGTAAAAATTAGGAGATGATATTATTGTTTCACTTTCTGTTAATCCAGCACTTAAAGACATCAGTTAGAATTCAGGCACTGCTGTGCTAAGCCATGCATAGAGACTTCACTTATATGTTGTTCACTGTAGCTGGAAGTAAGAATGTATTTCAGTATTAATAATGTATGAAAAAAGCAGAAGGAGTCCACTACACTGACCAGTGAATAGGCACAAAATAAATATATGGCTATGATAATATTTTGACTGGCAGCTATTTTATTTTTCTTCACAGTGGCTTGTATGGGATTATGGTTTGGATGTGTGACCAAAACAGTGTTGAAAGCACACCAGTGATTAAGTTATTGCTGATCAGTGCCTACAAACTATCAAGACCTCCTCAGTTTCTCTTGCTGTCCCAGCAGTGACTGAAGGGGCGTGTCACACCTTGGCACTGTCCTCAGCAATAAAACTGATGTTAAAAAGGAGGAAAGAGGAATTTTAGAGTGATGGTGTTTGTCTTTCCAAGCAACTTTTAAGCTTAATGAAGCCCTGCTTGCCTAAAGATGCTTAAACATCTGCCTGCAAATGATGAGTAGTAAATTAATTCCTTATTTTGCCTTACCTGTATGCACAGCTTTGCTTTACCTATTACACTGTCTTTATTTCAACACATGAATTTTCTCACTTTCACACTTCCAATTCTCTGCTGTATTCCCACTGGAGAAAGGGACAGAGTTGTTGTATGGAGTTGAACATCTTAGCAGGGTTAACTCACCACATACTTATTCTCATAAACAACATTGTTAGTGAGAAGGTTGAAGGCAGGTTTGGCTGCAATGACTGTAAGAGTGAGGGGTTCAGCATCCTGTGATGAGGGACCAGGGCAAAACAAGATCACACTACTGGACTGCAGGAGATCAGTCTTTGGTCTGCTTGAAAAAAGGCCCATGGAAAAAGACCCTGTATGGAAGAGGGACCCAAAGAGACGGGATGATATTTGAGGATCACCCCCAAACTCAGGAGCAGTCCACCCCATCAATTAGGAAATCAAGTAAAAAATGACAAGTGGTCTTCATGGGAGAACAAGGAGCTTCTGGACAAACTGAAACATGAAAAAGAAGTATACAGAAGGTAAAACTGGGAACAAGTATCCTGGAAAGGATATAGAGGTGCTGCCTGAACAAGGAGGTACGAAGTTTTCAAAGCCACAGTCAAATGGAATTGAATCTCTCTAGTAAAGTGAAAGACAAGAAAGTATTCCATAATTGCATACACGATAAAAATAAGTCTAGGGTAAGGTAAGGGACATGGTGACTTGGAGAAGGATGAGGTTCTGGATCTGTTTTTTACTTAGTCTTTAATAGCAACCCCCAGAGATCATGGCATTCTTGTATTTGTATTTTTAATAATGTCTTATTTCTCTTTGTCTATCTCTACTCCTGAAAACAGACTAAAATGTCTATAATCATGTCATTCATTATCAAAATGCAGTGTGTTACAAGCAGATACCAACTCTCCAGTGGACTTCTCAATGAGAATCTCAACTTACTATTAATCCTGTCTTTTCTATCTTCATTGTTAAAAAAGGTTGAGGTCTGTTACACTATCGTACCTTGACAGCACCTTTCCCATTAGTGTAATACAAGACAGGCTACAGAGAGATTGGTACAATTGAAATCCTTCTGGGCAAACAGAAGAAGTGAGAAAAGAGCATCATGAACAACAGAAGAAAGAAGCATAAAACCTGAAATAAACCAGGGAGAGAAATTCAGTGAAGTTACTGAGGGAATTAAACAAAATCCATTTTCAAAACTAATGAGAATCCTTACACTGCTATCACTCCTTGAGGCATGGGACCAGAGATAAAAGCTCATATGAAGATTGCTAATAGCCATATACCATTCTGTCACTAAAATTGCTTAAAAAAACTTTATTGAAGATAACTCATTGTCTGTCTTCTTTTTCTCTCCATCGTTAACACAAGCATCCTTCCTGTTTATATTGGCAAATTTTCTTAGTATAAATGTTTGATCCTTGTATTGCTGAAGCCAGGATAAAAAGGAAAAACATAAATTGGATTATATTCTGAAGAGATTAAATTATGAGGATATAAATGCATATGCACACAGTATAATATAGGGGTTTTATCCTTTTCCAGGAAAAATTGAATACATGGAATTCCATCAGCTGTCCAGAAATTTCAAAAATAGAAAAGCCTACTTCTATAATTTTAATTTGTTTTATTAAAATGCAGAAGAAAATAGAATCTCTATCCATATTATCTATGTATCCTTGACAAAATTTCAATGTATCCTAGCTACATCACCATCCAACTGGGGAGAATAGAAAATGTCACCATTAGGAACTTGAAGTTCTTATTGCTTCACATCTCCTATGAATTACAAAAATATGAAAAAAACCACCCTATCCTGGAAATAAAAATATGCATTTCTTTACAGAAGGATAGCATACTAGACAGTCTGACCCCTCCAAATATTTCTGTTCTTCCAGGTAACAACAGTCTTCTTTGTAGTGTTTGTTAGGTCACTTTTGTGAGTATTTGCAAGCTTGCTTGCAGTAGAGATTGTTAACATGTAGACAGCACAAGAGAAATAGTCTTTTCAGCAGACCATGTTTCAGTTTTGTCCTTATAAATGTGGTGGTTATCCAATAAGAAATGTGTGTATTGGCTTCCAACCCAGTATTGTGCATCAATATAATTTGTCTGACAGTAGCGGCCTTATTCCATTACTATTCCTGTCTTCTTTCCTTTGAGCAGTACCTCTTTCATCTTAGATGTATTGGTAAATTTTTCCCTGTAGGAGATTAGCTTAGAGTTGATGTTTACCACCTTAAATTTGATTTTGTGTACTTTGTAGGTGAAAAAGTAGCTTAAATTGAAAGTTCTAACAGTGGGTGTTGAGTATGTGTGTGGGTGAATGAACACAAGAAGCCTGCTACTTCCCAGGTGCAACGAGTATGGGTTTCACTTAAATTTTGATAAAACTTAAAGTAAACAAATTAAGTACATCCTGAATCCTCCAAATAATAAAGGAATGTGAGATAAAATCAACAATTTGGAGGGTGATAATAAGTTCGGCTTATTCATATTTAGACTGGCAAAACCAAAGGCTTCAGGCCTAAAAGAATAGTTCCTGGAAAGAAGTGGTACTGGGAACAAAACTCAGTTTTGGAAAGAAGGTGAAGATTCTGACTAGAGAAGAGTTACCCAACATGGCTTTGTGTCCAGTATTCCTAGACCAGGAGAAATGTGCAGGGAAGGGGAAACCTGTTGAGAACACTGTTGGGGAACCAAGTGTAAGACATAATCAGGTTGGGGAAAATATTTTTCCCCTTGGCTCCTAAATAAACCCCATCATACAAATCTAAATGAGATTATCACTTAACCTTTTTTACCTGTAGTCAGGTCTTAACTAATGTCTGTCAGTCTATGGAGTCTTTGTATTTCTGGTATCTTGAGTCTGTGAGTACCTCACAAGGCTTAGGTCCCACTTTAGAGCTTACTGTTCTGTTGGTTTATAATTTGTGTGACACTTACCTGAATGAGACCTACTTATCTGTGTATATGTGGCCTCATCTATGGCCTCTTTTTTTGATTGATTCTTCATTTTCTTTAAATTATTTTCTCCAGGATCTTCTAATGGCAACAGACTACCACTTAGCTTGCAACTTAGGGCACAGGAAAACCCCTTCCTCTTTGTCTTCTTTTTGCTATCACATCTCCTGGGTTTTTTGATGCATTTCATTGTTTAAAAAGTAGATCCAGATAAGTGTCACTTAATGCTGATTTTTTTAAATTTTGTTTCCTTCCTGCAAAGACCCTTCTGGGCTGTTTCCTTTTGAGGGTCTACTCACCTACACTAAAATAAAAATGTACTGTGGTATTGTTTATGCTATTAAATGCTCCTGCTATTGTCCTCAGTTTCCCCAGTGTGAGATCATAAATGTGCCCTTACATATTCTTCTGTCACTTGTCTTGAATGGACACAGTTTCCTAACAGGCAATCTGGGACAGAGGATTGGGTCTTCAAAGCATTCAGTCATAGTTGCTACAAGTACTGGTTCCTCTTCTGCCCCAGTTTTCAGCTGAAGACATGTGAATATCTCGCAAGGTCTCCAAGTGCATGAAGACACCTGCATTCCTATCTTTAACAAAATATTTCTTCTGCCTTCTAATATTTTGTTTGGTTTGGGATTTTTTTTGTTGTTTTTTTTTTTTTTTTTTTTTTTTTGTTTTGTTTTGTTTTGGTTTTTTGTGAGACAAGATGACAGAAAGATGATAAGGCAAAAAAGAAAGTGAAAATACAGTATCTTTGTACACAGGCATTTTAAGCAATTGCTAGAGTATACTTTATTTTTAATTTTATCCCTATGAAAGGTCATTCCATTCAGTTCTTATTGTGTTTCTTTCAGTGTATCAGTAAATAAAAAATTTCACTTTCTCATTTCCCCCCACAATGATAAATGCTTTTTTAAGACTCACTTCTTTGTGCCGTGTCTTCCATGCCTGTACAGGTTCCTTTGAAAGTCAGCAAAACATTCCCTGTGGTCTTAGGACTTTCATAACATCACTTCTCTCCATTTCAAAGTATCTTATTTTTGCTGCTAAATAACATTTTATTTCTCTTTTGCACTATCTCTAAAGTACTCCCTGTCATCAGGTTTCATATACCCTTGAGAAGACTAAACCCGTTAAAAGGATGCTCTTCAGATATGTTATAATTACAGCCAGGATTGTAGCTGTATGCTCACAGATTGGCTTCCTGACATGGGTTTCTAATTCTTTCCTTCTACAGTCTTTCTTCCATGGAATTCTCATTTCTGGTTTAGAAAATCATATCTGTGGTATTATTACTTGCCTATACCTTACCATGCTCTCAGTGGTTCAGACTTTGCTCTCCCTAGAAAGAACATTTAAGGAGCCACATAATATAATGGAACTTGCCTCCTACTGCTGTGTACCTTGTTTGATCATTGATTATGATGCAAAAGGCTACACTTAAGAATATTTATGTTAAACATTAGGTAACATCATATTACAGGGGCTCTAATATTTCTTTTTTAAAATTACTTAGAATCAGGATAAATGACAGCAGAAGGTCTAAGGCAGTGAGGGTTATATTATTCATGGTCTTGTGGTAGGCTTTAAGATTGGTAACGGTTCCACAGAGAAAGAAGTGAAACAATGGCTGTAATTCTCAAGGGAAAATCTGAGATTTACTGAAAACTAGGACACATAGTCTGTTCTAGGAGCATATTAGAGCAACACCCTCTGATATATAGCTCATAAACAGCAGTTATATTACTGCTGTTCTTCAAGGAATCTCAACTACAAGCATATTACCAGGAATTATAATTTTGTAAATAAACGTAAATGAGATTTATACACTGGAACTTGCTGCCCATTTATTTAATCTAACAAAACCTATTTTTCAAGTCCAGTTGCAGTAACTGTTCCTCAATATGACAGCATTGAGAGTCATTTGCCTCTGAAAATTATCCTATAGCAGAGGTCAAGTACTAGCCAACAGCATTTGTTTGGGTTTTTTTTTTTTTTTTTTCCAGTGGCTATGTTTCACTAAAAAGAAAAAAAAAAAAGGGAAAAGGAAAAAGACTAATATTTGTAGGGAAATTCGGAGCATTAAAGGTGAAGCAATGTAATAATTTATATTCTGTATTCTGGAGAGAAAAAAAATCTATTTAGCAAACTCATGAACAAAACTGGCTAATAGCTGTGTGATTCCTTCTTCCACTTTCTTAGCATGAGTTTTTTACAGAGGCTATCCAAAGAGATTTTCCTTTATGTTTGAAAAATAGGTACCTACATTACCAATGAAAGAACATCTAACATGAAATGTGTATTAAACCAAACATCTGGCCTACAGGAGTAATGCGATGGTTCCTTGCCACAGTTCAGATAAGGCAAGTTATGTAACTACTGAATTTAATTTCGTAACTGACAAAACAATGCAAAAAGGATTTAGTCTTTCAGGAAGCAGAGATAAGGCTAGGTCTTCCAAGTTTCCAGTAAATCAGGTATGTTAAACATGAGCAGTGATCCTGTTTTCTGTTAGAGTTGTGGCTGGGGCCACTTCAGTAAGCACATGTTTTTTATTTACTCAGTGGTTCTTGCTAACTTCCTTGCCTGAGGGCTTGGCTGGATCAGATTTGGAAGTATGGACTCCCATCTATCATTGGCCGCAGTTTTTTTGATTTCACAGGATATTCTGAGTTGGAAGGGATGCACAAGGACCACTGAGCCCAAGTCTTAAGTAAATGGTCCATATGAGGATAAAAGTCACAACCTTGGCACTATTAGCACCAAGTTATTGATCAACGGAGCTACCGTCATTAATGTCATTAATGAAGTCTGGCAGAAGTATGACCACCAGTCTCTGCAATCCACAGACAAAGCTAGACCTATCCATGTCATTTCCCATGGATTCTGGACACATTAGTTTTGTAATTGTTAGTTTTGTAACTAGTTGTAATTAGTTTTGTGTATGTAATCCTTTTTATTTTTGTATAGACCCTGTACACTGAACTCAGTGACAAATGTGCAGCAGTCATTTCCCTGGAATTTTTGGAAGCCTATTTGGAAGTTTTATAGGACTACAAGATATGGTGGAATTCTTACTCTCCAGGCTAATTTTCTAGACAGTAAAGAAACTATATTTCACAATGTATTTGCAAGTGGAACTGAGTAGTTGTTACAGCAATGTCTTCTCAGTAACCCAGAACCAAATAACAGAGGTGGTATTCAGGGCAATGACTTATTTTACAGCGCTCCCCAGAGCCTTATAAATCTAAATCAAACACTAGCCTTTTACCACCATACCTTTTATCTTAACCATTTTCATTCTTTCTCTCCACTAAATACTGTGGAATGACATGACAAGGATCTCGGGAATATTCAGAAACACCTAAAAACTCAGGTGTCTTTGTTGTAATGAATAGTAAATGATAAGAGTCATTAGATGAAGGCCTTATATTTCAGGTTGTCTAAACTTGGGACCTGGGTTGCATCCAATCCTCTCAGCCTGAAAGAGTCCACTTTCAACAAATCTTACTTTAAAACATATGAGAGGTAAGGCGGTTTTAGCTTGCTCCACACTTCATTGTCACAGAGATCAGCTTTTGATATCAAGCAGATACATCACCAAATGAAAAACAAGAGAAGGAAAAGGGAAAAGTAGCTGTGTGGACCACAGACATGATGCCTACCAGTAATCAAATTGATGTTACTGTGAAAAAATAATTATGTTCTTAGTATGTGTCAGATAAAATTTAGGATGTGTTAGGTAAATTGAAGGTCACCATTCCAGCCATCTGGAGGTAGAAACAGCAAATTCGGGCAGGAATATTACAGATAAAATGATAGGGCCTAGATAATCCCATTTTTGAAGAGTTAAAGAGCAGAGATTGAAGGCGATAGGGTCCTGGTAAGAGAATTAGCACAGAAAGAAGAAGGAATGTGATTGTTTCAGGAAGGCTGTTGAGAAACAATTCTGGCTAGCTTAAAAAACATATCCACATGTGCTATGTGACTTGCGGGTAACTGTATTACACTGACTAAAGCCTTATCAGAATTTGCTCAATATTTTTTAAATATTATATTATGTTTGGAGCCATGTCCAAAGTGAAATCAGTTACAGTTATGTTTCAGTCAATACCTATGTTGTTAGCCTGACATAAAATTTAAGACAATTCTAACCTCAAAGATACTTTATCTCATTTTCACACTTTCACATAGTCAGAATTGTAAAATTTACAGTCTTATATTGAACCTAATTTTGAGAACTATAGTTACCAAAATCAAAGATAAAGCACCACCACTATCTTTTTTAACACAGTTAAATCAATTAAACAGAAAATATAATACAATATATTGTGCAGTGGAGAGGGAGCAGATGATTGCAAAGATCATACATCCAAATGGATGGTAGAGGATCAACTCTTTATTCCTGCTTATTTTTGTTGCCCTTCCTCTTCTCTGACAGTACCATGAAGAAAGAAACAGAAAATAAAAATTTAAAAGCCAATTTGATGTTTTATATTTATTTAGAAAGACAAAAGTTAATTTGGAAAATATTTCTATTTTTTAATTTTTTCATTCTGGAAATTTTCATTAAAATTCTGAAACAATATTTCAAGTCTTGCTCATAGATTTTTAATTACATTTAATTTTACTTTCTTGTGGCTAATTTCATCATTAAAAACTATGGATATGATGACCATTATCATCAGAAAAGTTAGGAAACATAACAGCAGAAAAGTAGCAAATGGGAGAGGAAAAAGAAGCCAAGGAGAGACAAATAAAAAATAACACTCTAAAACAATGGACTATTTATTTAAAAGAATAGTCTTGAAACATTGAGAAAATAAAGATTGGAGTTTTTTACTGAAATCTGTTTTGGGTGGTTTGAAAAGTAAAAACTCCTTTTGCAACCTTCTAACTTTTTTTTTTTTTTTTAATAGACCCCCAAGAGCAATCAGGTGCCATCAATCAATGCTTTCATTCTAAAAACAGGAATTTTGGCAAAAATAATAGAAGCATATTATTTCATAGTTTCACTTACACTTCTATGATCATAAATCATAGATCTTGTTCTTTCCCTTCCCTTCCCTTCCCTTCCCTTCCCTTCCCTTCCCTTCCCTTCCCTTCCCTTCCCTTCCCTTTCCTTCCCTCTGCTTTTCCTTTTCCTTTTCCTTTTCCTTTTCCTTTTCCTTTTCCTTTTCCTTTTCCTTTTCCTTTTCCTTTTCCTTTTCCTCTTTCCTCTTTCCTCTTCCCTTTTCTCTCTTCCCTTTTCCCTTTTCCCTCTTCCCTCTTCGTGTCCCTCTCCCTTTCCATTTCCATTTCCCCTAGCTGCCCCAGAAGCCAGAGCATACAGATTATGACTGTACTTTGCATTTTATGTGTGCCAGCTGGGTCAGTGGGCCTCGAGGCTGCCCTCTCACATAACAGATGTTCTCTCCATAACAACTTCATCTGAGTTGAAGGAAGATGGGAGTTGTATCACCCCACTTTTAGATATCTACAATGTATCATTTATATTTGAGCTAATTTTTAGGGCCTTTTAACAATAGATAAAGAGGAATAGATACTTGTGGACCATCATTTATCTAATCTGCTTATAAAACTCTACAAGAATATGAATCTGTCCCAAATACATGTATGGCAGCATCTGCAATAAACTAGGAAACCCCATGGGCTTGAACTCTGGCACGTACAGACCTTTTCATGTTTAGTCCCTCCTTGGCATGATTCAGAGGGGTGCCAGCCCAGGTTCTCCCAAGCAAAACCCAAAGGTTCTCTATTCATCCAACAGCAGAGGTAAGGGATCGTCTGGAAAATAGGGAAAAGGAAGAGATTTTTGAAACTGAAAAATGTCATCAGATCTTCTGGTTGGTTGTGGTGGTGCTTAAATTCAATTCCAATTGGGTTTTCATTGCTCCAGTTTGGTTTTATAATTTGTGTTTTATAATTATGTAATTATTACTATTGTTTAAGATGGCCTCTCCTTCCCTCTCCTTCTCTCCTTCCTTCTCCTTCTCCCCTTCTCCCCTTCCCCCAGACTTTCCCGCCAAAACCTTGGTTGTCCTGGTAACCCTATCCCATAATAGTTGTTTACCATTTTTCTGTTAAGTGTCAATCTTTAAGTTATATAACTTCCCCACCCCCTCATCATGTATTCCTCCTCCCCAAGTTACTTATTATTGGTTCAAAAGTTGTGCATCCCCTCATTATACATTGGCAAAAGGTTGTGATTGGTCCCACGCAATCCCACCCCTGTAACCCACTCAATAAAAAGCCGTGCCATTTCGAGGCCAGCGTCTCTCTCCGGAGCGCTGCCTTGGGACCACGCACCCCTTGGTTGCACACCCTGAGAGTCCCGCCTTTCTATTCTGCACACTATCCGCACCGTGGTCGAGTTTGCCCACGCCTCTGGCAAAGTGGCCCCTGGATGTAGTGGCGGCAGGGCTGGCCGGAGCTGCACCCATTGGAAAGCCGAACCACTGCAGTTGGTTGTTACCCCATTTTATGTACTAATGCAAACACAGATTCAGCAAATCCTCTGAATTGAAAACTACAAGCCAAAATTTACAGCAAAGCCTCAGATGATGATCTTTTTTGGTAAACTGATTCAACCTGATATTTCATTCAATTGCTTCTACCTCAAAATTTTCAGAGAACTTTACAGTGACAGTATATCAATATTTCAAATATGTCACTTTAGAGTGACAGTATATCAATATTAACAGTCCTGTTATATACCCTGCTTTAGTGGTGTGCATACACACTTCTAACACCAAATATGTGTAAAAAATATTTCCAGAGACAGGCACAATATCTTTGCTTAGCTTAAAAAATGCAGTAAGATGAAAATTTGACCAAGCAGATGAAACATGCCCAAGAGCAAAATATAACTACAATGATATCCAATCTTGATTACACTCTTCTATTTTCAAGCAGCAGAATCACTATACATATGCAAAAAAGTTGATCTTTACATGGAAAGTCACTATGTTTGATATGCTTTGAACTAGCAGGTTCCAGTGGTGGAATTGTGCTCATGAAAAACCTGTAGAGATTTCTTTTAAGCTGTACCAATATAATATGAGATATTGATCCAGCAATATTTTGGCAGTGCTGTGGGTGAGTAGTAGGTCTCGCCTGTAGTAATGTCACAAGTGTCTTTCTCTCTATACGATAATCAACCATTTTTATTGCACCAGCAGCCTGTAAGCAGTTAGCATAGATGCCTGAGCCAAGATATCATGTTCTACCCTGTGATACACTATTCACTAAGTGTGCTGCTGTGGTTTTGTGTGGCAGGCAGCTAAACCCTACTGGCATGTTTGCTCACGCCCTCAGTGGGATGGGGGACAGAACCAGAAAAAAAGGTAAAAATCAAGGGTTTGTATAAAAACAGTTTAATGGCACAGAAAATCAAGGGAAAATAATAATAATAGTAAAAGAATATACAAAACAAATTATTCACAATGCAATTGTTGACCACCCAGCTGATCCCCAAGCAGTGGGCCATCAACCCCTCCAGCAATTTCATCGTAAATTTTACTGTTCAGTGTGATGCCATATGGCAGGAATACCTTTTTGGCTAGTTTGGATCAGCTGTATCCCCCCCTCTAAATCTTGTATTTCCAGCTTTTTGCTGAAAGAGAAGCATAAGAAACTGAAAACAAAAACATGGTCTTAAATCAAAACCACAGCACTATACCAACTGCTAGGAAGAAAAGTAGCTCTTACCCAGATGAAAACAGGACACCTGCAGGTTGACGTTACTTTCTGGACTATGCTGTCTCTCAGCAGTTCAGGTAGGACCATTATTCACCATGGCTAATGTAGAGGAGACTGTGCTCCTGATTTCCACACCAAGTTCTCATTGTAATTGCAGCTCAGATTGTTGCAATTATTGCATTTCATTAAATCACACAGAACAAGTCCTTCCTCGAGGTCACTCCTTTCTATACTTGTTTTATCAGCTAAAGGAAGGGGAGAATGAAAGTCACTGAAAAAGAAAATGAAAAAGATCTATTAGGTCATCTGCTCTTCTCTCTGCCAGAGTGTGATTTTTCCTTGTTGTTCACTTGAGCATGTTTTATCAAGTCTAATTTAAAGTCATATCTAAGAGTATTCCATTAATTTCCATAGGAAACAATTCCATAGACTAGTTAACTTGGTCAAGATTATTTTTCTACTTCATGTAACATTTTCTCTCTCTTCATTTTATTCTTTGTCTCCTAATGATAAGTTCTTAAAATTACAGTGTGATAAATATCCTTTTACTATCCTTGATGTTTATACTCTGCAAATATTCATAGATTATTATATTGCTTGCAAATTTGTCTGCCAAGAATACACATTCAAACATTCTATTGTCTCAAAAACCCCAGAAATTTTATAACACATAGAAAGAGAGATATCCGGAAATTCAATGAGTCAAGATTTTGCCCATAATATAAACTTTTAAAAGAGAAAATTTAATTCTCTAAGAAATATTAAAGTATTCAGGAGACTTACAACCAAGTGAGATATTTAGAAATTTGATTGCATATACTAGAGAGCAATTCTATAGTGCCATGCCTGAGAGCACAACATAGCCTTTATTTATAAATCAGGCAAATGGAATGGGTCTGGGAGAGCACAGGAAGTTGTGTAACAGTGTTCTAAAGCTGAAGAATTCATTTAATAGCTAAGGTTAACAGTATACTTATATTTCAATACAAATATATACATACTGGGTTGTTTCACATGGACTAAAGAAGTATAAAGACTGCCTTCAGTCACAATTAGCATCAGCCAACCTACCTTTTTCAGCTGAAGTTATAGGGTCTGTTTTCTCAAGAAACTACACAAGTTGTCCATATAATCATTACTAATACTGTAAAATAATTAGAAGTGAGAGGCAAATAAAGCACATACAGCTTTGTGAAACAGAAAATTAGGAGGTCTGACAAACAGAGGTATTAAGGAAAACAAACCTCTCTTGAAATTAATTAAATTTTATCTTAAATTTTCCAGTGCTGCAGAAAGCTAACTTGTATGCACATTTTGGTTTTTTGAGAGGATACTGTCCAAATCAGCTACTTTAAGATTCATTCCTTTGATTCGTGTTTAAAATATGATACCAAAAATGTTAGTCTTCCAGTCTTAATACATTTAAGCTTGGCAGGCGCATCCTTAAAACTTTGAAAAAGAATACCTGAATGATAATATTATGAAATCAGTGGAATTGGTGAGGAGGTATTACACCTCTCTGCTTCATGAATTTTTTTCTCTGAACTGTGTTTGGTGGGTCGTTTGGTACTGATCAGAAAGCTGCAGTCACATAACAGCTTGCACTAGACATCATACAGCACTTAAGCTCTGCAGAAACTCAATTAACCTCACCTGAGTTACAACCAGATTGTTTTTAAGATTTTTTTTAAACCCATTTTGCTTGGTTTATGTCAATGCAAGTTATATGCAATGAAAAAAAATGAGCTATTAATAAATTTTAATAAAGAGAGAATAATGAACTCCATTATTTAAAAACTGAAGGATTACACTGAAGTGTGAATTCATAAGAGTTTAGGTAATTTTTTGGTATTTTTTACATCAAGGTCTCGTTTAAAATGAACGCATGTTTCATTTCTGTATTTATGAATTTTCAAGAATACTGAATTTTCAGGAATATTGAATTTTCAAAAATATTAAATGTGGAGAAACAGGAAAGATATTTCTTTGCATTATTAAAAAAAGGGTGAAAAACCTAAATTATAATCTTGTAGTTTCTGTAATTTTAACAGAAAAGTAAATTTCTGTTTATATTCCAAAGAATATCACAACCCCCCTAGATTTATTTTTCTGTAAGTAGAGGAAGAAAAGAAACATGCTGGCTACTAAGACAAACAGCAAGAGAGGTCATTTGCTGGTCAGCAACACCAATACCAAAACTGAAATGGTTAGTGAAAAATATTTGATCCCTACTGCCTTGGTCATTCATAACACATTAAAAACTCTGCTATTAGGGGGTTTCTGGGAATTTGTGCTAACATATGATATACCCCATCAGACCTCGAGGGGGGAAAAAACCTGCTTTGTTTTGAAAGCAGCTGAATGCAAGCAGAAGGATGTGTGAAAAATGGAAAAACAAGTGGAAGAAAAAGATAGAAAACCAACATGCAATTGAGATAGTCTAGAGTCCAGTTTCCTATTCAATATGCTTAAATAATTTTGTATGATATCAATCACAAATTGATCTTTGTTACAAGCTATTTAGAAGTGTTTCATAACTGTATCCTTCTGGGGTGTACTTTCTTTCTAAGTTCAAAGTTTAAATTTTTAAAAATGTGAAATGGCCTCGCTATGCCTGGAATTAATTAATATCATCCACTTAAGTTATTGAGAACATTTTTAAAGTAAATACTACCTCAAAACATGGAGCACTGCTGCCATCCTCAAAAATAAAAAAATTCAGCTCTTTGGTGCTTTTTTTACTATTTCTGGAGCTCTATCATTAGTTGGATTAGAAAGAATGTGTGAATACACCAATAAAAGCTAGGTTTTGTAGTTTATAGACTGAAAATAATAACAATAACAACAATATATTCTAAATTACCTATAATAGAATATTAAATATGTGGTTAATTATCATAATTATTTTGATATTATTAAATAATATAATTTTAATATAGAGTATTTTTTCCTCAGTTTCTTTGCTAGAAACTAGCATATGTAAGAATAACTCAGAAAATTATGTCTTAGATATATGCATTGGTGCTCATGTAGTTAAATTTAAGAGCATGAAATCTGCCCTCTGTGATACATAAAAACCATGGCCATTGCATCTTCACAACCAAAATGTCAAATGTTGTCTGAAAAGCTTTCAAGTTCAGAAAAATTAAAAAGAGGTGTTTAGCTTTCAGGTCATATTAACATAGACTATATAATACTGTCACTTAAAAAGAGATAAATTTCTTCTGCCTCCAACGTTTATTATTTTAACAGAATTTGCAGTGTTTCATCAGAAATTATGTTTTTCCCAAACTGACTCATGTTCTAATTAAGAAGATAACAACATTTTTGAAGGGTAACCTTCAAAAGATTTATCTAATCTGCAGAGCTGAAATAATCCTGTGTTTTCTGTCAGTGGTTAAGGTAATTGTGTGAAACAAAGAAATAAGAAATATATTTATTACTTCCTTCATGCTCCTCCTTTCTTGTGCTAGATGGTATGCTCAGTAATGACCACTTATGTCAATTAAAAAGAGATAAAATTCCATCTCTTTTTCCATCTACTTTGTTTCAGGCTAAGGTTTCCAGTTCTTCTGTGAGAAATACATTGCTTTGTGAAGGACGCATACACTACTGACAGCAAAATTAGCAGTGAGCCCGTTGTATGCAACAAAAGCTACAAGTCTGCTTTGAAATCTCCTTTGTTTCCTAGGCAAATAAAGTTCTCCTCCTCTAAGCACTTGTACTGTATTGTCAGAAAACAACAATTAGCAGACCTAGGATGCCAACAAAATAGGAGAGGGTTCTGCAACTGCTGAGGTTCAGAAATCTGGGTATTATTGTTGATGTGATTATTAGATACTGGTAAGGAGGAAAAACTTATTTAACTAACATGTATGGGTCAGATGGCTGAATCCACATGTGTGTTTATTACATTAATAAAACATCAGAAGCCGAAACATTATGGGTTCAGTATTTCCTGAGCCAGGAAGCCTGTTTGATTTGGTTTGGTGTTATTCAGTTGAAAAGGTGAGAGGTTTGTAAAGGAGTTAACATTAGATGGTAACCCTAAAACACAAAATTGTTTATTTCCTGTGTCCATTTTATCTGAAGCTATTCTGCCAAAACAAAATCCCATTTTATGCCCAAAGGATCAACAATTGTCCATTCTGATTAATGAATCTTGAAGTCTTTAAGCCTCTATTGTTCATGGTGTATGCTTGCGCAATTATTTTATGCTTTTTAAATTATTCTCTTGGCTAGTTGTTGACACCTCAGATTCTGCCATTTACTCTATTTTGCTGTATTTATTTAGAGTATTTATTTGCATAGAAATTTTCCTATCCAAGCAGTTATTTAGAATGTCATAAATGTGTGTGGCATTTTTTCTGTTCGCAGTAGAGAGCTCTCTCTGATATCCATGTTCACATTTATAATTATCTCACTACTCATGTCATCCAGTAGGAGCCATTCTGTCAAAGATTATACAGTCAAGCTCCACAAATTTTAATGAAATACTTCCTATTCATTTCCCAAGCTGCACTAAGGCAACATATCACAGACCAAATAGGCTGGAGACAGAAAAAAATTGAAATATTTAATATATAAGATTGGATGCACTCTGTTTCTGAGTTAGGTGGGGTTTTTTAATTGGATATAAGAGATAATTCCTTAAATACATTAGTTCAGTGCTCTGTTATTGTCAAAAAGGACACAAATGTTCTGAATATTTACAAATTTGAGCATAAGAGAAAAGATCATAATACTGTTTTACAAACAATGCTAAGCCTACACCCAGACCACTGCATACAGTGATGATCCTTTATCTCAGAAAAGCTGTAATAGAACTGGAAAGGTGGGGGGGTGCAGGAAGGATACTGAAATGCATGGAATTGTTTCTGAACTAAATAGGTTAGGATTCATTAATGTTTGAAACAGGAGAGTGAGGAACCTTATTTACTTTGGAAGACACGAAATATCCACCTCTTAAAGATTTAATACTAGGCAGAAATGGTTATATGAGTGAATAAGAAATTAGTATTTCAATTGCTCCCTCCTAATGTCTTCTGAAAGATTTCATTAATCTAAGAAGTTGACAGCATAATTGTTATTCTAAAACAATTACATTAAAATTATATTCACAAGGTGTTTTCTTTCAGTGTTGGGATGATTTTAGTTTTGCTTTTGGTATGTGTTTCTAGAGCACATGGTTAGCTGTCACTTAAACTTTGGTAATGAGGCAAGTGGCACTTAGAAATACACTGTAATAGCATTTTTCATCATGAAAAGGTGAATAGAAAAAAGTAACAAAGAAAATACTGATAAAATCCACTGGAAATGTGCAGAAGTACAATATTGATAACTACTTGAATTGCTTGCAAAAACTTCCATTATTCATGTTACTCAAAGCCTTTGAAGTGTTTTGGTGTGCTCTGCTGTACTTGTTATTTGCTTTCCACACGGGTCTTTTTAAGTAACTGCAGATTTGAAATATCCCTGGCCCATTGTGGCAATGACAGAAAATGTATCCATTTGATACAGTGGTCAGAACTTTTTTCCTGTTCTTGTTTTAAACATAAACCAATTATATGACCTTGAAATAATTTAAACTTTTTCTTTAGTACTGTTTGTGTATTTTGTTAGTAAGTCTGGATGCAAACCTCTTTTCTCTGTGGGTCTAAGAAATGTTTAGTTGAAATGGTTCAGTGTTGAATCTTCCTGGCATTGTAGCATAAATGAAAACATTAACAGAGGTGGAGTCTGGAGGTTAGTGAGACATAAGTTAAATATTGTCATTAAAACGACAATAGAGTGATTAAATAGAGATGCCTACTGTTAGTTTGTGATGGTGAAAATGTCTGAAAAAAAAAATTTAATTAGTTGTTTAAAACAAAAGGCAAAATCTCATATAAAATCATCTGGTCAAACATATTGCAAAAGCAAATCCCTGGTAATTTGTATAGTTATTATCAGTAATTTGTGTGAAGAAATTATTCTTCTATTGGGAAGGTACTAACCTGAGATATTGAACGGGATGTGGAGACAGGCTAATAAATCTTTATTGTATGAGTTTGGTTTGGTTTATTGTTGGAGGGTTTTTTATGAGCAGCAAGAAAGGACATTAGTGAATTTTCAAGAACAGACATTAGTGATTTATTTTTTTTTTAACTGAGATATAATAAGGTTTTAGAGCAGACAGCTCTGATATGTATCCCATTTTTTGCTCAAACAACAGTAGAAATTACTGCAACGTGTGTTTTCCCACACCCTCTAAGAGTGTGTTTCAGGTTTTGCTGCAGAAATTACTTCTAATGGCAGGTCAGTTCAGACTGTGCTTATTCAAGCCTTTCTTTGTGCTTGGTCCCTAGACTACCAACCAGGATGTCAATTAGCGACAATCGTTCAAAAGCGGCAATTTCTTGTCCCCCAGCACCAACCTGGAAATAAGGTAAAGAAACCTTGAAAGGGATCAGTTGTCTTGTATACAGCCACTTTCCACTTAATGTTGATTTCTGCTGTCATGAACAAAGTGGGTGGCAGTTTATTCTTACTGGCAGCAGGCATAAACCATCAACTGCTTTCTTTGTGAAGGGAAAAAGAAAAAAATCAATGTTAAACATAAAGCAGCCATGAGGCCATGAGCAGGATGACAGATCATTGTAGGGGCTTTATTTTATTTCCAGAACCCTGTTAGTGACAATGACTCTCAGATTCATTCATTACTTTCATAATGGCAATATCCACACTAAATTTGATTATTGGCCTTAAACAAAGGGTTGTCCTTGAAGGTATTTCCTCTTCTTTTTGATTAAGAAGAAGTGTTCCTAAATTAATGACTGTTAGCTCCATTTTCACCTTAGGTTTCTGCTGTGGAAGCAAGCTGAGTTTATCACAGTATCAAGCTTTTTAGAGATTATCAAGACTTTCAGAGACAAAAAAAAAGGAGACAATAAAAAGGCAGCAGGATTTCTTAAGTTCTGGTAAGGCAAAGAGGTAGTATTGTATGTAGAAATATCAGAAACTATAAAAGCAGGAAAAGAGATAAATGCAATGTACTTGAATCTTTATGGGGGCTACCTGACACCTATATTTGTTCATGTAGTGGTTGCCAATCTCTTAGAGGAGCAAATGAACCAGTCTCTAGGTGATGGATTGGGTTTCCAAGGGCAATCCAAGTCTCCCTACCCATATTAAATGTAATCTGAGGAATGGAGAGATGCCAAAAAAGGGAAACCGTGGGTTTGGACTGCTGGTTTTATACAGATGGTCAACAAGAAGCAATATGACAGTAATGACTATAGTAAAAAATAGTAGCAAGGACTAAGCTTTCATCATTTGAAAGAAAAAGAACACCAGATTGTCAAAGGATACCTGCAGGTCATTGAAATGCAGTGAACCTCAAACTGATTACAAGTATTTGTTTCTGTGATACTCTAAAGTCAGTGCAAATTTGATACATTTTTGCAGGGAGGAAATGTGATATAGACCCAAACCCCCACTGCTCACCTCTATTGTCACGTGTGCTTCCCTTCCTGCACGAGGCAAGAGGATTGCACAGTTTCCTCAGTCATTTCAGCTCCGTCTAGCCAGGACTGATAGAAAATATTCAGGGAAAGAATAGACATTTGGCTGGATGAGGAGAGCAATTTGCAGTGATGATAGACCTTACAAATTTAACCTTACGCTGGCAGATTTGTAGCACATCTGTTATACATGCTGGAGAGTGGGGTTGAATTTGTTGCTCACTCTTTTTGAAGTACTGGCGCTATCTATTGTCAGAGTGAGGATACTAATCCAGATCCACTGTTTTGAATTTGCTTGGCAGTTGTGGCAGGTTCTTAACTCAATTGCTAACACAAATGTAGTAAAGAAAATTATTGTGTTTAGATCAGACTAAGAGAAACAAAAAAGGAAAGAAGGCTGATAATAACTATGAAGTAACTTCCAAAAATGATACTTCACCCAGTACTGTAATGGCTTATAATTTGTTTTACCTCTATGTATTTTAGGACCCTCACAGTACCATTCTGGAAAATTATTCATCTGGTCAGAATCATAGAATAAATTTTGTTGGAATGAACCTGGAAGATCATCTAGTTCCAACTCCCCTGATATGGGCAGAGAGCTTTCCACTAGATCAGGTTGCTCAGAGGCCCATCTGACCTGGCCTTGAACACATGCAGGAAAGAACCATCCACATCTACCCTGGGCAACCTGTTCCAGTGCCTTACTACTCTCACAGTAAAGAATTTCTTCCTAATATCTAATCTAAACTGACCATCTTTCAATTTAAAACCATTCCCTGCTGTCCTACCACCCCATGACCTTATTAAAAAAGCCCTTTTCCACTCTCTTTTATGCTCCCTTTAGGTACTGGAAGGCCGTTCAAAGGTCTCCCCAGAGCCTTCTCCAGACTGAACAATCCAACTCTCTCTCTGATTTAGAAACAAGGATGGCATGTGGGACAGTGTCAAATGTTCTGCACAAGTCCAGGTAGATGACATCTGCTCCTCTTCCCTCATCCACCAACACTGTAACTGCATCATAGTTGCCAAAAAGCCACCAAATCTGTGAGGCACAATTTTAGTGAAGCCATTTTAGCTCTCACCAATCGCCTCTTTATTTTTCAAGTGCCTTTGCATGATTTCCAGCAGGATTTGTTCCACAATCTGGCTGGGCACAGAGGTGAGACTGACTGGCCTGTAATTCTCTGGGTCTTCATTTCTTTCTCTTTATAGGAGCTATTCAACTCCTTCATAGCCTTACACAGTTTTTTACCAGTTCCTGCAGGTCAGCCACTTGTTGCAGAAGGCCCTTCACCGAGGTACACCTTCTGCAGGTGGGTCTGCTTCCAGGAGAAAGGTCTGTGCATTTCCTGCAGTCTGAGGTCTGCACTGCAGCCTCTCCCTGCAGCAGCCCCATCTAGGTGGAGGCATTGGCCACTGCTGGGGTAGATAGCACAGACTCCCCAGCTGGAGCTGAAGACTTTGCTCCCAGAGGAGTGTCCGCCATTCTGCCTTGCTGGTCAGGTAGGATGAGCACCCTTGAGTTGTAGAGATGGTCACAGAATTGTGTCCAGCTACTGGATTACGTGGAGTTCAAGTCTCTCCACTCAGACAGTGAGGTGCCCAAACCTCAGAGCAGCGTCCTCCCATGGAAACTGCCATGCCAAATGGCCAAACCCGCAGCCTGTTTGCCTGTTCTTGTCATGGCATTCCTGGCACTGGTGCCTCTTTTTTGGGAGTGGGGTGGTCATTGTTCTTCCTGGCCCTGCACCTGTCCTCATCAGCCTGTCCCATGCAAGCTCCTGGCTCCTGGCAGGTCTCAGCACTACTCTGGGTTTTCCCTGACTTGGGAAACCCCCTCTGTACACCATGAACCTCTGCTGTGCTCTGGAACATGACTGGACTAGGGCTGATTGCTTCAGCAAGTGACATTAGCCTGGTACTCTACAAATTAGTGGATTCTTAAATATTTGGTCTGTTTCCAAAGGTAGACAGACTTAACTGAAGTTATTTAATTCAATGATCTTTACCATGATCTAAATCAACGAGCAAAAAACCTTTATATTTCTACTGCTTTAGTTATTTGCCAAAATTTGATTATTGATAGTTTGCAACTATTAAGAAATACTGTCTTACAATTTACCACAATAAAACAAAAGCATTATTATACTTTCCTAAACAGGTTATACTATATACACATTTAATCAGTTCTACAATTTTACATACACTTGTATCAATTATTCATTTCTATTGTGCCGTGTTAAATAGTAATAAACATATTTCTTCTTTAACAGATGATGCATTTTTCAGTCATAATCTATGTCAAATGGCTTCTAATGGAAACTGCAATTCAATTTAAGTGCAGAAAATCAGCATCTTTAAATCATTTTTATTAAATAAATGAAAGAACACAAAGTTGCCGGATACCTAAGAAAATAATGTTTTCAACATAAATTAAATTATCTATGAAATGTATCTGTAATATCTGTAGTTCAGTATTAAGTTCCTCTTGTTCTTCAGTTTTCTAGAACAAGCAGATCTCACCTTTCAGAAATATTTCTTTTTTAAAAAGCATATTAACTGCAATAAAGGAAACTAAAGCTGGGTCTGCAGAACAGGTAGGCTGTCAAAAGGATTGTTTATAACTTCAAGAACTCAGTTCTTATAAAACCACCTGACCTGGAGGCAAATTTTCCAAATAGCTGGTGAAAAATTTTCCTCCTGGGTTTTCAAGCTCACCTGGATAGGTTCAGAGCAGTCTGAGATCCCCAAATGTTCCCCTTCAAAGTAAACTTCTGGGTAATTCTTGGATTCCGTGGTTCTACTTCAGCAATTTGAATTACAAGATAAAAGAGTAAATTGCAAGCACAGCTTTTATTTTCCTTATGTTTTTCAACAGGTGACAATAATTATATAGATACTTCTTAAATTTGTTTTAACATACCTTAAGGTAATTAATTTTGAGAATAAAAGAAGTGCAGATGCATACCTATTTCTTCCATTATTTTCATTTGAATTAAATATATTCACCTACTGATTTTTTTTTTCTTTTTCTTTTCCAATAGATCATTTCCAGTTAAAAATCTTGAATGACAGAGGAAAAAAATAGATTGGTTTAAATTGCAAAAATGGACTTGGGAGGTCTGCCAGTTGTGAATTAACATTCCCGATCCAGAATGATTGAGAGGTATTAACTGGTTTGTCAGATATTTCCTGTGAATATAATTTTGTATAATGAACAAAGTCTAAGATATATAGATAATGAGCTACAGAAAGAAATATTTAGATTGTCTGATGAAATGATATTAAAATAATAATTTCTCTCTGTCATGTACAGTGATTTTAGAAATAACCAGGTTGCTTTGTGTATTTTCAGATTGCATGTGCAAGGCATAAATTATACTCAAAGACAACTGCAACACTGCAGAATTTAGAAGAACTTATTGGAACTGATACAGACAATCATTTACAGATTCTCCATTGTACACAGTGTTTAAATGAAGATGACATAGATTGCCAGTGTTATGCAATAAACAATCCAGAAGATAGAAGTTTTATCCAATTAGGACTTAATGAAATTCTGTGATCTCTGCCATGCAAGAGGTCACTAGACTAGTATGTCTCTGCGTTTTAGTCTTCCTTTTATATCTCTGTGCTTCGCTTCTATCAATTAAAAGCATTTTGAGCCTTGTCAACCAGAAAGACGCTCAAGAGCAGTGGGAAAGGAGAAAGTTTAGTGTCTTACTCACAGTTCAGAACACACCACTAGCTGCAAAGAGAAAAGGTTGCAGTGAACGCCTGCTTCTGTTGAGGTCAATAAAACTTTCCCTTTGTCTTTAGAGGACCAGGATTTAAACTAATGAATTTCTTGAAGGTAGTGAAGTTATATGACTCCACAGGAAACATGCACTTGCTAATTAGTTTCTGTATTCATCTGCAAAATGCTTTGTTGAATCATTATGTTCAACACAAAGGTGTGCTGAATTTCTTCTCTTAAATCTTTACATTATATATAATCAAAGCCACTCCACATCTACTTATTTCAATATATAAGCACTTTTTCAATGCAGACAGTACTTCCCGGTGAAAAATAGAAACAAAAAAATTTCAGCACAAAACTACTAAGACATTAGTAGAGTATTTAAATAAAGGTCTAGTCTTCGATTTATAGGTGCTGCCAGTGCAGTTATAAATCTTCACATCACCATGAAAATTCAGAAAATGTGAGTCACATTAGTTGTACTTATTAAAGTGTGACTGTAATAGCATCTGAATGTATTGTAGGCTGCATCAATTGAGGGTTCTCCTCAACCTATTCACCTCTGAACCTGTTATGTGTGCAGATCATCATTTCCCCAATAAATATAATTTCTCTCTAATAGCTCTGTATGCTTAGAATCAAGAAAGAATTCAATTAAACAAAATGGAGAAGTCTTCAAGAGATAAGAAAATGTTATTAACCTTTTTTAAATTTTTTCTTCTTTCTGCACCAAATCGCTTTCCTTCACAGAGCTCCTCACCATTCCTAGAGACAACAGCAACATTTCCAGTTGGAAATTTCCAGCCAGTATAAAACATTTTCTGAATAAATACCATCAAGCTTTAAAATTTGCCTTTCATTCAGACCATAAAGGGCAAACAAAGAGCTTGTGAGACTGCCCAAGCAAGCAGAAAGAGTCTGGCTCCTAATAGTGCAAATCTTTTGTAAACAGCTCACTGCAGTCCTATTTCATAAAGTCCACAGCAGGCTGCTCTGCATTTATAAGTTTTAAGTCTTCAGTGGTGACCTAGCCAGGGTTAAATTTGCTTCATTCACTGTCAGTCCAATGCTTCAAAATTCCTATTAGTTTTCTGTAGGCAGTTCAAAGTCTACCACAATATGGAGTCAAGAAGTAACAGCTCTTTTCCATGCTTCTTCAGTGTAGGGATGGTTTCCTGAAGGGTAAACATCAAGGGATGGATCTATGTGTAGAATAGAAAAAAAAATAATTTAAGGTAGATTGATATTTGACATGGTTTGAAGTTAGATACCTTAATCAGAAGCAAACAAAAAGAAGTCCCAATTTTAAAGGGACATTTATCTATTAGATTGAACTGTTTGCAGAGGAAATTTATGTGCCAAGGTTATAAAGATTATAAAAGACACTATTTAATTATCCCTCAGTTGAACACAGAAGTCCAGAAAGAGCGTGATATGGGACTAATGGACCAGCAAAAATGCAAAGTACCATTCAGCACTAAAGTAATTGGGCAGAACACAGAAAGAGACCAGGATAAATGATTACTTCATTAATTTTAAAATTAAAGGGCAAGATAAGGTGGTCACTATCATAGAGAGTTATTAAGGTAAAACTGGCTAATCAGCACAATTTAAATGTAAAGAAGTCATCTAATGCCTACCAATTTCAGGAGAGTGTGAAATAAAGCAATTTGATGTAGCTTTATCAATCAAACCATACAGATAAGTGTATGGTTTGATACTTATAAGATAAGTGCTCTAGTCTAAGAGTTTTCTAATTTATTGTAGCCTTGCCTTTGTTTAATACAGTGACCACTGGAAATTGAGGATGGACATCTCTCAAAACAGTTAAGTTTTGGGACAGGCTTAACTAAGACTTTGTAAAACTCAATACTCTTCAGGAAATTCCATGTTCCTGCTTCAATCATGCTCGTATAAAAATGTCATGATTTTTTCAACACTAATTCGGGCCCCTTACCTGGCTTACTGGCAAACATTTTAGTCTTTCTTTATAACAGAGGTTTTTATTTTGCTTCTGAGCTGCCTTTCCCCATTTCTGTTGCACTGAATCCCCTGATGCCACAAGTCAGAAAAAAAGCCTTTTCACTCTGCATCTGCGAACTCACATTTTAAATAAAAGGCATTTTATTTTTATCCCTTATGGGTTTCTCTGTGAAGTCTATGGGAACATTCTTTAATACAAAATAAAAACTAAAAAAATAAATGCAAAAGTTCAAATAGGCTTGAACCTTCTTCAGAAATACAGTCTTACTACAGGATATTTGAGTAAGTAGCTCAAATGATACCAAATCCTTGGATGCCTTCCCTATCTCTCTCAGTCCATCAGCAATATTCATTTGCTTACTCTAGAAGTAGTTAATATGCCTCAAATCTAATTCAGCATGCCTGACTAGCAGACTGTAACTCTTCATTTATTTATATTATATCCTGGTATTGCCATGGAAATGTAATGTCTCCTGAGAGTAAAAGCCTTGGGCCTTGTGTATTATATGCTTAATCTGTTATCAACACATCATTCTGTTTCCCCTTATAGCTCTAAGTGAATTCTGGGACAATATTATGTTAATACTTTCCATTGACAGACAAGATAGTATATAATGAAAACAGGGTTTTCCAGCTTATACAATGATACACTTCAACAATAATGTTTAAAGGAATAAAATAAATAATAAATTTTTAAGTGTCTAAGCCTGAAAACATTCTTTTCTAGGCTACATGCCAAATGAAATTTTATGAGGAAGGTTGGATAGGTGTTGACATAAAAGAAAACAGATGGAATAAAAGTTTTGACAGCATTTCTCTCTTCTTACGGCATTAAATTTTGACAAAAAAATTTCTACACATAGAACACTGGAAAAAAACCCAAACAACCAAAATTTAAAAATCTAGTTCACATTCTCTTGCTCGTGTATTCATTTTTGTTTTTAAACTGGGTTTCAATTGTGGCACATATATGAATTTATCTAGAAACACTGATTAAAACTACTGTGGTATGCTAATTGGTATTATTTATTGAGTTATAATTAGGAAAGGCACTGAACCGAAAAATCATATCTGAACTACCTGGTATTCTGAAACCTCTTGGATTAAGACAAACTCTGGATTCAAACTTTGCAGTTATCTTTAAAGAATATGAAGTTGAGCAGAAGTATTTCAATCTTCTATAGTTCCAAAATACTACAGTTCATAACCCTTTGTTCTAAGTTACTTTTGATTAGTATAGTTGATTTTTTATATTATGGTTAAGCAAGATAAATATAATAGATATGTCCACAGACATTTAAAAATGGTGGAACCTTGTGAATTCAGCCACCTGTTTTACTTACACTCATTTTAATGCAGACTTCTGTAAAGGTATGTGGTCTGATTTTAAAGGAGAAAACATAAACCTGCACCTTCACCGACTTCTGCCATTCTGTCTTCTCAGCTTGCAGTGAATAGTTAGCATTTTCTGTGCCTATAAGATGGACTTAAAAATTAAACATTGTTTCTAGTTACATTACTGTCCATATTTTGTGTGGGTGTCTTCCAGAAAACTGAAAATAAATAGCTATATAATGTTTTCATTAATGTGTATTTTTATGTTTTGTAACATTTTAAATACTACAGAATTAAAATTACTTTTGTTCTTGCTCATTTCTTTAGTTTTAAAAGAGCTTGGAGTATGGTCCTCTTTTCTTTCTGCAAGTAGGATGGAGTTTTCAAAAGGGCTGTAAAATAAGTCACGTATTTAAATAATATATAAGGCAAGGAATTGGATACATAAAATTATACTGGACGAAACTATATCAGGCATGCAGACACATTTTAATGAGCTCCCTGCAAAATAAGTCTGGGAACATTGTCTAAAGACAGCAATGCCAAATAAGTCTGACAGAAATTAAATAGGACAATGCATTATTAACTGAATAACAGCACCATAGGAATATATCTCTCTAACTTACATACTCAGGATGACTTGACTCGTTGGTTTGGCACTGCACCTCCTGGGTTCACCAGCTTCTGCTCCCAGAAACTTGGGAACAGCTCCTGGTAGGGTTCACCACAAAAAGAAAACACACCTGTTTGTGATTCACTAATACCTTTGTTCAATGTTCATATCATCAGAAAGCTTCTACTCATTTATAGAAGGGACAGCACCTACACCCTCCAGAGTAAGTAAGGTGGTTTCTGATGTGAAGTCAAGGTGGACATTTCCAGGAGCTGCATACAGTAACTTATGTGCAAAGGCATCTTGAAAAACAGTAATCCCCTAAATATCATGTCAGCAGAAGCTAAGCTAGGAAGTGTTTCCAAAACAGCCTTCCTGGAGAACAACATGCTACGTAAGTAGCTGATAAACCAGGGTTTAAGTGAAGAATCCTGAGAAATGGGTGTCCCCATTAAAACCATTGATCTGCTCCAAATCTGTGTGTTCATTCTGCAGCTCAGGCAGAGAGGCCAGCCCTGTTGATCCCGCTGTATGTGACAACAATGTTCACTGAATTATCTGGCACGTGGGGTGACACCAGGTTTCAGAGATCACCTAATTTGCCAGTCTGATTAAAAGGCAAGAAAAGTTTTGGCTCTTGTGACACCCTGGTTTAATTAGCTACCTGATGACCATGGAGGCTCCTGTGAATCTGATTCCTGTAATCTTTACATTCACAAGTCTTCAATCAGTCAGTAACCCTACATGGTGCAATTCCTAAATGATAGGTGTAAATCCCTCTTCTTTCAGCACCAGTCCCCAAATCTGAACATAATCTGGCTACTAATTCTAATGTTGAACCATGTGTACTATATCAACACCTTTCAGTAAAGTTGTATTTCTTCAGGGATGTTTGCTATACCTGTAAACAAATCCCACAGTAGCATTTGGTTACACCACTAATTACCCACAAAACCTATCACTGTCAAACAGCAATGTGTGTACCAAATAGATACTGTGAAAATATAATTATTTTGGTGCTGACCTTTTCTATTCCTACCAATGATGTGTATTAATAAACTATGATGTACTTGGCATAAAACACAACAGTCTATCTTCTATTTAACAGCCTTTTCAACTAAAGACAGTTTTAAGGTCTGCTAGCTCCTGGATACTTGTGATTTAAGAATTTAATGAAAAATGCAGGAAAATGTGCCAGCTTAGCAGATAGTCTGGGTGACAGGTTTAATTTATGACATGTAAGTGATAAAATGGCAGTTTGAAAGAATTATGAAGCATTTGATACAATCTTTGGTATAACACTTTCACCCTTGGCAAAGGCTCAGATACTTGTACTGAACAATAAAGAAATAGTCTTATCTAAATTGGTTGATGATTAGGTATTTTTTACAAATACAGCTTTCTGTTGTAACTTGTTTAGTATAAAAGCAGTGATACTCTATGTCCTTATCAACCAGCCTGTGCTGCTCTGTGCTGTCCATTGTAATGAATACAAACAGAGCAACTCAAAGGTGCTTTGAGTACGGTGTTAACTCTCCTAATGTGTGTCTTCTATTTTGTTATACTAAGTCACCTTGACAAGCTGTTTTTACAGACACAGGGAGTAAAAAGTTCTACCTGTATTTTTCACAAGAACTAATATTTATGAGTGACCACTGGAAGATTTTATATGAAATAAAAATTAGGGAAATTATTCCCAGAGAACACAAATTTCCATCATTCTCAGTGATGTTATTTTAATGGTTGTGCTCATTTTTTAATCACTTTATATTGTTCTTTGTTAAAGTTTTGTTAAAAATGGGGGTTTTGCTATATTTTTGAAAAAAATTAGTTTATAACTACATAAAAATAATGAATATTAATAAATTGAATTTGAAAGAGATTTCTATAAGATCACACAAATCAAATTTTATAAGACAATGAACCATAACTGTTTTTTTGCAAGCACTGGTCACTCTGATGCATAACCATCCTAATTTTCTATGGGGTTTGTAGCTTTAATTCACAGGTCTTCAATTTTGGCATTCCATCAGGCTAAATACTTTCTGATTATTGCCTCACTACTATTACATCATCTTTTTTTTTTTTTTTTTTTTTTTTTTTTTTTTTTTTTTTTTAACAGATTATATAATTTGTCTTTACTACTTGTCACTGCCACCAACAGTAAACCTGCATCACTAAAATACTGCAAACCCATATAGTGGATGTCATTCCGTAGAAATGGGGCCTGATAAGGATTTCAAAGATGGGTTTTGTGCAGCAAGAAACTGGTTAAGATACAGGTAAATCCCAGAATTGATTTAACGAATCACGTTATTTTAGATTTGATTGGACACGAATTTTAGATTTGATTGGAAATACTACCTAGGCCAAGCCATTTAGGTAACAACCACTTCAAGGCTGGAGGTCCTCCAGGCTCTTCTCTCCTCACACCTGAGCCATTTGGGAGTGGCAACTGCAATGACAAAAATACTTTGAAACAGACACCGAGGACAAGGGTATTCATACCATATAACAGTCAAGTGGGAAACTCTGGCCATGTGAGTTGCCTCCTAGTTTTTTCTCCTCCTTTCAACTGTAAAGGAAATTTTGGAGGAAATTAAAAGGCAAATTTGTAACTGAAACTTTAAATATGCAGAATTATACCTAAATGAGCTGCTTAAACACACATCAAGGGGTGGATATAAGTGCTTTTTTACATATTTCGTAAGTCCTAGCTAAAGTCCTAGCTAAAATCTACAAATAATGTAAAAAAATTTCACTGATTTTTTTGTGTCCCTATGTCTGTAGGAGAAATGTGATTCATTTCACTAACTCTACCCCATTTTCACAAGCACTTATGTTTCCATTACTGTGATTTCCACATTGAAGTGAAGGTCAGCACAGAAACACAACTTTTTTAATCCCCTTTTTATTCTTAGACTGCTTATTTCCTACAGATTTTTAAAATTAATTCTAGCAATTTTAGCCTGGGCAAGTCGAGCAAATCATGTGCCTCTTCATGTCTGAGGAAAAAATCTGGGATGCATTTATCAAAACCAGGCAAAAGTAACCTATTTGTTTGAAAGCATTCTGTGAATTTTTACAAATCATTATTTTCATTTTGTTATTGCTGCTGCTGTGGGAACAAATGAAGTTGGAAAAATAGTTCACAAGGGAAGGATAAAAGTGTTGACAGATTTTTTTTCGGAATGGGGAAAGTAGCAAATTGAAAGAGAACAAGAGAAAACATGAAAAGAAAAAAGAGTGGTGTGAACTTTTGGGCCAAAACTCGCTGACAGCCAGGGGAAGGCCAAGAGGTGAAGGTAGGAACAAAAGAAAGAGAGAAACCTTCTGAGGCTTGTAAATAAAGACATTTGGCTGCAGGTAGAAAAGTTAACTAACAACACCAGACTCCCTCCTGGAAGGATGTAGACCTAAAGAAGTGAGAGGTGTCACAAGCACATACAAACCTGGATTGCCGCAAAGGTCTTGTTAACCAAGTAACTTCTCCTCAGCAGGACCCAGAACTTTCAGGGAAGGTCACAAAGACTGCAGGTTTTGGAATACCAGCCCCCAGAATAATCTACCAAAATCCTGATAGCAAGAAATTGGTTAGTACTTCTGTTTTGGGTTGTTTTTCTTCCCTTTAGCTGGTGTAACTGAGAATTCTGGCAATCCACAAGAACAGACAATTCTTTTCTAATTCCTTGGAACTCTCAAAGTGTGAGCCTGGCTGGAGGACAACTGATGTTCTAAGATTTTATCCTTGTTCACAGCTATAAATATTGGCACAACTACATTTCAAAGAGTAAAGGTGTGTGTTGTGTGCATACCCTTTTACTCTATCCAGACTGGAAGATGTAAATCTTTGTTGTTGAGATGGTTTATACAGAATTATTCTACATCTTTTGTGCAACTGTGAGAAAATTATGACTCTACTGTTGCACGTGTGCTAGTTCCAGCCAGGACAGAGGTAATTTTTGCAGTAGCTGGAAGGGGGCATGACCAGGACCCAGAGGTTATTCTGTACCACCTCATCTCATTTCCAGGGCTGGAGGGAAGGGAGCCTTATGAGGAAAAGGATCCTTCTTGGATTTTCACAGCAGGTGGAGTCAGCAGTCAGTATTGTTTCTGTGTGAGACCATTCATCTCTTTCTTGTACCCTCTATTGTTAGTATGGTTGCTGTTACTGTTATTTTTCCTTAGCTCATTGCTGTTCACAATAAATTGTTTCTACCTTAACCCATGATCTTTACCTTTTGTGCCTCCAACTCTCCTCCCTGTGCTGCCACAGGAGAGTCTCAGTGGGAGCTACAAGCACTATCCCTAAACAGTAACAGCATACTGTGTAGGATCTCAGTTGGATACACTAGAAATTTCAAAGGATTATCAAGTAAAGGGACAAATATTTTTCTTTGTGCTACATAAGATACTCTACTTGCAACATCTGAAAAAAGGTAGCCATTTACCTTTACAAGAGAGCATCTAATTTCAGTTCCTCACTGTAGTAATTTTTCCTGTCTTTGGTGATTAAAAAAATATCTTTCCCCTTCAACTGTTTCAGAAGTTTCCTTTTTGCATTCAGATATGTATCATGATGTTGGAAAAACAGTGACTCCTCCTGCTACTTGCCTGGTTCTGATCCACTTCTCTTTTCTCCAAACAATTTTGAAGGCATCTATGTCACTTTTTTCTCCACTAAGCCAACCTTTGTCTCATTAAAGAAAGTGCATAAGTGTAAGCATACAGGTATAACATTTCCCAGTACTGTTTTTAAGAGTTTGTGCATACATGGACTACTTTCCAGGTGCCATAATTCATGCATGTTCAAGTGTGACTCTCTTCAATTTCTGTAATTCTGTTTCCTGTTTCCCTCTTTTCTCTCTCAGCTCACAACTCTCTGCACTATGATGTTTTTGGGGGTTTTTAATTTGTCTTTCTTTTTACAAAGTTTGTTTTCCTCATGATCCATCTCACAAAAGTTTATGTCCCTGTTGCACCTTGCAGCCTCCATCCAATCCATTTCCTTGAGTCATCCAATTAAGCAGTGTAAGTCAGATGCATTACTGCCCTGGGCTGTCAATACTTCCAGCAGGTGATTCAGTTCTAAAGTGGGGTGAATTACCTTTTGGAAGTTTCTGCACCTTCATCTGACAGAAAAGGTGCCTCAGATAACACTGCTCCTAATTTAAGCAATATGTGAAATTAAGTGGAACTGATACAATCCCACAGTTTACACATAAGATCCTGGAAGACTGAAGGTTTTCCAGAATAACAGGCAGTTTCAATTACAACTTAAATAGATGGGAAAGAAGGAAAAATTAGTTTTCATGCAGGTCTGTTCATAACACATGTCACAGTGCAGGCTGAGGTTCTAGTTCCTATGATCATTCTGTGGTCATATAAAGCACCATAGTTCTGAAGAAATACCTCTTTTGTATTAGTAAACTGAAATAATTATTTGTGCTTTTATATTGGGAAAACCAGAGTAACCAGAGCAGAAGGTCCCTGATTGTTCATCTGTATTAAGAGACAGATCTGTCACAAGAAGTGTATGTGATTAATATACAAACTGGAAAAGAATAACCCATTGAAAGGATCTGAGATTATGCTAAGAAAAATCATCTTAGATAACTGATGTAGAAAGGCTGTTACCATGTATCTTGATTTGAAATTCAACTATAAAATTCCTTTCTTCTTTGATGCTTATAATAATATTCCTTGCATTAAGTACTGAGCTGTCTTCAGTGTTTCCAGTTTTATATAAATGTGTAGTTTGGATTTTTTTCCATCTCAGTAACTGAGGGAATTAAACATCTTCAGATGTCATATTGACTTTGAGTTCAAATTAGTAAATTCTGGTTCTATGTCACTGCTAATTCTTCATACCCAACCAAACAAATAAATTAGGAAAAATAGAATGGAGTCCTTGTTATATACCCATTGCTAGGGCACTGCATATTAAAGTTTGCATAGTCAACAACATGGTAAAACACTCTAAATATTTTGGGGTACATGTTGGGGATTTTGTAGTCTTTTTTTGCACTCATGAAGAAATACAGTTTCTAGTCTGTACAGCAGCACCAATCAATAAGTTTATCCTGATAGCCCAGATTTTTCACAGTTTTGCTAGTGTCATATTGTACATGCATCCGCAGCTTTTTCATGCTGCACACTTGCAAGCAGCAGCTGTTTCATGTGGCTTTCCACTATGGCTGTCCCCAGGCTTTATAGTCTCATCCTTTAAGATTATTCTTCAGTTCAGTGCGTGAAATACAAATGCTTGAAGACCTGTTTCCAAATGTGTTTATGCTGGAAAAGTGGATTTCTCCATCCTTTGCCCAGGTTTCTGTTATACAGGGGTGATGAAGCTTATAAAATGCACAAATACTTCACTTTTCATTTCTGCAGAATGAATGAATCAGGCAAATAAATTAAATGGAAGATCCTAGTAACTAACTATCACGCAACTGAGTGTCATACAACTCAGGCTAGAGCTAAACATGCTGCTGAGTTAAGCTTTTAGATGGCACACAATCCACTGCATTTACGATGCCTGTAACAATATTCATTTCAACCACCTGATGTCTAGTGTGTTGAAACAAAGTGTTACACTTCCATCATGAGTAGCCAGTTCTTTCACCTTCCACACAGAAACAGAATGTATGAGACTTCCACTTGCTGTTGGGCCCTCTGATTCCCCTCAAATTTGAAAGGTAAAGCAGTAAATGTATGTCTGGACTACATAAAGCAAGGAATTTAGGAGCAGATGCAGAGAAGATGTATAGCTGGTGAACACATGCCTGGAGGGTAGTGGACACTTCTAACCATGAACAAAACAATTTGAATGAGGACTGGTACAGAAAAAGCTATAAGAGAAAGGGAGACCCTATCTTTGAGGGAGAATTAGAGAGCTTGACTAGGTTAGTCTAGCACAATGAAAGGGACATGGTGGTGGAACAGCTACACAAAGTATGACACCTGAAGTACTTGAAGCAAATTTGTGGTTCCATAATACGCAATTGGTTCTGTTGGTTGATGTGGGACACCATTCTCCATTGCCTTACTCAGAATGACCTACCTTCCTTAGCTAGCACATTTAGAGGTTAATCAATTCCATTACCACCTACTTGCACTCTTGCTTACAGCCACTAGCCTACATGTATCAGATTTTCAACAACTCGAAAAAACCTGTATAGTTACAGCAGGGCTGGACACCATTTCCTCTCAGAACTGTGGTAAAATCAGCTTTGGATTTGATAAGAGAAACCCATGTTACCTGTGTACCTTCTGGTATAATTTCCTTATAAAACAGAACCCACAGCAGCCCTCCTTACCAAATGCTTTCTCACCCTTGTATGCAGTTTTGATTAAAAGGTTTTCACTTTATGAAGCTGTCCTGATGTCTCTCCAGCTCTCCTCTCTCATGCAAAGTTTTTGTTTACAACTCTTGTAGAATCAGAAATCAGTCCCAGCTGTTCCCTTTGTTATAATTTAGCATCTGGAAAAAGATTTGGTTTACATATACTTGCATGACAAGAATTTATCAGATGAAATTGCCCTCAACTTACATCAACTAACTATTGAATTGCCTTTTTTTCCCCAGCACTTTCAAATATTAAAAAATATGTTACAAAGCATGTTCTGGGTTCCTAAGCAAATTAAAGAGCAAATAAAATGTGTAACAATAGGTTTTTCAAGGGCCACTTGAATAAATAATTAAAAATTCATCATGCACTAAAGCAAATAGGAGTTTGAGTCCTCAGTTAATTCAGTAGCAAAGCTTTCTTTTTAATTTCAGGGTAGAATATATCAGAATCAAGCAGTTCCTATATGACACTGCTTACTTTTATACTGCATGTATTCATCAGAACTGTGGAAATGAACTCACAATAAAAACAAAATCTTAAAATGTTCTCAGAAATCTTCCCATCAGCAATACACTTCGCAATTATTCTAAATCTCAATAAAATTGAAGATTTTGATATAGTATTTTTAATAGATCAATATAAAACCAAGCAATTATGAATGGACAGGAAAGCCAAGTATAAATACAGCTGCTAAAAAAATACACAGTGCCATAATTAAGAAGCTGCAAGCAGTAAAATGTAAATACTCTCCATATGCTGTTAATATCATGGGAAATTAAATATTTAAAGAAGGAAAAGGCTGCCAGCACCACATACCAGCACCTATCAGTTCAGTTTGATAGAATAGCTTTAAGGTTAAGATTTGATTTCAGGAAGAAATTCTTTGCTGTGAGGATTGTGAGGCACTGGAACAAGTTGCTAAGAGATGTTGTGGATCCTTCATCCCTGTCAGTGTTCAAGGCCAGGTTGGCTGAGACCCTGAGCAGCCTGATTTAGTGGAAGATGTCCCTGCCCATGGCAGGGCATTGGGACTACATGATCTTTAAGGTCCCCTCCAACCAAAACCATTTGATCCCACTACGATTTTTATGCAAAGTAAAAACCGTCCAGATCAAGAGAAACTTTCCCAGTTCAAAACAGTTTTGAAAAGCAAAAACTTTTTTCTTGTACTCAAAAATAAATTGAAAAGATATTTTGCCCAGATTTGTCCTTGGATTAATTAAAAAAAAAGAAAAAAAAAAGAAAAAAAAAAAAAAAAAAAAAAAAAAAAAAAAAAAAAAAAAAAAAGAAAAAATAAGAATAGGCTGAAAAGACAAAACATTTATATTTTAAAATCATACATGTTTTTAACCTGGAAGAGTAAAACACTGCTTTCTTTCCAAGGAAAGTTTCCATTATGATCAATTAGGGTTAATTGAAGAAATGGATGCTAAGTGAAAATGTAAATAAAATAAGGATTTTTGTATTTCATGTAGCCAAAATAACTTGAGAATAAATGAATATTAAAATTAAAGTCCTTAAATATGTAAATAATTTACAAAGAAATAACTAATCCAAAAATTAAAGAATTTATTTCTCCTATAGCAATATTCTACTCTAGAAGTTTCCAGTGGATTCAGCTCTGATAAGGATTCCATCAAAGCTAATGAACTAAAGCACACATGGATTTTTCTCCAGTGTACATCTTATTTAACTAAACTAAAGAACATTTCCACTTTTGTTGAATTTGCAGATCTCATTTCTCTAGTAAGTGTTACAATGTTGACACCCAGAGGCTCTTCATTCCCTTAAGGCTTTAGAGTATGAAAAAAAGATCTCAAAAAACTTGTAGGAACATCACTAGGATTGGTAATTTTACCAGTTATATATTAACTGATGAAAATTTTTGGGTTTTGGGGGGTTTTGGGGGGAGTTTGTTGGTTTTTGTTTGTTTGTTTGGGTTTGGTTGTTTTTGTTTGTTTTTTTGGGGGGGGTTTTTTGTGGTTTTTTTTGGTTTTTTTTTTTTTTTTTTTTTTTTGGAGTAGTTGCATTTCCATCATTGTAAAAACTTTCTTTTTACTTTCCTTCTTTCAAGACATTGAAAACCAAGAGCATAATTTTTCTCAGCTTTTGTGGTTTGAATTACCTCTACCATACAGAAAACATTTGCTGATGAGTTCTAGGTTACAAATTGAAATTAGAAATTTTGCAACAATTTCTGGAGAGCTTTGAAAATTTCTGAAAGACTCCATCTGTCAATTTTGCTACTGGTACATGAAAAGGGTGTACCATGAAGGAGCAACCTATCTCCTACTAACTCTGTATTTGAACCAGGGAAAGCCTAACACCTAGCAGGTCCAAATTACGAGAAAGCCAATCCATATAACCCTGGCAAGACAAGGTTAATCTTCTCTTTATAAGGCCTTTCCTCTCATTTTAGCAGATGCTCAAAGATATTTAATGCAAGGAGTTGATTCACCTACATTTTACTGAGCATGGCCCCAAGTTTTCTGAACTTCCTGCTGGCCTTCCAAAAGATTTCTCACTGTGCACAGCACCTGTGGGTGACAGTTCACATGACTTGATAAGAATGATGCCCAGCAGAGAGTCTAAACAATCAGAAAAAATGGGACATACAGAAGCTGTGAGCTCAGAGAGGGTTTTCTAATCTTCTATCTACCCAGACTTAAAGTTCACCACATCTGTATAATGACTAAATTCCCAAGCCCTGTAGAGGACTTAAATCTGTGTTACTTGCTTGGTGTGAAGCAGCGGTTTCTAACGCATCTAAACACAATTAGAGTGAGGGTCTGGATGCTAGAATTTCTAATCCCTTTCCCTGAGAAGTTTTTCTGTGTGTTTAGTATGTGTCTCTTAAGTTGCAGACTTCAAGATCCCAAAACCTGTTGGAATTATAATGCACTTACACACTGTGTTTAACAGTACATTGGACCTGACAACACCTTTACTTAAATACACTTAATAGCAAATAAATTTTGCATATGTAAGAGAAAAATCTGAGTAGTACTATAATTCACTGTGGAAACTCTTAATTGCATAGATACAATAAGCCTTCCAGGCTAAAAGAAGTAGTAGCAGCACTACTAGTAGCAGGAGTAGTAATGATAATAATAGCAACCAGACCCTCTCACTCCAAGATTTCAAGGCTCATTTTGCAGTGCCCATAGTGCCTACCAGAATTATGACAGATTGCAGTATCTGTGTAAGAAAAAAAGAAGCTGACACTGCCAAAAAGACTGCCCAAAACATTAAAAAAAGGTACAAGTAAAATAGCTAATATGTATAAGGTGGTTACTTGTTTGTTGTTTACACTACAATCATAGTATTTTACAAATAATCTTTCATATTTTGAAAAGAAAGCAGATGCAAATGAGTAATTTCCATTACTCTATAGCTGATCCAGCAGAATTTTGAAGCATGAACGTAGCAGAAAACACATGCCAACTTTTTTTTTTTTTATTCTATGATCATTAAACTTTGAGTTTGTTTTGCTGAATCCAGGGCATAAACTGGAGATTGGAAATGTGTTCAGGTACAGCTTTGAAGGCTGCAGTGAGGTGACCTGCCCTACAAGAAAACAAAGCGTGTTGTCATGACTGTCTGAATAATGAATTAGTACAAAGGAAATTATGGCGATTTGCTATTTGAGGCAAAGTATTGTTGTTAAGTGATTACAAATTTTTAGGCAATACCAGAATCAAGGCAATAGCAATTAATAGACAAAGAGATGGAGATATCATCTTTCCCAACTTATATTAAATTAATGATATTGGATATAACCCTTGGAAGACAATATCCTTTAAAATTCCTTAGGGTGAAAAGGGCAGATTCAGTGAAAATTGCTTCCAATATAAATTGCAGTGATTACTCTTTGGGTTTTTTTCACCTTAAAGAGCATTTTAACAGTATTGAATGTGGCTTGACATAAATTTTGCAGAAAGGTACCATGATTAAAATTTCAGTAAAGTAAAAAAATGTTAAAAGTATGTGAAGAAAGTATTTATATAATAATAAAACAGTTTTCAAATGCTCTCAGTCTACTTCCTAATGTCTTATGGGACTTAATAACTTTCTATGTAACCTGAAAAGTAGAACAAAACTGATATAACCTGAAAATACTTGTATTTAATCATTATCTTATAATGAAACAAAGAAATAGCATTCGTGCTTCAAACAAGCTTGGTTTGCCCTGAAATGGGCTGACTTCAGAAAAAACTAGAAAGTTCAAAACCAAAACAGTAAGCAGAATATATTTTTTTCTAATCTTTGCTTAATATATAAACACAAAGACATAAAAAGCAGACATTTTCTTGGTTGGCTTGGCACTGATGGTGGTATATAAGAACAGACAACTCACATATGTGATGCCTAATTGCATTTTTCAATCATTGCCTAAGATAGTGAATAAGGAATTGCAGAGATGCTAAGAAATAACAACAGTTTTCTGATTTTTTTTCAGATTCCTATTTGTTAAAAAATAGAGAAAAGAGCTTTTTTCATTATTTATTTTTCTAACCTTTTTTTTTTTAAACAATGTAAGAAGGCTTCCCACCAGGCCATTTGTTCTCTGCTAGGAAAAGGATGAAAGTGGAAAAAACATTCAAATTGAACCCATAAGGATACAGTTTTTTCTCATTTTTGAATGAGGGCTACAATTTCACTAAAGTAGCAAAAACTAATAGGCCTAGGTGGAAAAGAAAAAGAAAACAAACTCTCTACTCTTTCAGGAAAATAAATGAAATTTCAAAAGATACCTTGTTTAGTAATTGCTGCAAATTTTATCAACATAGAATTATAATAAGAAATGAATTCTATCCTTTATGTTGGCTACATCCCTTCAAAGGAAAAATAGTCCTTTCATTTCATGGATAAAAGATTAGTAACAATATAGATCCAGGTCCAGTACTTCTAGATATTCCATTGATTTCCAAGCATCCAATATTCAGATTTTTGATTTTATTTTTTTATGACCAGTTTATCTGGATGTTACCTTTTGGACTTATTGTGTCTACTTTCATGAGGAAGCAGAAATTTTCTGGCACAAAACAATCTGGCAAATGCACAGATTTAGCTCCAATCCTAAAGGCGTTTTCTGCCAACAGGAGATATCTTATTCCGACATATTTAATTCTTTTAGCCTTAGTATAAAGAGCTTTTTTTGTTGTCAAAATATAAAAGTTTTCTGCAAATACCAGTACTTGAAAAACCAGTGAACATCTCATTTCATTACTTTCTGGGGTCACTTAGATTAACATAACCATTTAAATTAAAAAAAAAGTATGTCTGGATGGTCAAGATAGTGGATTAAAGAAGATAGTACAAATTCATTTCACTGAAGCTCCCAAAATTTGCTGTGCTTGTATAGAAAATATTGCTGTTATTTCAACTCAGATTATTCTCCTATTTGAGAATGCTCAAATGTATATAGTTTGTCATTTCTTTAAAAAAACAAGTGATTTTGACCTTTCAGACTTTTACTGGAAATTCAGAAATTAGGTAAATCATACAGAGTTGATGCCTGACATTCAATAATCTTAGTTTTGGAAAATATTAATTTTGTAATAAATTAAAATGGTTTAAAAATATATTTATTATTGATATTTTTAAATTTTCCTTTTGTCTTTCCTTTAGCTTTGTGAAATACACATGCACGTGAAAAAGAATACTGAATAACTTTTTAATAATGTCATGAAGTTTGTGAAAGCAAAGAGATCAATGTGAAGGCTAACTTCATCCAAGTAAAATCTGTTTGTCTTTAGAAAGTATTTTTAAATATCCATTTACATGTGCAAGAAAAAAAGAAATTTCTATTTCAATTACTAAAAACAGACATAAAAGCTAAATTTTAGCTGTTAATCTGAAAACCTAAGAGTTTACTTTTAACAACAACGCAAACATTTTGGCATTTTTACCATTACTGTTCTCAGGTGAAGTCAGGAAATATTTTATCCACCTGAGCAAAAGGAAATCAATAAAAATTTAGCCAGAAGTGTGACTGAAATACACTTTAGTCTGGGGAATGAAATTCAGAGCATCGCTTTAGGCTTGTTATGATTTTAAATGCAGATATTATTTGTATTAATGTCACAACATGAAATTTATAAGTTCTTAAGCAATAATATAAATTTATTGTGCAAAATTATCTGACTTCAATCAATAGGCCCATCCTGAATCCCAAAATTACTCAGTCCATAAAAAGCATATATGCTGGTTTTGATTCCTTACTAGTTCCTCTGTGCTTTCTGTTCTTTTTTCATTTCTTGTTTGTCCTCTCTTAATATAGGGAAAGAAATCTGTTTTCATTCTTTTCCAGCGATTTGGGCCCTGTGTAAAGCTTTGTGGGGTTAGAGTTTGTCAAGGATGGAACAAGTTGATAATTCCTAAGACTATGTTTTATTAGCCATAATTTTCATTCAGATTTTTAGTGACATAAAGTCTACTCAGGAAATCTTGGTCTGAAATACCATTGTGGTGGCTCAAACCAATTATTTTCAATTTATCTTGGTTCTTTCTTTGTTGTGTTGTATTAATATCAATAGTACCAGACATTTGGAATCAACATATAAAGAGTTGAAATGACAGCATCAACAGCATCTTTTGATCCAGAATAGCAATAAAATCTCATAACCAATATTTTATGTAAACTATTTCATACAATCAATGAAAACAACCACCCCATGTAATGTGTTCAGAAAATCTTGGTTAGTGCAGATTTGGACCAGTCAAAGTTTTGTTTAATGAATTATTTGAAAAGCTGGCATTCTATCTGAATATTTGGCAAAATTCAGGTAAAGAAAATTATTTGGATTATTTGAAACTCTTGAAAACTTCTAAAATAATTTTCTGTTCAGTTTGTATTTTGAATTAACATCATGACAGACTTTTTGGAAATGAGTGTCTAGGAATATGTACTATTGACCACTGTATATGAAAGAGGCAAGAAATAAAGTCTTTCTTAGAGACTTGAAAAGATGTTCACGATCACAGAACTTAAAATTCATAGGAGATTCCCACCATCCCGGTATCTGCTGGAAAGAGAAAAAGCCAGGATGCAAAGCAGTTCAGGAGATTACTGGAATTTCTTGGCATCAATCTCTTCATGCAGGTCACAGTTGGCTCAAGGGTCACTTGCTATGCCCAGGTGAGGGGGGGATGGCACAGAATGAGAAGGTCAAGGGCAGACATGCAGTCAAGTGATGGAGACAAATATTGCCTGATCAAACTGATTGCTGCCTGGCTTTGTGCACAGCTGGGGAAGTGCTGGACACCTTGACTCAAGTCAGGTGTTTGACAGAGTCTCCCATGGTGTTTTTAGAGCTAAATTGGTCAGATATGAATTGGACAAGTAGAAGGGGCTGAGGCTGAGGAAACTGGCTGCATCACCAGGCTCAGGGTCCCGTGATCGACAATATGAAGTCTGGATGGTTACCAGGAGTATCCCTCAGAGATAAATAGAGGGGACAATATTATTAAATGTCCTTACTAGGATGGAGGAAACTGACTTGAAGAGAGCAGCAGGAAGTGGGGTGGAGGGGTGGGGCGTGGGCTTACAGTAAAGATGACCAAATACTAAAAAACATTTTCAGCAGAGACTGTGAAGTCTCCATCATTGCAGATATTCAGGATTTTCCTGCACAAATACTGTCTAGGCTCTAACTGGCTTTGAGCAAATGTGTGTATCTTCCTGTATCCCCCTAAATCTTATCCATTTTACAAATTCAACGATTTTATAACTATGTAAACAGATCCTTCTCCTTGAAGTGATTGAAAGAGTAAAAATAGATCCATTTTACAACTCTATAATTCTGCATCTCTTTCATCAAACATTCCATTGCTATCTGGAGTTCCAGTGATATTTGCCACAGAGAGCACCTCTGAGCCTGATTTAACCTGTAATTGAACAGTTTGTATATCTGCTAACATTATTACATTTCCTTGTTGTATTCATGCTTTATTACATGTTGTAGGACTTTTAGATAGGGTTTTTTTCTGCTTACTCATTATTCTCCCTATTTTTAAAAACTTATACCAAAATAAATTTTAATTTTTTTATCTTTTTCACTCTTAAAGGAAATAAAGTGACTTCCAAGAGAACAGTACAGTTTGTTAAACACCAAAAAAGTAGTTTAAATAATTTCATAGTTATGACGAGAAATTTGGGGGTGAAACATCACTGTTAAGTCATCCTTAAGACCCAGTATGAGGAAAACATGAAAGTAATTACTCCAAATATTAGCATTTATATATATCAAGTATTGCAAATTTTCTTCAATGTGAAGGACTCTTCAAACAAAAATATTTAAATATTTTGTAAATAAGTTAAATGATGTGAATATTCTTTTTGAAGTTCAGAGGCACTTGCTCATATGAAATACAGCAGTCAAAGAAAAGAAACTATATATTGCACAGTAGAGCATAATGCAAGCAATAGGCATAAATCAAGAAATCATAAATTTAATAACTAGGGTAACTGTCTTTCTCTGGTGTTTAGAGAAAATAAAAATTGTTTTGTATGTGTTCCTTTCATCCACTTCTCTCTTTTCTGTCAAACTCATAAAGAGCATTTTGAAAGAGATCATTTGCAACTTTCATGGTGGCAGTAGCGTTCCTCAGCCTAAGATTACTCTTTCAACACAAAACATAATTTTTCTTTTACTCAATTTTTCCTTTTTGCAATTCTTGTCTTAATCACAATATTTTATTTAAAAAAAAACCCCAAAACATTTTGTTCCTGGTGTATTAAAAAGGGTGAGAGATAATGATATTTTTCCCTACCAAGAAAAGTAGGGTTTTTTAATCAAAGAATGATCATATCAAAGGTATAACCTACCTTTAACAAACCTGGGTTGTATTTAATACCACTTTATATGTATAACCGGGGCCTTTATTCTGCTTTTCTTGAAAACTGAAGAGAGATCATGTTAGACCCTGAGAAAGCTCAGTTGGTTACAGCATGGTGCCACTAACACCAAAGTTCAATCCCTGTATGGGCCATTAAATCAAGAGTTGGACTCAATGATCATCATGGCTCTGTTCCAACTCAGACTATTCTTTGATTTGCTGTGATTAGTATCTCTACAACTGCTGAGATTTAATTCTCCAACCTCCTTTTTAATTACTTATAGAACATTAGAGAGTAGAGAGTACTACTCTACTCTATATTTATTGATTAGGCTTGGTACACAATTGTTTTCATGAGTCAATTCTTTTAGAAGTAGGATAGATAATACTTTATTTTCACTATTTGAGTATACTGATCTGTTAGAGATTTGTTTCCTTCCTTCTGTGTATAATCTTCTAAATCTTTCTTTTCATTGACCATTCTGCCTCTGTTCTCACATCAGCATTATAATTTTAATGAAAAGGCTTTTTATCAATGTTACTAGTCTTAGATGCTCAACATAAAATCTTTCATTGTCCCTAAAAAATCCAGTTCCTGCATCTCCAAAGACCTACAGCTCTGTTAAAGCCTAAACCATTAAATCCTGAATATATCTGCAGTAATACTTCTTCAAGTGCAGTCATAACCAAATGCCAGAAACAGTAACTATCTTGGTTTCCTATTTTTCCACTAGTGGAAATGAAAAAGATTACCTAGTAATTTATTCACAGAAAAGAAAAAAAGATGGGGAAAAAATCTAAATGTATCTTGACAAGAAGCTGTGATGAAATATCACTGATAAGAACAGTTTCTTCCTCAAAAATATTGGCTCCCCAGTGAAGACCCAGTAGAGTAGTGGCAGAAGAACAGCTACCAAGTAATTCTAAAAGAACTAAATACTCTATAGAGAAGTTGAAAACAAAAGGCCCTTTGAATTTCTCTTCTGACAGACATTGTACCCAAAAGCTGGGAAATTATACTAAAAAAAAAAAAAAAAAAAAAAAAAAAAAAAAAAAAAAAAAAAAAAAAACCACCTGTTTGCTGGGGTAACTTAGTGTGTGGAAAAGATAGAAGAGTCAAATCTGGAATTTAGACTTTAACCCAAATTAACAGGACAGGAAGAGTGTGTGGTGTACTGTTTTGCTTGTGGTCTCATTACTTCTTTCAACCTTCCTACAGCAGTACATTAGCAAATGCACACAAAGGTGAGTGACAGTTTCTCAGACTAAAAGGTGTGAGAATTCTAAAATATATAATGGTTAGTTAGTTTTGGCTTCTCTTAGTCCCTATATTTGTTCATAGTAGCTGAAAGGAGTTATAAAACCTGTATCTAAACTACAAGGTGCCAGCCCTATTAGACATTCACATTTGGCTTGATGCACCCACTCGTGACACACGGGCTTGTATTCAGAACCAGAATGGCCCTGAAGTACTTATGAAATCCATGAAAATCACAGCCAATTAGGATAATAATACAATTTATGGCTGTAATTAATGTTAAACTGCCCTAAGGTGCTGGGAATGTTCAATTGGTCATATAATGTCTCAGCCCCAACTTCAGTAGTGTTGCAGCCAAATATTATCTTAATTAAAAAACATAAAGAAAGGTCCTCACTTGTGAAATGCATGCACCCACCCAGCTTTGGTGGAATTTCAGAAGCAGAAGCAGCTTCCAGTGAGCTTATATCTGACAGAGTTCCTGCCGCTGATACTGCCTTCTCCATGGCAAGTATCAATGAGGAAGGATTTTGGCTAAATAATGTTCTAAAAGTACTCATCTTTCTCATGCAGGCTGGGACTTCTGCTTTATTTATGGGCTTAATTGCCTGTGTGCATTGTGTGCTGCTAATCTCACTCTTCCAGAGAGACTGAAAAATAGTCAACTTTAACAACCTCCTTCTTCCAAGGCACTATGATGACCTTCCCACCAGCACATAAGGAAGTCTCTTACAGAACTTGGAAACACTGTGCTCCAAGCAGGATAAGTAGAGAGGTTTATGAGGTGTCTTCTGCATCTCCAAAGCCTTTGCATGTGCACGTATTTCTATGTGAATTAAGTATTCCAGCTTCTTGGCAACCCATCTATCTGAACTGCCCGAAAACGAAATTGTCTTCCCCTTCCCTTTCCCCTACTCCAGTTTGGCCATGTGCACATAATGATTATATTCCCAAGAAATTCTTTAACTTGTCTGTAAAACATGATACTTATTGCATTTTAACAGGATATAACAATATTTCCATATTAAACTCTCAATATAGATTATTACCATTATGTGCAGTAGATAGCAATAAAACCACCACCTGGTATTGGGCTTTTGCAAACCCCTTGGCTTATTTTCCTTGTAAAAACAAAATAAATGTACATCAAGAACCGCTGTTACACAAAGAAAAGAAATTACGTTCACTTTTTTTGCACAATGCTTATGCTCATGCAACAACTGTGCTGGCTAAAAAGATTGGAAATACAGCACTTCTTATAACTAAGGGTTCCCAGAGAGGATCCACTCCCTGGAGAAAAAATGAAGAAGGTTCTCTATCATTTCTCTCAATGTTACTTGGTTATTGCTGCTGCTATTGGTGACAATAAACAGCAGAAAGGCTTAATGGCTGTCTGAGAATCTCAATGCAGTACGGTCTGTACATGAACAATTTTTTTTCCCAGCACTCAGTCTCACTCAGCCGTGCTTTTCACACTTGTTTTTTTTTTTCTTCTTGCAAGCATTCACCATCTTTTCAGAACATTTCACAAATACTACATTCTGCAGTTAAATTTGCTCTTTCAAGCACTCTTATTTCAAGTGCCTACAAAGACAAAATTTGGTAACTTATTTAGGCTTTAGCAGCAGCTATTTTTTTATCAAAAATAGTATCCAAATATTGTCCACATCTATAGTAAATTTTTTCTTAAAGTTTCAGCACAGTTTCTACTCTTTTTGGAAGATCATCTTAATTTATTCCTTGTTAAGGTGTTCATAATACCAGAGTTTTAATGAGATCACCATGTTATAGTGAGTGTGAACAATAGGAATAATCTTGATGAATCTCGCTAGCTGAAAATACACTTGAACAAAATTTCTGTTTGCTCAGAATTTTTAGATAATCAAAATTATAAAGATTCATGGAAAGAGACAGTGATAAAATTCGAATAAAGGAATCTGGACAGGAGCCTTATAAAACTTGTCTGTCAGGTTTTCCTACTTTCTTGGCAAACTTGCCTACCAGACTGTTGTGTGTGATTTGAAATACTGGGGCTTCTGTGATCTCTGCTGGGGGCAGATCACTAGAAAGACTGCCTTGGAGTAAGGATGCCGTTCCCTTTCATCAATGCATCAAAGCTTCTGGGTTTTGTTGGGGTTTTTTTGGTTTTTTTTCCTGTGTGGAATGCAACTACATATCAAAATTCTTCCCCAAACCACACTATGTTTTTTACTCTTTTCTCTCAATATGGTTGGGCAAGTACAATGGACATTCATGAGATATCCCAAAATTAAAGAAATGGTCAGTTTGGGGCTACATCACTACACTTCCTAAAATGCACACAGATTGTTTCTGGTGACCAATATTAGACATCTGAAAAATTCCCTTCTGCTAAAAGAAGCATCACAAACACCATAAAAGAGCTTCGCTGCTGCCTGAACAACAGCAAACAGTCACATGCATGAAATATTGCTCAAAATACTCTGCTTTAGAGACAAACATGTGGACATATTTACTTGCAGATATTTCAAAAGAGAGATACTTTGTGGTGAGATATTGGAGAGTTTTTTCCTTTTTTTTTGTCCACTTTGGTTGTCAGAATCTCTATTTTTTTCCGTATTATTTTTGAATGCAAATCCAAAACCTATTCTACCATCATCATTAGTTTTACATTTATATTGAAACACTTCAACGTCTCAGAGTCAGGAATGTTGTAGCATCAGGAGTTCCTCACCAACCAAATGCTCTGGGAATACAGTTTCTTGTCTCTCATGATCCTTGCTTAGATGATCAGACATGAATTGCAGACCTAATAAATCTTAGAAAAAAATAGTGATTGCCTGGGAGATTAATTTCTCTCCAGTACAAGAGAGATGATGAGGAAGATTCATGTGACTTTTGAGTTTAACAAAGGAACAAATCCATGTTTTTCAAAGTCCTAAATTGACTAATCTGGCAGGGTTGGATTATTTTAACAGATAGTTTGGTAGAACAATTTCACATCCCATTTACAGATCAATCTGTACTGTAAACATATCAACAAATTTGTATAGTGTACTCTGGTAAAAGCAGCATTCCAGCCATTTTAAGCAGCAGAGAGTAAGGTAACAAATACACAATAACTAAAGAGAAGCAAGAGTAATTCTCATGAAGCCACTGTCCATGAATATTAAATGGATACAAGATGAAAATACAGGGAAGAATTTTTCTTCCATTATTTTTAACTTGCAATTGTTTGGCCTTATTCAGAAAGGAGTAGTTCCTCTTTCAATTTACTTTATCTACAAGTGTTGGAGTCCAGGGCATCCCTCTGGGCGCCCTGGGAAGTCACAGACCTCGGTAGACAGGCCTGAGACCCGAGAAAGAGGGTCTGGGGTCTGTGCAGGGGGGTTTGCCTGGCACAGAGCCCAGGAAGACACAGTCTTTGATTTTGGTCCATGAGAAAACATCTAAGAGAGAGAAGAATTGCAAGTCACAAAGGTGTGACAGTGAGTAGTGTAGTTATCACTGTGCAGAAGATTTTGTAGTTTGGATTTTTAGAATGTAGATGCAAAGGGACAAGTTGGAGATTTTAGGGCAGTGCCCTGGGTTCTTCTTCTTCTCCCTTGGCATCCATCTTCTGCAGTGACGTGGGCACAAAGTAGTTTGAGTGGATTGGATCAAAGTAGAAATGACCCTGTTAGTATAGGTGATAGACATTGGCATAGAATTGTAAACAATGAGTACATAGTTATCTGTATAAGAGGTAGTGACCTCCCATCACAGGGGGGAGTCACCTCGTGTCCAGGCTGCTGTGAACATCTTGGCCAGACACTGAGAATTGTAAGATAAGAACTAATAAACAACGCGAGAAACCAGAAAACCAAGACCTTGAGACTCCTCTTCATTCTCGCGCTGAACATCGAGCACCGAGCTCAGCACAGAACACAGAGACACAGAGTCAGACAGCAGACCCTAAATCCTTCAGAGGTCAAGAGGAAAAATCACTCCCTCGAGCCCACACGAACCACCAGCCAGCCTTGGAATCTTGGGTCGAGGAATGACCAGATAAAACCCGACAACAAGGAGTGATGTCCCAAGTCTTTTTGTGATACTGGTTCTCTTTTACCTCATGTAGAACAGCATAACTGAAGCCAGATTCCATATGGTTGTAGGATCATGGAAACAGGAAACAAAAGCTATTGTCATTACTGTGGTTTCACAACTTTTGGTTAATACCTTCCATCAAAGCTGCATATCAACATTCTTCCCAATGGAGCAAAACTGTGACCAAGAATTCAATTATCTGAAAGGAGAGGATTTTTAGTTCTTTCTTTTTAGTTTTATTATACACAGTACAATCTCCCTACCAACTCCTTGTTATCTGACACAGTGATTTTTTTTTAACACATTTTTTCTGACAAACCAAAGTCAGTTCAAACCGAGAAATTTCTTTTTAGATATTGTTTTTTTTAACAAGATCTACTCTCAGAAAGAACTGTCCTTTCAAACTCATCCCACTATTTAGGTATGTGTGCAATTCCTATTGACTTTAAGAGGATTTGAAGAATGTGCTTAAGAACTTAAGTAAGAAGGTATGGAACAGGCATAGGTGCTTTCAGGTGGGTCTTAAGCAGCCTTAGCATGTAACACCAGAAAAATCACACAAAAGAAGAAGTAGATATTTTGAATTTTGAGGCACTGAATGCTGCAAATCTTCAGCATCTCATATGCTAGCATTACTCTTTTTATTAGTATAGATCACAGTTCCAAAATAATTATGAGATTATAAGGGTATATTATATGTCTTTGGTATATACTTTATTATTCTGCCTATCAAGACATTATAGCCATCATTTTGCATATTTATCAGCATGATGCCTGATTTCTCCAATCATTATAGCCTTACTTTTCAGAGAAATAAATAAGATAATGATATCTGCTGTAAATTGATGGGGCATGGTCTTGTTCAGAGTGGATTCTTGAATTTAGCATTTTTGGCAGTTCTCATGAAGTGAAGTATAATAGATTGAAGAAACTCATTGCAAGCAGACTGTTTAGAAATTTTAGAATTAAATAATTACTTATGCCTAAGAAGCCACCAAGCTAGTACATGAGGATATTTTTCTTTTATGAATAATTTTGAATGTTGCATTCTGATGATTAATAAAACTTTCATATTTATGTAAAAAAGGGAAAGAAAAACAATGCAGTGAAAAATGTTTATTCTTGTTTTTAACATTAGCTGCCATCATTATTCTGAATATAATAGGATCACATAGCTCCAAGTTACTATTAAAATGGTAGCATTTTTATATGTAAAAATTTAAAAATATTTGCTGTTAGAAATTCAGTTTAATGTAAAAAAATATATATTCATTTCTTATGAATATATTTCAAGCAGTATAAATTCTGTGCATCTCTTTAAAGGAAAATAAGCAATATTAGTCCACTAAGAGGAATTGCTCTGCAGCTTAGGAATAATTTAATCCCATTTTTTGATTAGCAGCAGTGTAAAGTTTTTACAAGGGAGAGATGAATCAGATCTTTACATGTTTTTCACTTATGCCATGACACAGTGTACTAGAGGCATATAAAGGACTCATGAAACCAGGAAGCAATCCAAAGCTATTTCTATGGAAACAAGCTCTGGCTGTAGGGAAGGCAGTAAATCAATCTCCTTCATGTTGTGTTTGAGACATGTTTGGATATTTCCAACACTTGGCTGCCAGGTTACCTAACCAGCCAGTGTCTCAGGATTTAGTGCTACTGACTGAATTCTTTGCACACTGGATGCACAATGCTGGTTTTGACTGTGAAAAACAGGCAGGCATGATTTTTCTTCTCTTATTTTTAATTGCAGAAACAGCATGTGTTGACTTTTGCTATGTTGTTGCACATTACATACCCTTTTTCTTTTCTAAAAGACCAAACCCTCAGGTAAGAAAACCAATGAAGAAACAAAAATCCCAAAAGTTGTCTCAACAGCAACAACAAAACTCCACTTGGAGTTAAATAGAGATAGTGCAATCAAAGTAAAGCTAAGCTCCCCTTCTACCCAGGGACCCAGAATGATGCCATCATCAAATTGCTGTTGGTGAGCATAGGCTGCAGAGGGCAATGTCCCTCAGCAAAGCACTGTGCTTCCCAAAGAGGGGTCCAGTCGACCTTTTAAGTGCAAATTACCATTTCCTGAGTTGTCAGGTTCTTTGTAGTGTGAAGAATCAGGTCTTAATCACATTAAAGTGATTAAAAGAACACTGGATAAGTATTCTACATGTTTAGTGAATAACAAGGTTCTCATAATATTTTAAACAAAATTAAAAGTTGTTATTTCACAATTTAACCAATAAAATAAAAACCTGAAAGTTTGCTTTGGTTTTAACTGAAGAACAGAAAATTCAAGATACCAAAAAGAATGCAGAACCAGGTAGGGATAGAAATTCTCTTATTCTCTGTGGAAAAGAAAAAGAAAAAGAAAAAAAAAAAAAAGAAAAAAAAAAAAAAAGAAAAAAAAAAAAAAAAGTTAATCAACCTCAGTTTTTCCATGAAAATATCAGCCAGCTACATTGGAGAGCAATATTCAAGACTTAAGGAATATAAAGTCTGCTTTTCCATTCAGTCTCTCTACAGATGAACAAGGTTGGAAAAGCTCCATGCAATATTGCCAACCACAAGCCTTCAGAAAACATGAAGCCAGTCTCTCTAAATTGTATGACCAGCTTTTAAACCAAAAAGTCTTCAAACAGGAATAAATAATGTACTTTCCTTATTGGTTAAGTTATTTGGGTCTGATACACCCTTCTCAGAACAAGAAGATTTTTGTTGAGAAATGAAAGTCAAACATGCCCACTGGACTGCAGGACTAGAAAGAAAGGAGAGCTAAATGGAAATGAAGTAAAAGAACAGGAAGTAGGGATACAACTGGATAAGAAACTTCAGTAAGAGAGAAAAGTGAAAGATTAAGATGTAAAAGGGACTGCAGTTTGTATGCTGTGTAACATGGTGTTTTGCCTATATTGCTTCAGGCCACAGAGGTGGTAAAAATCTCTTAAAAGTCATTCTGCTCTACTCAAAACAACGTGTGGATGCTGAGTGTTGAATTCTAATATACACACACAGAGTATAGCTCCACACTGTCATTCTCTGACTCAAAGTCACACAAGCATAGATTGCCTATTTGGTGCATTAACACCAGAGTTTATTGGACAAGATTCTGTCTACCTCCATCTGGAGCTCACAACAGCTTCAGTTAAGTACACGATGTTATGACTAACAAGTTGGAGTTCTATAAATATCTAATATCTGCTACAAAGTTATGAGTGACTGCTCTAAGAAAAGTGCATAGAGTGAAAGAAAAAAGACATCAGAGGTTTATCACGATTTTTGAATAATGACAGAAATAACATTTTCAAATGAAGAATAAAGTAATGAGAAACATCGTCGAGCTGTTTTATGTTTAGTCAGGTATTCAGATATTCCAAAACCTCTGCCTAACTATATTCTCAGATCCTAATGCAGTATTCATATCCAAAATAACCAGGTTTTTGGTATTTAGGATAACATAAATACACTGACTTAAAATTTCCCATCTCTTCCACCTACTCCTCCTCCTTCAATGCTTTTAACACACACTGAATATTATTTTTTTCCATTGAGCTCTCTTTTCAACACAGTTCCCCTCTCTTCTCAGACATAAATGAGGTGCTGGGCAATGTTCTGACGTCAATGTGGTAATTGCCCCAGGGGGGGAAACAGGAGTTTAAAATAGAAATAGAGACACAGACAGACACCTTCATTTAGACACCTGTGGGTGCCAACAACACTGATAGACCCAGACTTCTGAGAACCTGTGGCAGACTTCAGATGCCACATTGCTCTCTGAGCCCTGTAATGGCATTGTTCTCCCTGTGTCTTGGCAAGGACTGAGCTACAAAATTCAGGACTGGCATTGGACTTGGAGCTGCTCCAAAGTTTTCCAAGATGCAGGGGTATGGCTGAGGTCTGAATCTAACTACAAGTGATTTTTTCTTTGAAGGTTGTTTCTTGCATATTAAGCATTTCCTCTTACTTTCATTTATTATAAGACTGAAACTATTTACAGATCTCTGGGTAAATGACAATCTAATGTTTAATTTCTTCAACATCTCTAATGGAAAATCTCCTGAAAAAAAGGAGCAATACTACCAACAGTCACACAGAGTGTTCTAGTCTGTCAGAGTTAAAAGAAACTTAAAGACATAACACCTAACAAGGAATCTCCAGAGATAGGAGGCTAAGTTCTGCATTTATTTCTCTTCTCCATTTCTGTTTTAATTTACTACAAACATTAATTAAGATCAGAAAAGGTGCAGAGTAGCTAGATAAAGAAATAAAAAATGGTTTGTGAGGAGATGCGAGAAAGTTTGGCTTGTTTAGTCTCAACAAAACATGTCTGAGAAGAGACCTACTGAGTGTTTCTAAAAGAATCACCACATTAACTGTCAGATAATTGCACAAGGCAAATGGGAATGAATTGACAATATATTTAGATTGGAAACTGGAAGATTTTTTTAATCATCTTTGAACAGAAGTTCTGGAATGTCCTAATATACAGAGGTTGTTGGGATTTTTTAAAAGGCAGCTTTATAAATTTATGCTTGAATTTAAAAAAAAAAAAAACAACAAAAGAAGGTAGTTCTTTGGTCAACAGAGAAAATAGTTGTAGCTTTTCATCAAAGAATGCTAAAGATCAAAAACCATAAATGAGTTCAAGAGAGGACCAATAAATATTTTCAAAAGAAGTCCACAGAATGTTTCTAAACTTATAAAAAACATGACGCTGAAGAAAAATCACACTGGGGAAACATCATATATATTTACCCTGTTGTTACTTTTCTCTCATGGCCTGAAGGTGATTTACAACATAGATACATCAGTTTCTGAGAGAACTCTGTACCTTGCAGACTTTCTTCATAAGTCATACCTCTATTTTTTAGGTAATCCCAGTGGAGTTGAAGACCGAACTATATTCAAGTTATTCTCTACTCTAAGAAAGAAGCAGAGGAAGGACCAGGAGATCTGCTGCAGTTTTTCGTGTGCAACTCCACAATGTGTTGGTACTTGTGATCGTAATGTCTTTATCATCAGGTCAATGTGTTCTGCTCATCTTTGTCTACCTCCAAAGAAATCTTTTGCTCCAAAATTCAAAAAGTACTTTCCTTAAATATGGCCAGGCAGTAGATGTTGCTTGAAGAGTACATCAATCTTTAAAAATTAGATACAGTGTCCACCTTAATCAGGAAGCAGGCAACCTGAAAAGAGGCCTTAAACACTTTTTGGTCTACCTCTTGCAAAGACTTTGGTTTGGTGAAGAGACCAGGGATGTCTCATGCTGGACACAGATGTTCCTTCCAACAGACCCAACTGAGGACAAAGATGAGACCATCAGCCAAGCTGGTCTTTCCTCTGCAGAAACATTCAAGAAAGAGCATAACATGCTCTTTGAGAGAGAAGAAGTATGGAAAAATATCTCTGTGAACAACAAGATAAGAGAAGGAGGAGATTCTCCTTTAGCCCTCAGAAGACTCCCATATGGTCATGAGAAGACTCCCATATGGTCATGGAGCATATGGTCATGCCCTGAAAAAACTGCTGCCCACAGGAGCAGGCTTTTGGCAGGGACTATGGCCCATGGAGGATCCATGCTGGAGCAGAGGAAAAGTGTGAGGAAAAAGGAGAGATAGAGAGAAAAATTATGAATGCAACAGTTATTACTCAACCCTCCTCCCTAGGCTTGCTTGGATGGTGTGGTGGTAAAGGAAATAGCGGTGAAAGAGTAAACATGTGCCCAGACCACAAAAAAACAAAAAACATGGAGGAAGAGGTGCTAGTCCAATTTGTCTTTGTTTCTAGCTACACAGCTCTATTTTAATTGGCAGAAAGTTAGTTTAACTTTCCTCAAGCTATGTCTGCTTTGCCCACAACAGTAACAGGTAAATTATCTCGTTATCTTGACCCACAGCTTTTTCATCTGCTTTTATCTACTGACCTATTGAAAAGGGCAAGTGAGAGAGCAAGTGGGAGTCTAGAGGCTAGTCAAGGTCAAACCACCTCATCATTAAAGCCAGTTCTTGTCAAATATACTGAAAAAAAATAACTTCAAAACAACTTGAAGGAAATTTTGGGAAGCAGTGTTGATTATCAAATCATCTTTGAAGAGTTTCTCAAAAGTTTTTTAATTTCTTATTTTTTTCTTTTTTTTTTAGCCATAGAGAACTTAAAAGGGGGGGAGGGGTTAATTTAAAAAAACACACAACCAAAAAGCCCCATATTTTTTCGTGTAAATCCCTCCCATTTTTAGACTACTCCAGTTCTTGCAATTTAATTAGTATTCTTAACGCTTCCATTGTGTTTTTTGTGGCATTGTGAGAAGTATTTATTTTCCATGTAGTATACAAAAAATCAAGTTCTTGGAGTCAGTCTGGGTATCTTATGATAATCAGAAAACCCATGTCATCATTATGGACAGAAATCTGTAGGGCAGAGTAGGGCTTTTGACTTTTAAACCTCATGTTGACTGCTAGCTGCTGTCCTCGCTGACAAAGGCACTAGATATCCCCTGCAGGAAGCTGTGTATCTGTCAAAAGAGCAAAGACAAAAAAAAATATTTATAGCTGCAGCACAGAATCAGGGGACTGTGAAGCCACAGTCTAAAGTATGGTGGAAGATGAAGGGAGAGTAACTGGCTTCCCTTGCAATTTTCCTCTTCATCCTTCTAGCTATGCTGAAAGCATTCAGCATAATCTTTCTTCCTTGATATAAGTTAAAAAGAAATATCCATATCAGTTATGGGACCTTAAATTAGCCACAGTTTTAAGTCACAGAAGTAGCTGAAGACTTTTAAATACCTCATGGTATTGATTATGAGAGTTTATACTCTATAACATTTAATTTTGAGGATGTATTAATATTTGTTGTTGTCAACAAGTGTTTCCCAGGAATCTTTGCAAAGCCAATCATCCTCTCTCACAGTCTAACACTTTTCTGTAATTTCCAAAATTTAAATAAACCACACTCAGCTTCCTCTGGGCCTTTAGATAAAGGATATGTGTTTATGTGTTTAGATACATGTTTTTGTGTCCTTTTGGATGTCTGACAGTCTTGCTGATAGGAGATTTCTGCCCTCATGCTGCAAGATTGCCATCTTTCTCACTCCCAGCCTGCCTCATACCAAAGACCAGGCACTGCCTTGTCCCAGTAACTGGGCATGCAGAAATCTCCCTTTCCTGCTGGGGGAGTTTCCTCACTGTTAGGTGTTTTCACTTCAGTAGTGTCCAAGGCAAACTGGCATCCCTCATCTCTGCTGCCCACAAACATCTTTCTAAGTGAATGTAACATTCTTCAAACTGAACAGACAAAGCAGTAATACCATCCATCAGCCATAACATCACACCTTATTTGTTTAAAAATCCCAAACAGATACATCTTTCAAGACACTATTTCTTTGTAGACACTCACATAGAGGTCTTCAGTGCTGAGTACAAAAGCATGAGTTGTTGACACAACACGTCCAACTACAGAACTAATCCCACAGTTTGCAGCTCAGATTCCTTTTTTGAAGTGCAGCTGCCTAGTGACCCTCTAATTCACATTGTTTGTTAGAGTGAGCTCCATTTTGTAATACCAGGAGTCCTGTGTGTACTCCTCTCCCCACCCCACTTCCTTCAACCTCTAATTTATCAGCAGTTTTCCTCTTACTTTGTATGTCACGTTTCTCCACATCCTGGCAGAATGTGTGTACCAGGGTAAGGGTGTGTGTAGTCTTGTTACACAAGAGTGTCTGGACTCTTGGGAAAACAGCTACTATGAACAGCACAGTAAAATTATAGCCTGGTTTTTGTGACCTTGGAGGAGTGAGAAAAAATGTGCTTTCCAGAATTAAGTCTACATCTTCTTTGTCTCCAACTGCAGTTATTTTATAGAGCATTATTGGTTAATGGCAGTGAAACAGTTATTAGCAATTTATGATGAAAGGAAATCAGAGTTTTGGATGATTAGAGGTAGGGTTTCAAAGACCTTGGTTGCTTTGTTTTTCTTCAAGCAGATTTTTTTTCTGATTTAGAAGACTAGAAATTATATATACAATTAAATAATTCAAGAAAACACAATTCACTGTTGTTTAATTTCAACTACCAGAGGAAAAAATAATGCCATACCCTGTTACTTTTAATACATATTTTCCTAAGGAGTGAAATCCATCAGAATTCTATTATATATAGTGAAATGAAGGAATGCACCTATCATCACAGAGAAGGATTCAAATGTGCTAGACAATACACATACGTGCAGAATAAAATATTATTCTGTCATTTAAATATTACAACTTTACAATGCTATTTTTTTTCAAACAGCAGATGTACAGATTCATTATGAGACAGTGCTGGTCAACATGCTAGAAAATCATCAGCAGCTGTATTGTCAGTAAGGATTTTTACGTAAACATGACTAAAGAATAAAGTCTTAAGGATACTTTTAAATAAGGCCGTTAAATTTATTTCAATTCATCTGACATAAATCTGATAGACCTTAAATAAATGCCTGAACGAAGCATTTACTAATCCTATAAGGAAATGAGAGATGAATTATTAAAATCAAAAGTATTCTTATTACCAAGGGGAAACATATTCTGGTAGAAAAAGTTCCATGTATGTCCTAGAGGTGGTCAAGCTAAGATGTTGTTTCTGTGTGCCATTTGTTAGTATTTAAATGGATTATGGATTGATGCTTTGCCTGGGGGAAAAAAAGAAAAAAAAATCATTAATGTTAATAAAGACAAAAAACAAATGTTAAATTTGCTGACACGGTTGCTGAATAGCATGTTCACGATAATGAAGAGTTCTTTCTTGACATTTCAGTCTGTTATTGTGTATAAATTCAAATTTATTTTGACTAAGTATTTAGAGAACTTATATCTAGATGTTTAGTACAATAAATATTGGTAACCAAGATGGTGATTTGATTTATTATATTTTAATTGGAAATAATGGATTAAGGAGTCATCTAAAAGAATGATACTTATTGCAATGTATTTAGAAATGTCATGAAAAAACAATAATTTATCTTTGTGTTTTTCCTTTAACTTGTTCTGAAATTTTCCTTTTGATTACCTTCTCAAATATTTCCTAAACCAATATGTTTGTACTGACCTTAAGCGATATTTGAATAAATTGCTTCATTCTCAAGTCTTCCACTTGTAAGTTAGTGACACATAGTTATTATTATCTGTATAATTCAAGCTCTTTTCTTTTTCCTTACTTAATAGGATATCAGAAGCATGGCTGAAGCTGGATTTTTTTTATACTGTGTTGTATATATATGTGTTTTTTATACTATGACAACTCAGTTGATTAGAGCCTGGTGCCATTTAACACCAAGGTTGAAGGTCCAATCCCCATATGGGCCATTCACTTAAGGGCTGAACTTGATGATCCTTTGGGGTCCCTTACAACTCAAAATAATCTGTAAAATATGCTATAGACAAATTAATTTTATTACACCGAAGTACTGTTTGACATGCTTGGTTAAAGTCACAGAAAACTGTAAATGATTAGTGACATGGTTAAAATACATTGTGTCATTCATGTACTGGATATCTGAGTGTTTTCTTAAGATTCCCTCCCAATACTTCACACATACATTTTTTTAACACTCTTGGTCTTCCTCAGGGTTCAAACAGTGTGTTAGTCTGATGCATAACTTGTATTTATTTTTAGCCTATTTAAGTAACTTTTGTTTGAAAGAGGCAGAACTTTCTATATGCACACTTGATACATGATATAATCAGTTTTATTGGCTGCACTCCTATTTGGTTCATTGCAAGTAGATGTTTCACTATGTTTCCTGACAGTTACCAAGATCAGTACTTCCTTCCATGACTTCATGAAAACATTTTCTACTTTCAAAACTGTTGATTAAAGACCTTCCCATGATGGCCTTTCACACCAGTTGGTCTCAGTCAAAATACTCCCACTATTTTTAGGAGAAGATGACAGATTTCATCCTACTGCAGAGCAAATGATTTGTTTAGCTATTTACTTCCAATGAAAAATAATCATCTACTGTTGTGAAATAGACATTAGATTACAGGCTAATAAAACATAGTTATTGGATAATAAACATTCACTTTCTCACAGTTATAACTTCTTGGAAACCTTTGGCAAAGTAATTTGGACAATAGATACAACAATTTTGTCAAGATTAACTTTCAAGCAATAAATACCAAAAGGTTACCCACATTCCAAAAATCACTCCTAAAATTAGAACAATACGTATACTTCACATCCATATTCTAAGAGTTGAAAACTTTTATATATATATATATGTGTGTAACATAAGAATTAGAGAATATGCCAATAATTCCAGAGAAAAACACACTACTGAGAATCTGTTCTGAGAAAATTGCATTTCTTCCTTCATTTTGATTGGTCCAGAGACCAGGGCAAGAAATAGAGGAGTTTCATCCACTCTTACAGTCATGAAAATTGTGACAGCAAAAAAGACCACCTGTGTTTTTGCTGACTTACACTTTTTCTGGATAATAAATGTCAATGTAAAACATCTGGGATCCATATTAAAAGCCTTCCAACACTACTTTTTCTTCACACATTCAGAAGTTTACTACCTTTCCTGAGGCAAACAATAATTTGACCACGGAAAGATTAAGTGTTAGATCAAAGCTGGAGCACTCTTTGACATTAATGTCTCTTTTCAAAGATCTGCATCTGATCTGTGTCCATGGATCAAGCTATCTCATGAAAACTATTTTCCTGATGAAAAATAAAGGGATGACTGATGAATGAGACAAATATTCAGAGAAGTTGGGGTCTGGATAATGAGATCCACTCAAACAAAACTACACACTTTAGAAGAAACTGAGAACTTTATTTCCATATATCAGGCTTAATAAATAATTTTATTCATCCATATCATAGCATCATTTAAAGAGTTTTTTGGGATTCTTTACTTAGACAGGACAACCAGCAAATTTCTTTAATCTATTTAAATTGTGGCCTAAATTTGTGAATGTTTAGAATCTAATGTCTGGGGCCAGAGAGGTGAAATTATTAAAGTGCAACAGACAGATGGACCAATAGGAAAATATTTGACTGTGTCTGTGGTACCACTGATTGTGTCATCCCAGGAAATGCTTGTGTCAGCCTCTGACAGCAACTTTCAAACTTTGCTGTGCTCTGGAGCTTTCAGGATTTAAGGAAAGACTATCTAAGCCTCAAGTTTGAAAACTAGCAACTTCTTTCACAAACTGCTTAATTTTCATTGATTAATTGTTGAAGTAAATCACATAAGCATATTCTAAAATGGTACATTCACACATTGTATTTTACATACAATTTGAACCAGCTGGTGTATGATTTTTCCATTAAAATGGGGAAGGATTTAAAAATCCTTTTCTCTTTCCATCATTCTAGAAAATAAAACTTTAAAAGCTAAAAAGACCATTATGTCCAATCCCAAAGGAGGATATGTCATATTAGTGAAATGATACTGTAACTTTATGTGATAGAAATGCTGAGCAGCAGAATCAGTAAAATGTGAACATTTTTATAACTTTTTGAAAATGTATGGAGAATTCATGTGTCAGATTGCACCTGGCCTTCCATCTGAGAAATTCAAGCTACAGTCTGGGTTTTAATTTTCCTTTCCTTTTAGGTAGGATGTGTTGCCCTGAAGTACAAAATTCTGAAACAAAACTGTACTTTCCTTACCATTGTAAGAATCTGGGTCCATTTCTGAACAGCATGTTTGTAAGACAACTTTAAGTGTTCAGAATTGGAAATAGAATTATGATCTTCAGCGTCAGGAGTGCAGACTTCTTCTACCTGCTAAGTCAAAGTAGTAACTTAGAAAGTAAAAAATGCTTTTCAGTGACTGAAACATGTAGCATTATTCAGAACCAAATCACAGCCTAATGCAAAGAATAAGGAAGAATGTCTAACTCAAGGTAATTGCATTAAATTACCAGCTCTCTCTGGTCCTTATCCAAAACCTACTGGAATATAGTAAACCCAGCTCATACCCTTTTTGCTGTCATGGTCCTCAGACTGTGATTTTGTGCAGTCAGAAGGCAATGCAGAGATATATTTTAGCTCACTGAAATGAGCAACTTTCATGGAAAATAAGGACATGAGAGAGAGTGTTTGTGACAAAAGCTAAATAGAGTTGTTCTTTAGTTGGAAAAAACAGCATACAATTCTTCACTTCTCTGAGGCTCTCTTAGCTGGGAAATGGAAACAATGTCAAATTTTGCTGGGTTTCTTGGTTGTTTTTTTTTGGTTTTTTTTTTGTTTGGTTGGTTTTTTTTTTAAGAACAGCCTGTGATTATCCCTATGTGGACCATGCACAGGGAGTATAAGCAACCAAAACAGGGACAAAAAAAGGCTGTGCAGTCTTCTGGGACTTTTCATCTTCTAGTAGTCACAGGAAGTGCCTTACAGCCAAACGCAACTGGGTCCCAAATGAGCATATTCACTTTTTCAGGGAATAGCACTTCAATATTTTGTTTTACTTCTGGGATAAACTGGAAGAAAAGCTTGATTTTTTTTTTTCTTTTTTTTTTTTTTTTTTTCTTTTTTTTTTTTTTCTTTTTTGTGTATGTGTGCCTTCCTTGGCCTTCAGTCCTTATTCATTCATGCAACCTTTTTTCCCTCTGGAAAGTTATTCTCCAAAATCTGCAGAGATCATGCACTTCAAAGCAGCTGGGAAATTCAGCTGATGCAGGGCACTGCCATCTGCTTAGACAGACTGCACCATGACTCATAGATGGATTCAGGATATCTAGATTTAATCCTTAGCTTTCTGAAGAAGTTCTGGCAACATATTGCTATGTGTCTCAGTTTCCACCACTACCAAATTAAAATAATATGTGTTCACTATACAGGTGCATAATGTAAATGAATTAGAGTGTGAAAGGTAAGATAATGCCAGGCATCTAAAGTTTTGTACAGTGACATGAACATGGAACTATTTTTTCATACACTGTAATGTCTCATGCTAGGTCAAGATGGTGTTGACAAAATAGTTTCTGTGTTCTTGGACATGAAAGTACAATTAAGAACAGAAGCAATAAAAATGCACTGAAGTGGAACAAAAAGCTCTGTATTAAAAACCAAGCCAAACATTTTTACTTCTATCCAAAGCATCTTTTAAAAATTAACATAAAATTGAAAGCTAAGACATGATTTGACTGAAAAATCACTCTAATCATTAGCAATCTGGAACAAAAGTTGGGGAATAAATTATTTTGTCAGCCAGGTGGCCTTTAGTGTATTTTCCTGAGGCCAAGGATGCATATGGCTTGGAGAAATCCATTTTGTCTGTAGCCCAGCCTGCTGAGGCAGAACTGCAGCCCAAGTAGCAACAAGGTCATCAAAGGTTGTTTGTCACTCTTTCCTAATGAGCTGTTCAGTCTCTTTGGCATTCATATGTGGTGTAAGTACTGATTCAGGTCTCCCAGATCACAGTTTGATATAAATGATAATCTCACCTGTGCTGAAATGCCTTGACCATCTGTACACCTTTCTCATGGTCATTCCCATTTCCTTGGAATGTACACAACTGGCATAGGCTTATGCATCCCTTCACCAAATACATCTTCTCAGGGGAGAAATATTGGTGCTTCACAACTCATCATCATACATAGTAGCTATTTCCAACTCTACTTTCAAGCTGAAATCCATCCTCTAAAATACACAAGCATAGCTATAATGAAAGTATCTTTTAAAATCTCAGTGTTTGTTCCAAAGCAATCAAACAAATTAATGACATAAAGATCAAAATGATACTTTTGTATACACAGATGAGCATATTACTGATAACTGGCATGTTTTGTTATGTGTAACTGTACTTCAGATTGGAAAGCTGCCAGCTATTTAAGAAACGCCAAAATTTAAGACACCCAAACAACTTCAGTTCTCCTCCTAGTTTACTTGAATATTATGAAATATTTAACTGTAGTGGTGTGGGTTTTTTAGTTTTGTCCAGTTCCATGTTCTTAACTGTTCCTGTTTTTATGCTGTCCTATGTAAGTTGTAATGGTTTGTTCCGTGTACCCCCTTTGTTCCTCCCCATATGGTTTACCCCAATTACAGTTACCTATCAATCATCTGTCATGTAACCGCCGGGTCCTGTCTGTCACTTTGAGACCTCACCCTGTGTCTAGAAAATTCCAGGGAGGGCATTGAATGATTGGACAGGACCCCAGCTGTCCTAACTTGCCACTGGTGCCAGAGATGGCCAAAGCAGGTGGAGTGGACACTGACACCATGACGTTTAACTACGTAATTGTGTACTTGGTTGTTTGTTTGGGGTTTTTTTCCACTGGCCCTTTATCTCTACTCAGAAAAAGCTGGACATTCTTTTTTTATCTTTTTTAGTCTATGTGTGACATTAGGCATTATTTTATTTCACTGTCCACTCCACTGAGTGACATATGAAAGCATATTGAGATAAACTCAAACTGATAGCTCCTCTATTGCCGAGGTACTGTATGGTAAATACCCTGGGTTTTTTCAAAGTAATTAAAATTCTATGTAACTCTTTTAAAAATAGATTCTCTGTCAGCTTACATACAGAATGTTCAGTACTTCTGCAAATAATAGCCCAAGTGTTTCAAGTTGAAAGAATTAGCAATGAAGAGCTAGATTCACAAAAAGATTAAGGTGCACTCACATCTATCACTTGAAGCAAACAGCACAAATACTGCTCAGTTGCTGCTTAGTTTTGTTGTATTCACATCAAAGCATGTATGAGTCAAATTGTTGAAAGACCTGTAATCTGATTTTCCTCATTGGGCAAGTGGTGTAAACTGAGAAAAACATGCAGTGTTGTATTAATGAACATTGAACAACCAGGAACTTTTTTTTAAAAAAGAAATAACCCCCTTCTGTGCATGCAGTTTTCTCCTCGATGAAAGTGTATTTTCCATTCCACTTAAAACTTACAGTCAGTGCCCAGTCTGAGGCAGACTGAACCTGCCAGGGAGAATTATTCTAAAACTAAGGAAATGGATTTAGTGTCATTTATTTAGGATCAAAGTGATGTGAAGCCTAAGAACATTTGTGAATTCTCAGAAAGCAGTAGGAACAGGAGAACGGGTGAGCAGGATGAGATGTGATCACAGAAAAAAGGGTCTATGTGTAGCTTTTTATTTAATAATCATGAATATTTAAGGTTGTTATCTGATTAAGCAACACATTAACTTTTGAAATATTTCTTGATCATTCTTCCACTATTACTTCTACAGTTACACAAATTAATATAGATATTAACCTACTTGCTGCAGCAACTGTGAACCAAACACCAGTGACATTTTGAAAAAAAAATTATTGACCATTTATTGGAAAAAATGCACAGATTTAAATGAAAGCAAATACTTATTTATATGCAGCACATTCTGTTGAAGATAGAAAGTTTATGGAACTATAATTTTATTAGAGTCTATTTTTATGAAAGTTAAAATTGGCAACAAGAATATCTTAGAGGACCAGAAGAGTCTGATTCTCCAGTATAATCCTTTATACTTGATCAGTGACTAACTTACAATTGTTCCTATTGCACGTAACGTGAAGCCATGCAATAGGTTGGTTTAATTAGATCAGCCAAGCCCCAAAGTGTCTCTCTCTTGGGGTAAATAATATAACTAAAGCTGCCAGCTAGCTGCACAGAGATGAGTTCCTCAAAGCCCCAAGTCAGGCCCCTAATCAACCTCCAGGCGCAGAGTTGGCTGCCCAAAACAGTTCCATGGAAGCCAAACTGGTAAAAGGAACATTCTCAAGCAGAGCTTTAAGAATGACCTTCCAAAGTGAATTAAGCATCCACCTCTGGCCATAGGAAGACAACCCCTTCCATTTTCAATTCACAGCTACAAAAACTCACTAAGCCATACACATGCATCCTGTGAAATATGCCAACAGCTCATGAAAGCGTTCCTTTTTTATTCAGAAGCTTGTAGCTGGCATATGGGATGAAATCTTTCTTCTGTTCTTTGAGAGTTTAGCCTGTACCTCACCATCCTTTGATACATACTCCGGTGGGCAGCTGTAGAGGATTTCTTGGTATAACTTGATGACTTTTGTCCTCTCTGTTCAGTCAGTCCAAATGTGCATTTGTGAGTTGAAGACTCAGCATGGTTTAAAGACGAAGAAGAAGAGAGTGCCCAGGAGCAGAGGCATCTACAATCAGCTCACATCATGTTTTAATAAACTAACCATTGTGCTCACAGCACATTTTCCCAAGCAGATCCCACAATGAAACAGTGGGAAAAAAAATCAAGTTTGTAAGGCTATAGATCTGAAATACAAACAAGATACCTAAAGGGCAACATAGTCTGAGTGTGGGCAATTCTTGGAACATGCACAAGGAGACATTTAAGTACCTAGATAAATATCAGGAAGCTTTTACTCCTAAAAAATGGAAGGAGCTGCAAGGTTAGGCAGAGAGAAACTGAACTGGATCTTGGACTTTGATGCTACTTTAAGTGCCAAAGTATTTTTTGTGGGGCCAGAGCATTCAGCTATGCTGAGTTTACACTTGTCACAGCTGAGAGGAAAAGGTAGCTTCCAAACCAGCTTTATACCTCTCTTATTCCTGGGAGCAGTAATGTGCCAAACCACCCACTGACACAAATAAATCAAAAAATCAAAAGCTCTCAGGTGGAATTATGGGTAAATGACATGCAAATAAGGCTGATCAGAACTGGCTTTTCTTCTTTCCTCCAGAAAGAAAACAGAATATTCTTTCCTCAAGGCTTTCTGGCTAAGAATCATACAAAAGATAGTCAAGTGTCTATAATTGTTTACTATTAACTGGGCTAGACTGTGCAAAACTTGCTTCTGTGGATAAATACTTATTCATAGGGTTTTTTGTTAGGTTGTTTTATGGTTGGGATTGGGTTTTTTTCTCCTGTTGAAACTGGTAGCTTGCTTTCCTTGATAAGTTTTTATTAATATGAATAAATACTGTGCAATCAAGCCAAATCCATATTTCAGCTACACAAAAATACAGGCTTGTCATTTTCTCTTGTTCATACCTTTTATGCAGGGAATGAGATCAAGCTCATTCCAGCCTCTAAACATAATCTAGGAGTTCGTGGAAGAAGCCAGTCTCAAAATGGCCAAGCACAATATAAATGTGTGAAATTATTTTCACCTAAAAGCTATTCCTGCAGGTCCAAATCTCATGCAATCTGCATCTTCTAGTTAAAAGCAACACCTAAGTATCCCAGAACAGTTTATTCTGGACTTTAGCTATCTCTGTTGGGAAGCTTGTAATATAGAAAATATTTCTTAGGGTGCCCAGATTTTTAAGGTGTTTTGACTCTTTACTAATGACAGGATGCATGGTGGATACACTATCATCATTTAGCTAAAAATAATGGGTTTTGGGGGCTTTTTTTTTTTTGTTTTGGTTTGGTTTGGTTTGTTTGTTTGTTTGTTCGGGGGTTTTTTGGTTTTGCTTTGTTTTTTCTTGTTTTTTTGTTTTTGTTTTTTTTAGGGGTTGTTGTTGTTGTTTGGGGTTTTGTTGTTTTTTTCCAGGTTAGCTCTCAAACAGTGCTGAATAAATAAGATTTTTTTAAAAAGTAAATCAGCTATGGCAAGTTGAAAACTAGAAACCCTTAGTTCTGACAGAGAAAAAGCATCAGGCTATGCTTTCTTCTGCTTTGACTAAAGAAATTTAGCCTTGCCTACAGATGTTCATTGTGTACTCCAATAGCATTATCAAATACTGGAGTTATGCAGCAGGCAAATCAAAGATGTTTATTCCTTTATTTACTTAAGGGATTGTATTACATCCTCCTGGAAAACTAAAGCATTTCATGAAGACATATCTAAGCTTTCTAGATGAAAAAGGATTTAATCTCTCTAGTTAACTAGGTTTTGTTGTCTAAATAGTAAATATCTCCAGTAATTTCTACAGTCATCTGTTTATATTTGGTGTTCATTTTATTCAAATATAAACTATTCCTCTCCATTGTACCAGAAACATTTCACCACTGCACTCTACATCTTTCTACACATTATGATGACAAAGGACTGAAAGGATGAATTTCTTGCAAAAAATCAAACTGACTAAAAATTTTTTTTTCATTTTCCTCATAGGAAGTTTTTTTGGTTTTTCTTTCTCTATTCTCCCTTTCTGTAGCATCACTGATCGAAGATAGCTGAGTTGGAACCATAGCAGTTATAAGAATTAGCTGCTTTTCCTGCCTGGATTTGTAGCTTTTTGTCGGTGTTTTGTTTTTGGGGAGTTTTGGTTGGCTCATTAGTGTGGAGATTTTTTGGTGGTTTTTTTTTTTTTTTTCGTTTGTTTTTTAAATGTGTCTGCCTGGGTGTGTATTCTTAACTGACTCACCTGACGGATAGCTGAGTTACCAGAGAGAGTTACCTGACAGTTATCAGGACACTTATGTTGGTGCTGTATTAACCATTATCAAGCTATGAAGTCTTACAGCAGAGGTACAGCCTCTTTGGCTTTCTTCTCCTGCTCTCTTTCTTTTGCAAGAGAGTTTAAGATCATGATGGCACTCTTGAATATAGCAGTAAAATACTGGAAAATATCCAGATTATACAATAGTTCTAGCTAAGCAAAAGAATGGAATTTTCTGAAGCAAGGAGTGAACTTCTTCAGGCAGAACAAAGCACTTTGTTCCTTGCTTGACTGGAACTGCCATTTTCTGGTCACACCAGTATTTCTGAAATTCTCAGAGCTGGCACACACTAGTATAAAGGAAAATCAGAGGAAGTAAAAACTGTCAGAATTCTGGGGTTTGAGTACAAATTAGAAATAAAAGTTTGTTTTTCTATGTCCTTTTAAGGGAGACCAGTCACATGGAAGACTGTTTTTCTCTCTGCTTTTCATAGACCACTAGATTTGTATTTAGCAGCTAGTTATTTTATTACTAAACTGAAATTGATTTCTTTTTCAAAGCATTTTCTTTAGGGAGCCTTGCAAGAGAATAGTGGATTAAGTTATGATGTAAAGTCATTACTGGTTTATTTCTTTTAAATCTAAAATACAGGAATTTTAAGTGCTTACATCTTGAAACTCAGTGCATTACTCACAAATTTTCTTATGTTCTTTAGTGCACTCATTTTTGTTGCTTTGAAATGTATGTGCTATTTTTGAGAAATACCAGAATTTTATAGTAGCTTGTCGACAGTAATTGCCAAAAATTGGGAGACAATACTGAAGTGCCTCCTATTCCTCTTTAGCAACAAAATAAACAGAAATAGCAAGACCAACTGGGTAGATGAAAAACTAGAAAACCTTCTGAAAACAATGGGAGGCAGCAGGATTCCAGAATGCCACTGGTTTCAGCCAAGAATATCATTTCCATTTTTTGCAGAAAGGAATCTGGTAAAAAGTCAGAGTACAATGAAACAAACTGGGAGATGGTGCAACAGACCTCCCATGTGGATCACAGTGCACAGCCCAAGTGGAAAGCAACAGCAGTTATCACATACAGAACAACCACATAAAAGGGAAAATGTTGCATCCACCAAGTGACATCCTGCCCATGATGAATCTGATCACCTGTAAAACAAGCTGTCATTCTTTTTAATTTGGGAAAAAAAATCAAACGTGAGCATTTAATTTGGAACTTTTTTTTTTTTATGACCAGCAGTTTCTAGATTTTTTTTTTTTTTTACTACATATATTTAACAAGTTTTGATCATATTCCCTGAATGTGTTTCCTGCAATAAAGCTTCAGGACCAGCTCTGGCTTCTTATTTCATAAAGTTTTAATTTATACATCAATGACGGACTGTTATGGGCCATTCAACACAAGAGGGACTTGACTTTAGTTAAAAAAAATTATGTTCTATCACTTTGTGTGAGAAGGTAGAAGAATGAAATACTTGCATCTCACTACTGAGATCAAGGTTCAAGGCTGTGGATGACCTTCATAAAATGGATTTAACTCAGCCCCTTCATCTGCCATGCCAAGGAATATATCACCACGCAGAACCAACAAGACAACTTAAATTGGAACAAGACATGAACCTACGAAGAAATGAATAATGAACTGGTTCTCAACACTTTCTGTTGCTGTTACTTTCAGATAGAAGATGAGGTCAATGTTAGGTCAGTGTTCTTCTGAACTTCATCTATCACAGCTCTGGATGTATTTAACTGGTATCAGTTTAGCAATCTTTATAGCTAGAAATATTCACAATACACAATTAAAAGTAATGGCATCCTCTTGAACACATATTTACAGAGTGCAGAACACCAGAACATCTCTGACAGGGCATTTATCAGGTAAATAGCATGTGTTTTATTTATAAATATTTACCTATTATGTTGGAAGATTTATTAATTGCCTTTTCAGTCCCTTGTGTATGATAGGCTTTTAAAAATAGCAGCTGAAGATATGTTGACCTGAAGGACCAGACTACATTCAGAAGATAAGTTGTTTTATGTCTTACTATAATTTTTTCTAGCAGAAGAATAATTATTAAAATAGAAATTTATACTGTTGTAACAAGGATGGAAACATAAAGGAAATAGAATGAGGCAGGATTAGATTGCTATGCTAGATGTCACCCAGTTTTACCTAAGTGAGGATGCTCTCAGCTGGAACAACATAGCTACAAGAACCATACACATTCATACAGGACTCCAGGATACCCCACTCCAGACTTTTATGTGGTGCAGGATGAGAATTCTTGGGCACACTACCTGACTCCCAAATAGTAGCCACTCCCTGGCAGGACCCTCCTAATACTCTGCTTGAACCCCACATTTTTACCCCACGACATTTTCCCATCAGCCAGAAATAAAATATACCTCATAAATGAATCAAACTTTTTGCCTAGAAGTTATGGGACAAGTTAAGGACAATTTGGTTCATGAGTTAATACCATGTGCTAGATTTACTCAAACTGCTCCTACAGGATTTAGGGGCCAAATAGAGCACAATGTTATGCTGATGTATCTGCACCATTTAAACAGTTTTTGTTTTGTACTGTTTTTTGGTTGGGAGGCAAAGATATTTTGGTGAGTTCCTACAAGTTCTTTATTTGTCTATCCAGCTGGGTATTAAAGCATAAATATGTTTTCCATGCAGGGATGTTATAGATGTGTTTGGGAATCCAGGCATGTGCCAGTACAAAGATGTTTGGCACAGCACACTGCAAGTTAGAATATTCATAGTGTATCTGTTCAAGAGCAGAGGAGGCACAGGATGTGATGCCCTTTCACATGTCAGTGGGTCAGGGGACACAATACACTTTATTCATTTCATTCTTGTTGATTTTTGATTTTTTGACAGCTTACAACAGAAAACTTTGTTGTTCTCTGCCCTACAGTCTTCAGACAAGTTCTCAGATAACAGGAATGCTTATAGTTCAGCACTCTGCCACCAGACAGATGTCACAAAAATCTCCCCATGCAAACTCTGAAAGTCACAGAGGAATTAAGCCAAACTTCACTTTCCTATAAAGCAAAAGCTCCACAATAGGTGGGCAATGTCAAGAGTAGTTTTCTAGAATTCAAGCAGTTTGTATAGATAGAAAAGTACAAGCTAGGTTGTACAAAGGAACTCAAAATGCAAAATGTATCCAAACACTCCTTAGGTTTGTGTTTAACTTTCTGCAAAATATTAGGCTCACAGTCCTTGCATTAGACTTTTCCAGATATCTCAGATACAGACCTTTTCTGTACTCAGCTCTAGAGATGAAGAAAATAATCTTCTCTTTAAGACCAATCACCAACATAGAATTTTAACGAAATAACAAGACTAAATAAAGCTGTGAATCTTTCCAGAGAGCCATCTTTATACCATTAGTTCATCCTCTTCTGTAATAGCTTTGGCTTTAAAAAGACATATATTTCCAAAGACAGCCATTTGCAAGTTGAAATAACCCTGCAAAAAGTGGGAAAGCTATTTGTGGCAGTGGAAGTAGGATGACTCTGCCTGGGGCTACGTGTATTACAGCTGTCACAACCTCTGCCTTGTAACAGCAATACTGGAGAGAGACTTTCTCAGAGTGAGCCACTGGCAAGTGTGGCCTCATTTGTCTCAGCCAGGCAGCAGAGGAAATATTGGCAAGCTTCCACCCCAGAACAGTTCAAATTATGGAACAATGCCAGTCTGAACACCTGTCCTTTCTAAACAGCTTCTGGCCAAGATGCATCTTGAAATTAAGCTGGATGAAGTCAGGACAGTCTGTGGTAGAGATCTTGATAAGACTGAGCTAGATATTGGAAGAGAACCATAGGACAAGAAGGTAACAAACAACTTTCAGAATAACTGTGTTGTCTTAGGGCTGCTAAGATTGTTTCTTTTACTGTGGACTCATTCACCAGTATCTTACATCTGTGTTTCATCTACCAGGACTCTAATGCGGGGCAGTGATTCACAGCAAGGGCTCAGTGCCTCCTGCCTGGTGCCACAGACAGAGGCAGACCTGAGGAAGATATGCTGCCCTTCCCATTGCCTGTGAGGGGCTTCACGAATGGTGGGAAGCCTTGTCATTCATCTTTTATTATTCAACTTGTTAAACTGCGGGAAGCCTTGTCATTCATCTTTTATTATTCAACTTGTTAAACTGCATGGTTCCCATTGAAACATAAACCTGGGTGCAGTTTTCAGGGTATTTCATGTCTGGGAAAGTTATAAACAGGCAGTAGAGACCCATGCTGACTATAAAATCTTGGATTTTACTCCATTTGTTCCATCAATCCTTTAATCACATCCTTGCAGGAGTTATACAGAATTCAGGAGGACCCTATACTACCAGGCAAGAAAGGAAACAGGAAGAGGAGAGAAAATAAGGAAAGAAACAAGGACGGGAGCAAGGAAAAACAGACTGCAGCCTGTGCCTGATGGTCACAACTGTCAGTTCATAAGGGACTGACCCTGAGTACAACATGAGCACAGGTACTGAGGAGCTTTGCTCTGATAGCTGAGGACACTTTCTTACACTGAATGCTGTAAATCTGTCAGCAAAGGCAGATTCACTGCTGGGAATGGAAATCAGGCCAGAGGAATGGGTTCCCTTTCCAGAGGCCCATGGCCAGTGAGGCTACCTAGGTGGTCTGCAGAGCATCCCAGCACTGCCAGCATATAAGTCAATGGTTTTAAAACATTCTGATTTCTTTAAGCTCTCACTTCCAAACCACAGGGCCTAAGAGGGCATTTTTTCCCCTAGCAACCGATTTATTAAGAAAAAAGAAGCTTATAGTGAGATTGAAGAGTTACATTTATTCTTCCCTCCAAAACACCTGGAGTTACTTACCTCAGAACTTTCATACCTCAAAAGGCAAACCAAGGCAAACATTTAGGCGAGACCAAACTTGGAAAATTTTACCCCCAAAGAAGGATTGTTCTGAGATTCATCTGCACATAAAACCAGGAGATTCTAATGAAAGCTCAAAAATAACCTATAATTATAATTTGTGCTATCTCTCAAGGAATAATATGCATTATTACTAATGAAGCAGAAAATAATGGGGCATCCAGTAGATGGAGAAAACCTTTTGTAGTTATGTGTAATTATATATAATTTTTGGCCATGACTTCAGAGTAGTTCTGAAACTGAGTGAAATTTTTGGTCCAGCTATTCGTCTTTGCATGATTTAAAATTAGACTACTTTTTTAAGAAGTCAAAGAACTTACTTTGCTGTGAAGTTTAAATTAAAATAAGATATATGCTTTAAAATTATAAAAGTAATTTTTCTAGTGTTCTTTTTATGACTTTTAAATGCAAAGCAGAAAGATTAGAACTGCTGCTAATAACTAATGTGCTGCAACATATATCTAGCTGCAACTCATTATCAGTGTATACTTCTGAGAACTTGAAAATATGAAAAGAATGTCTAATTCCTGAGATTATTTTTAAGGCAGTTGAACAATTCTGTTAATCTTTTTTGTGAAACACAAAAGATTAACAAGGATGTAAACCTGGATTTTGACCTGAAATCGATGCCAGAAGGAAGATTTTCTACTTCATAAGTGTTGTGGTTTGAAAGCAAAACGAGTGAGAGGCTCCAAGTCAGAGATGCAATTTAATAAGAAAAAACGTAAAAAGGTAAAAATAAAATAAAATAAATGCAATAACACAAAGGATCACTGACAGAGTCAGAATACAACCTGAGCAGGATGGTGGAAGCAGTCCAGGTGAGGTGCTCTTCCTGAAGCAGTGATCCTGTAGAAAGGTCTGGTAGCTCTGGTCCTCTGGGAATCCAGTGGGTAAGGGCTGCTTGCACTGTCCCACATACCAGATTATATCCAGGTGAGAATGCTTGGCTCCTCCCCCTGGGCAGAGCATCTCACAATGGGATGAGAAGTGTGAAGTGGGTCCTTGATGGCCCATTAAACAGAGATAACCCCTGGAGGGAGTTACCTGTGAGTCATGGGCCAGGCGTTAATTGGCCATTAGCAGAAGATACCCCGAAGGTCATTTGCAGAAGAGGCAGGGGGCTTGGGAAAACACTAGCCCACCTGGTTTCAACAGTTCATGAAGATGGTGATAGAATAAATACTTTGTGTACATCCTACACTGCAACCCAGGACAATAAGAACAGGATTTCTACTCTTTTTTTAAATGATTCCATATTTTTGTTATGTACCAACTTTTTCCTTTGTCCTTTTACTGAATGCAGAAGGATGGTAAAGGGTGACAAAGGTCTTTATTGCAGAGGTAGAATTGGCAGCTGCCTAGGACGACAATTTGTTTTACACAAGCATGCTCTCTATTCTCTTATGCCCAGAGATGCGGAATTTGCCCAGATAACATTTGTGTTATGGAGAGGTGTGGAAGTCAACAGAGGGAGGTGGCAAAGAGATGTGAAGGACAACTAAGACTGATACAGGTAACGAACCCTGTGCCTCACCAGCCATAACCAAAGAGAGCAAAGATTGAAGAAAGCCTCAGATCTTGGGTCACTACATCCTGACCCCTTTGGAGCAGGCAATAACTCCTAGCCAATTTCCTCTTCTTTTTCTCCCTTTCCCTTTCCCTTGTCCTACCAAGAGGTGTAAGAGGTTTGTAGCAGCAGACGGGACAGTGATGAGAGAGATCTCTGGAGTCCAGGGCAGCTCCTGAAACATGCAGTTTATTGCACAGGTCGTGGGTGCAAGAGCTTTGCTTAAGCTGCCAGCCACAGCTAAAAGTGTGCCCAAAAGAGAGAGAGAGAGCTAAGATCCTGTTACAATACATTCTATCTCTTTCTTTGCTGAATATTCTGATTTACACTAACCTACCAGTACAAGACACAAATCCTACAGAATCTACATACAACCTATAAGATCTACTACATTACCATACCGTGTTACATTTTAAACTCTAAAAGCTACTCTTTAGATTCTTTTCTCTTGCTGCTTTGACCTTTGGATCCCTCAGCTAGCAGAAAGGTACTCTTCAATCAAAAGGGATTCTCCTTCAGCTGGCTAGCCCATTGTTTTCTGGTTGTACAGTACTAACGGCTCAGTATCCTACATCTCAAAGCTACCTCTCATTTTTACTTCGCTTATAGGTTTCATATTTTCAGAATCTTTTGCCAAGCCATTGTCAATATTTATAAGGTTTCCCTGTTTTATCTTCCCCAACAGAGGTTAAATAGCAAGTTTTTTTGAAAAATAAGAAGAGGCATTCTCAGGATGGGTACAAAAAGGCCTGTGCAAATACAGAAGCTGGAGAGGACCAGAGAGAGAAAAACAGACAGAGATTTTGAGGAAGAAAGTGAGGGAATAAGAATGGGGCTGGGGGAGGATTAAAAAAATCTACAAAACTACCTTTGGGTTTCCTGACTTGCCACACTGTCTGATGAAAACCTACTTTCTCCTCCCCATCTCTCCATGGAGGAGTCTCTTCATCTCCTTCACTTTGTACCTTTCACTGAGTATTTTCCCTTCTTATATCTCAAGAACCACCTAAAGAGTAAAAATTTTATTTTTCTTGAATTGTAAGAAGCCTCGAACTTGCTGTTTCTGTCAGTACCATTTACAGACAGGCTGAAAACTTCACTGCATTTTGAGCAACTTTTAATTTTGCCATTCTGAAAATTTGAACAAATATCTTTCATACATTCTAATTCTTGTCAATATCCGAGTCTGTGGTGGTAGCAAAGGGTGAGGTTGCATAGGAAGAGAGCACTGCTTTTTGTGTGCATTCCTGGGAAGTTTCCTTGGTCTCTATAACAGGATCCATTTGGGGAAAATGGGCAGCCCCTCAAGACATAGCATGCTGAAGAAGCTGCAGCTGCATCTACGAGATCAGGAAAATTTCTCTTTGGCTTAAAACCATGTTGCCACTGTCACAGGCAGCAGTCTATGCCTAAAGAAAGACAAAACTTTTAATCAGAGCTTACTCTCTGTACATTTGAAGTGGGATGCATCTAACCAAATGTAAGCACTTTTTATATATTATTTCTTTATAGAAAGATTTACAGACTCCTAGCAAATGATTTGTCTAACTCTAATCTAGACATCCAACATAGATGCCATGAAAAGCTCCCTGAACATGCCCTAAAACACGTTTGTCTCCAAAATTATTGCCTCTAGGTTGCCTAACTCATACAAAGACAATTGTCCATCCTGTCACACAAAACATCTGAGTAGACACAGAGGAATGCTTTCACCACCTATAGATAACACAAGACAGCTTTTGTGGCAGAATAAGGAATCCTGTGGTAACAAGGAGGGAGAGAATTTGCCCTCACACTTTTATTCTGAAAAGACATAATTTTTACCTTTTATGGCTATTCTACCCCATCTTTCATTTCCTGAATTTTAATTTTTCTAAAGAAATGTTCTGAAGGAGTGAAAGAAAACAACACCTGGAAAAAAAGAGAAAACTTAAAAATAAGTGTAATAGGAACAGTTGAAAATATAATAACTATGTATATAAACATAAAATAACAGAAATTATACTAATTTTCTGCATCCAATTTTTTTCTCTGCTGACAACTTTGTGTCAAATTCAGGTTTATTATAAAAGTAGGACATAAAGATTATTACTTTGGAAATGGTAGGAAGCATTATAGTCAGGAGTTTTTGAAAGCAGCATTAACTAGGAGAAACTTTGCAAAATAGTTTCTTCCCATGTAGTGAAAACATTTTCAGAAGAACTCACTGTTAAGAGTTATGAAAACATTATCAGAGGCATTGAAATGGGAAATGAGTGCTAAGAAGCTTTGAAAATCTGACCTTAATTTATGTGTTTTTTAAATTGATAAAAAGCATATGTGCTTAAAATATTGTTTTAATGATTCAACAGTTCCTATGCTCATGTAGGCCAGGAGAAAAAAGACTTTCTTTCTCCACTGGGGAGAAGTGAGAGGTAAATCTGCTAGTTACATGTCCAGTAGATTTGTTGCAGCATTCTGATTAGTGTATCAGTCATTGCTGTCCTTTCAATGATTCACACAAAATATAATGATTTTTAGCATACAAATTCTCTTCATTAATGACAAGGTAATGTTTAAGTCATATCTATGAAAGCAAGAAATTAACAATATTAGGCTACTTGCTTTCTCTAGGCAAAGATTTTGCTTTGAGCATTTCTACACGCATTTCCTTTTTTTAATTTTTTATATTCATATTTCCTTTACCACAATAGGAGTAACAAATTTATATCTCTGTTGGGATGCTATGTTCCCTCTTTTTGGATGGGTGATTTTGTCTGAGGATGAAGCCTATGTCTAGCTAGTGCAACAACAAATTCATTTATGCCAGGTTGCACACATATGGGTATGTGAACCTCAGTGAAGCTTTAGCTTTAGAACATGAAAAAAATCCACTCCCTTTCCCTAAAAGCAGATCCTTGAGTTGATTTAAGGGAAACATTCTCTTTTTCTTCATGAAGATTCTGCTTCAAAATCTTCTTGTTCAGCATATGGGAATCACACTGCCCTTCAATAAAATGAAATACTGGGATGTCTCCCTTGCTGAGAAATCTTAAAAACTCACTTTTTATGGGGATTTATCAATTTTACATTTAAAAAGTCCCTTCTGTCTCAGCTGAATGCTACTAACTTTGCTGACTTTATTTGTTACAATATAAGACCAATCACTAATTCTGGAATCACAGTCAGCATCATTCTTCATCTTTTGTTGTCTTTGCTTCACACCTGGCTGGGACAATTAAATACTGTATAGAGTGTCAAAGGCACAGCCTAATAATTGCAGAACAATAAGCTTTGCAAGATCAGGAAGGCTTTGATTGTCTGTCTGTAAAAGCCATTTTCTTCATCCTTATTAGTCACCTATTATGTGGATGATTTTAATCACTAATTAAGATGTCTTGTCTAGTTTCTTCAGTGTTAGCCATGAACATGAAATAATATGATTTTAATCAACAGCAGAGGCTTCATTTGAAATTGCTGACCTTCATACACAGATTTTTTGGAAGTGGCTGATTTCTTAGGTCTATGTGGTGAGGGTTTATGTAATTTCTAAACAAGCACCAAGGTTTGTTATATATATTTTTAAATTACTTCAAAACTATTTTGTTGCTTTGGAATAAGCAGAATTCTTCTTAATGGCACTTGAATGAAAAAAAAAAAATTAAAACACAGGCTAAATACTTATGCACTGCAGACTCTCTGCACACTATTGGTGTATTTGATAGCACAGTTGCAAACCACACATGACCTATCTTCCCCAAAGTCATCTCCCCAGGTCTCACATACCAGGTACAACAGCTTCCTCACACCTCCTGGTAAAAATGAGGCCTCCAGAAATGCCTGCTCTTTGAGCAGAGCTCATGCATGGTCTTCCCAAAGGATTAGAAAACTTTTGTGAAATCTCCACACATTTGTGGATTTCCAAATTTTGCACTGTGTGAAGATTAAATGAATTATAAGGAGTTTTCTATCTTTTGTCTCTTGGCGGATTTGCACTTCTGGAGGGGTGTTGAATCTGGCAAAGACAAAGCACAGTCTGCAACTAATCACTTCAGCTGATGATTGCAGCAAAAGCCAGGTCAGGACAGAGTCGATGATCCATTTAGCACAGCTTTATCAGAAAGTTTATAGAGTTACATAAACAGATGTACATAATTCTAAACTTACGATTACCAACAGACCAAAAGATACACACTTTAAGCAACCATCTTTCACTGCCTCGTATATTTAAGGGGCTGCTGAAGACGGTGTTTAAATGTTTTTTGCTGCAGAAAAATGATTTATATTTTAGATTTGGATATCTTCCCAAACTGGAGATACTCTGGCCAATGGTTCACTTGTGTTTCAATTCTCAGAAAAGTAGAAAGGTCTTGCTTGGTTATTAATGATTAATTTGCTGTCCTTTGAGATGTCAGATTGTTTTATGTCAACTAATGTATTTTTTTTTTCACACTACAGGTCAGCTATAGTGCCCTATGTGGAGCTATGACACGCTAATTACTGTTTAAGTCTGCAGCACTCCAAGTGTATTATTTTTCTTTCCTTTTTCAGACAATTGACATGATTTCTTCTGTTTTTAACACTGAGTGTTTTTAACACTGAGTGACCCCCTATTGGTGAGCAATTTTCTACACCCCTGTCCAGTGAATCTTCCCCACCTAAGTTCTTCACCTCCTTAAACTGTCCCTGGATCAGCCTCTTTAATACAAGTGTAAGAGTTCTTCCCATCTAGCCTCTTAAGATGAAAATCTCTGTCTCGTTTTTTGAACACATTGCTCTTGTTGGGTGGTACATAAAGATAATTAGAGTCTGTGGACACTCGTGTTAAAAAATGTGCGAACAATAACTAAAAAAACACCCCTAAAATTCTTATTAATTTAGTACCCACTCTCACCTGCTCAATACCCTTTTATCTTACTGCCTACCCTCCTCTAAAAGCCACATTTAAAGGCTTAAAAATTAGTCATCTTCTTTAAAGAGTCACCATTTACATTTACAATATAAGTTTTCAACAAGCAGTAAGTCTTGCAGTATAAGGAGCTAAACATTTCACTTCTACAGGATAATCTAAGTTATTAGATTATTGGCGTATAACAATCTAGTGCTTGGATTTTTAATAATAGAATTTCGTGAAATGTACAGTATTTTTCATAGTAAAGAATAAAGGGTTTGGCAGCAGTTATAAGAATTTAATAACCAAATTCCTGTTTCAGATACATCTGCCCACTTGAGAGGTGCACCTGAAAATATCTGAATGTGTTGATTATTCCTGAAGTCTTGAGACTGTCCTCTTTTGTTTATGGTATAGAAAGGTTTAACATGCTTGCATAGAGCAATTAGTTGGAGAGAAATGGTGGTGGGGAACATCCCATGTCTCTGATAAGGTAGTAGTAAATGTTAAATCCTTACTAATTAACTCCTGACTGGACATGCAACAAATAATTCCAATTGTTTTAAAGCAAAGGTCTTCTTTGTAAGGATAAGATTATATTATTTCTTAGCTAAGCAAGCATAAAATAAAAATTGAACAATCAAAAAGCATTTTCGAGGGTGTAATTTGGTTGCAAAATAAGGCATTCTGAGAAACCTTTCAAAATGTGTTCAATATGCCAAGCAATAAATAACCTTCACACCTGATTTGTTTTAAATTAATGAAGTCTGCTGTAGCTACCAGTTTGGAGTAAAATGAAACTGTTTCCCTACACAGCCAGAGTATCATAGATTTTAACAAATAGAGACACTCAAATCATTTTCACAGCGGTGAATTGAGTGATTTAATCATGCTGAAGAAAGGTAAGATTGATTGAAAAATTCTGGAGTGTATGCCATCTCTTTCTCAGATGGCAGTGTGTAAATTGAAGACGGAAAGGTAGGCAAATGAAGAAATAAGAGAACATCAATCAGTCCTTTATCAAACCCCTGTACTGCTGCTAGGTCTTTGTCTAACATGCCACTGTGTTGTCTGTAGGAAACAGAAGAGGACTTCATTGTCAATAAATAGCTACAAAGCCACCAAGCTGGTAAGGTGCCAGTCAGCTGCAAACTCTGACAGGTCTGTTTATTGACATGTGGATGTTTACTTCAACACAATAAATAGATTATATCATCACAAATTATGCCCTTTTTTTTGTTGTATGTGGCCTACATCCATATTTTCTTAATCTATATTGATATTTTAGTGAGGAAACGCTTATCCTCTACATTGAAAAGAATTTTCTCTGCCTTTAAAAAAAACCCAACTCATAATACCACATATAATTACAAGGTGAGTGTATCTGAATAAACATAATTGACTTACAAATACATACGCTGAAAATATTGTGAGTTTTCTTAAATTTTGGTGCTGTAAAACATTTGCTCCCAATATTAATGACTCAGTGTTTTTCTCAAATTCATATAATTAATTTGATTAGATTAGTTTCCTTTTTAATCTGTACCTACCAAAGGATTCTATTTCCTGTGTTGTAAAGGGCAGATTTAAAACAATGGTGTATGGAATTGTTGTGGTTTGAAAGCAAAATGAATGTGAGGCTCCAAGTCAGAGATATAATTTAATAAGAAGAAAGGTAAAAAGGTAAAAGTAAAATAAAATAAATACAATAACACAAAGGATCACTGACAGAGTCAGAATACAACCTGAGCAGGATGGTGGAAGCAGTCCAGGTGAGGTGCTCTTCCTGAAGCAGTGATCCTGTAGAAAGGTCTGGGAGCTCTGGTCCTCTGGGAATCTAGTGGATAAGTGCTACTTGCACTGTCTCAAATCCTAGCTTATATCCAGGTGAGAATGCTTGGCTCCTCCCCCTGGGCAGAGCGTCTCACAATAGCATGAGAAGTGTGAAATGGGTCCTTGATGGCCCATTAACAGAGATAACCCCTGGAGGGAGTTACCTGTGACTCATGGGCCATTAGCAGAAAACACCCCAAAAGTCATTAGCAGAAAACACCCCAAAGGCGTTAATGGGCCATTAGCAGAAAAGGCAGGGGGCTTGCGAAAACACTAGCCCACCTGGTTTCAACAGTTCACGAAGATGGTGATAGAATAAATACTTTGTGTACATCCTACACTGCAACCCAGGACAGGAATCTAACAGGCATTTTAAGCATTTATGCCCAGTTCTGATAGGCTTAACATCAAAACAAGAGAGAGAGAGAACAGGGGAGGGAAAAGAGAAAATAGAGTAGAAATATTTACAAGTACAGGAAAATGATGAATCAGTCTCCATTCTGGGAAACTTAAAGATTTCAACATCATTATATGGGCTCCCCATGCTCTAGTATCCATCTCATGAATCTCTCGTCTTTTATCTCCTATTATTCAAATGAATGACTATTTTTCGATCCACATGAGTGATTATCCAAACACGACAATCTTGTTTTCGGAAAAAGCTATGACTTTACCTGGCTTTGAAAATTCACACAGCACCAATATTCAATAAATTATTGTGATGCTCCTTTCTATTTTTTTTTATTATAACTACTAAGAGATAATTTACCAGTCAATTGAGTGGAAGCTGGATTTTAGGAGAAGATATATGGCTAAGCTTGATTGGGTGAGCAACACCAGACAACAAGGTTTATTGTGTAAGATATATCCCTTTCTTTAGTATGGTATATTGGATTTTAAGGACAAGGATTTAGTAGCAGGATGGGACTACAGGCTGTTAGAGGCTTCCTCTATAGACTCTGGTAGAGCCAATGCCAGCCAGCTCCAAGACAGACCCACCATTGGCCAAGGCAAGCCCAACAGGTACAGTGGCAACACCTCTAGGATAAAATGCTTAACAATTGACAAAAAAGGCACTGCACACTGGTAGCCAGGAAAGAGGAGTGAGAATATGTGAGAGGAACAGCTCTGCAGACACCAAGGTCAGTGGAGAAGGAGGGGCAGGAGAGACAGGAGGTGTTCTAGGTGCTGTAGTAAAGATTCCCCTGCAGCCCTTGGTGCAGCCCATGGTGAGGCAGCCGTGCCCCGGCAGCCCATGGAGGATCACAGGGATGCAGAGATGCCCCTGCAGCCCATGGAGAATCACAGGGATGCAGAGACGGCCCTGCAGCCCAGGGAGGAGCCCATGCCAGAGCAAGTGGAAGCTCAGAGGAGGCTGTGACCCTGTGAGAGGCTCACACTGGAGCAGGCCCCTGACAGGACTTGTGGACCCATGCAGACACAAGCCCATCCCTGAGCAACTTTGCTGTAAGGACCTGTGACCCTGCAGGGGATCCAAGCTGGGACCTGTTCCTGAAGGACTGGACCATATGGAGGGGATCCACACTGGAGCAGTTTCTACAGAAATGCAGCCTGGGAAGGAAATCAGGTGGGAGAAGTTTTAGGAGGGACTTGACACTGCAGCAGTGTCTGGAAGAGTGTGTGCAGTCCCTTTCCCAAGGAGGAAGGAGTAGCAGAGACATGATGAGCTGACCACAGTCTGCATCCTCCATCCTCCTGCATTGCTATAGGGGAGGAGAAGGAGAAAAAAACAGGGCTGAAGTTGTGCCTGGAAAGGAAAGGGAATAGAGGGGAAAGTGTTTAAAGATTTGGTTTTATTTCTCATCACCCTACCCTCATCTTACTATTAGGTGATTTCCCTAATTTTTCCCCATATTAAGTCTGTTTTACCCATGATATTAACTGGTGAATGATTTCTCCATAGCTTTATCTTAAGCCTTCATTAAAATTTCTCTCCCCTGTACAGCTCAGGAGGCGAATGAAATAGTGAATTTGGTGGGTTCTATTGTAGTTTAAAAAATAATCACAAAAGGGGGTTCTTCCAGGAAAATATGTGTTTCGGTTTCCAGTGGACAGTTCCTCAGACCAAACAGAAGGACTGGTCTGATTTATGACTTTAATAAAGAGACTTCTGAATCTTATTTCCAATAGTTGAATTATGAATACTATGACCAGGACTAGAGGGGCCTTGCCTCCAGCCAGGTGGAGGAAGAGATTAACCGATTTACTGGACTGTGTGGATTGGATTCAATGGCCTGGCACATCAGACCCAGCTTGCTTTCACTTGAACGGGCATCCTGTACACATAATTGACTGCCCCAGGTTGGAAACACAGCCCTACCATCTGCCATGGACTAATCCAGGCTGCACTGGAGCAGGCTGAAGCTCTGGAACACCTGCAATACATTGATGACATCATCATGGGCAACAAAGCAGAAGACTTTTTTGAGAAAGGGAAGAAAATAGTCCAAATACTTCTGAAAGCTGCTTTTGCCATAAAATGAATAAACGTAAATGGACTGCTCAGGAGATCCAGATTTTAGGAATAAAATGACAATATGGATGTGGGCAGATCCCAATGGATGTGGTTAACAGAACAATGGCAACCTCTCCATCAACTAGTAAAAAGGGAACTCAAGCTTTCTTAAGCTGAGAATGCATATTCTAAATTATAGTTCTGATTGTAAGCCCTCTCTATCAAGTGACGTATCAGAAGAAACCTAAGGTAGCCATGCCAGTTGTGGCTGTGCATTTTTATGAATATCAATTCAACCAACTGAAGCCCAAAAACCACTCTGGGCATTTGCTTCTTCAGGCTCATGACAAGAAAAGAAATTATTTAAACTTGATAACTAGCACAATAATTGCCACGCATATGTTTTGCAAGCACAGAAACTTTATCAATATCAGACTCATTACATTATTTATGTTAAATTTGTCTCTTGTTTAAGAAACATTTCATCAGCCTGCTGTTCTGTGTTGAAAATACAAGTCACTACTAATTTAGCTGCAAGGTTTTGTTCTCCTTTTAAAAAGGAAAAAATACATTTTAAAAATAGTTTAGTTGTATCACACATACTCATAAGAATCCATCTGTCTCTGTAACATTAATGAAAAATCTTGGCTCAGAATTTAAGGAGTAAACAAGAGGAGAGATTGGATGAGCATGCAGAAGAACAAAAAAACTACTTCTCCCTGTAGGTGAACAGAAAAAGGATATGGCTGAGCAAGAAGTGTGAAACTGAGATAAGATGCATGTTGGAACTTCAGTAGACAAACAGAGGGGAAATTCTGCCATTAGAAAAAAATAGGACAGACACAGGCTTGGAGGAAAACTGGTCGAAGAAAACTGGCACTTAGTTAAAAACTTTCTTCTTCAATGCCCATAAGAGAATCAAATAATTTCAGGTCTCACTAGCCCTTGGCTGCCTGCCTCTACCTGTGACATCTGCTGCTTTGTGTGCCCACATGGAGGCTGACAACACAGCATTGTTATTAGCTGCTCTGGTAGCTCCAAAAGTAAGTATTTTTGTAGCTGGTGTAAAGGCTGGCTTCGTAATAATATTTAACAGATTGGATGTGGAGTTTTTAAATAAATCCCCCTATAATCCCCACTTTTTGCATCATGATTATCTTTGAGTAGGGATAACAAATTGGACTCCTTTTGTGGGGAAGTAAGCCGAGGGATAAATCCTGAGTCTGTTCCTTTCGCTAGTGGCAGCCAATCCATGGGACCAAAGAAGCAAGTCTTCACAAAAGGGCTACAGTGAACATCAATCCTTCAGGGTCTGCTCTGCAAAGTGGGCCCACTCTCATTTCCTAATGAGACAGAGCTTTGGATTCCACTACTGCTAATCACCAGTATGATATCCTATCAATATCTGCTTTCTTTTAGGAAGACAAACATCAGTACAAAGAAAGTCAGCATCAGAAGAAAAAGTGAAAAACATCCATTGAAGCTATAATTAAGATTACACAGGGAAAATTAATTAGCAGATTCACAGTGCATAAACAAATATACGTACCTCTTATGTTTTGATGTTAAGATTTTCTTTAAGGATTCAGCTTCCCTTTTCCCTTCTTCCTTCATGGATACTGCTCCCTTTTCCAATTGATGCCTTATTTTTTCAGTGCAAAACATGACCTCACCTGACCCTTTTTGCACACTAGTCAGACCTACAGTGAAAGTGATTTGTAGTTTACCTCATCTGGTGTTTATCGATGCAGTACAGGGCTGCCTAATGGAAAATAGTGGCTTTTTACACATCAATACTATGGGGTACTGCATGATATTATTAGCACACAAATCAGCAGCATATGGACAATCTGGATATAAAATGAAAAAATTGGGTTATCAGTGTAATTAAAATTGCATAACATATATTTCCTGATTTGCAACCATCTTCCTGAGTGCTTATAATTTTGGAAAGACAGATCTAGTAGACAATACTGATGGCTACATTTTTAAAAGTTTGCTTACTGTAAACATGATGTTACATCTGTGGAAGGACCAAGAAATAAACTGTGGTCTCTCTGGCAGACGAGAACTTCAAGACCTGTCTCCAACAATTTAATTTGTTACTGTCATCTAGTCAGTGTAACATTATGCAGTCGACTTTAATCCAGACAGTACTTCGCTACCTTGTTTTGAGTGTTTGAATTTGTCATACTAATATTTGTAAATGGCTTATATAGAATAAAAAATAAAATAAGCCTGTTCCTTTGAATAGATGTCAATTGCAGCTGCACCTGTGAAGGTCTTTACTTCAAATATGTTGATTGTAAAATCTCAGCCTTGCTTTATGGTGCAGAACAATGTTATACTACCTTTTCCTGGTTTAAGGTGTTTTCTTTTTTCTTTTCAAAATTCTTAGGTTAGACAGCAAAGCCTTGCTTTTTTTGCCAAGGAGGAAAAGTTTAAAATTACATTTAATAGAGTCTTATCTGCAGATTTTGAGGCAATAATGTTGCCTCTTATGTGTGGGAAACCCTAGTAGAAACCAAGGATCCAAAGTCAATAATTTTAAGGTATATTTAACAATACCAGTATTTCCATCAATTGTTTGATGGATACCAGTATTTCCAATTGTTTGGATGCAGTTCGAAAGGCACTTAAAGTCACTACTTAGAACTAATATAATCTTCCCATAACCCTTTTCTTGGATCAGACATGTGGACTTTGTCTCTTTGCTTTTAAAGTACGGGTGAATGACTTGAATCTATGAAAATATCTTACTTTGTATCAATTGTGAATTTCATGAATATCTAATCATTAGAACATGGACTTTGAAAATTTATTTCATCCTAAGTAAAATCAGGAGTCTCCATTTGCTTAAAAAAACCCACTCTCTCTGTTAGTAGAAAAAAACCCTTTCCCTTTACAAAGAATAAAACTCATAAAGGATTCAGGGAGAAGGTAATTTCTGTTTTTTGCTATGAGGCAGTTATAATAATCACAGCCATCAAAATGAATGCCCTTTTAAAATTCCTTTTCTTCCTGAAGTGTCTACCTACGATATTCCAAACAATTGTGTCTGCCTCTTGGCACCTATTAAAGGTATCCTTGGCAAATGAAAACTGAATTAACAATAATACTTTTAAAATCCCTAAGGCAAAATTGTAATTTATATACTTATAGAAGAAAACAGTTATTCTCCAAATGGCTTGCAACACCATCTCCAGGCTATATAGTAGCAGATGCCAATGAAAATGATTGCACATTTCTTTATTCTCACTAGATAACCTTCAGGTATAATGATTTCAGGCTCTCTGATTTTCTGGCTTACACTCCATACATACTACATGCGCTACCCTCAACACCAAAGGTTGCATCTCAGTCACATACAGAATAGATGAAAAACATGCCTAAGATTCAATTTATTGCACTGGGTTACTGTATTCTATGGAGTAAATGCCACATCCCCCTGAGGAACTAAAGTGGCTGCAAAGGCTGAGTCTGTCCCTTCCCAGAGATGGTAACTCAGAAAAGTCCATTGAAGTTTGTGCTGTAACTTCCTACTGCATATTTTTGGGGCACTTTTAACCATTTTACTAACTTTACCCTTTGCTTGGCCCAGGGATTTTCTCAATGCCTTGGTGGCCTTTGATCTCTTCTGAGGTAGCGCGGTGTCCTTGGGAACCTCTTCCCGCCTCTCCTGGGCCAGCCCTGGCACCAGCCACAGGAAAGGTACGGCTTAGTATACGGGTATACCTTGCTGACCCATAGGTCCTTTGTCCCCCAGTATGGTGAGCAGTGACAGAGGAATAAAAGGAGGACTCTGACAAGGGCTCAACCACTGGAATTTATTAGTGCCCACAAGGGACAAGCTCAGCTCCAGGGAGTCTGCCTCGTCAGAGCGCACATCACCGTGGTGCTACAGCTTAAATACAGGGGTGGGACAATGGGAGGGGCACAGCAAGGTGTAGTTAGGGAGTGGCTCTGCAACTGAAGGACAACCAAAGGGACCAGCTCAAGAGGGGAAGGAGGGAACAGCTGGGATCCTGCCCAATCACTCAACGACCTCACTGGAACTTTCTAGACCCAGGGTGAGACCTCAAAGTGACAGACGGGACCCAGGGGTTATAAAACATATGATTGATGGATAACAGTGACTTAGGGGAAACCATAGGGAACAAACTCAGGGGGATACATGGAACAAACCATTGTAGGGTACAAATAACAATATAAGAATGAAACATACGTCAAACTGATAAAACTAAAACCACACCACTACACTCTTCTCTGTGACTTGGCAAAATAGCTCTGCCTTAAATGGTTGCACTCACAGCTGTAAATCTGGCAACTGTGTGTAAATTCCTGTTAGGACCCTGCTTATGTAGGTAACTCTTACTTTACTTGCTTAGAAATCCATTGACTTAAATCCATGGGAAACAAATGCTCAGACATATGAATGATATATATAATACAGATCAATAAATAATACATATATTGTTTATCACAGTAATTTATGTAGTGTGCATTATGGATTATGGTGGGGGTTTTATGCCTTTAATATTTGAATACACAGAAGTATCTTTGGCAATACTTCTTGCACTCTAAATTCTTATTATTGAAATAAAGAAAACATAATAAAATATCAGGAATACTTTTCAAAGTTATACTAATTTTTTCTCACTTCTAATGATGACTCTGGTCTAAAGTCAAATTAGTCTACTGAAAACAGAGTGATAGATAGGCATCATTATGTTCATATCACCTAGTATCTGAAGAATCTTCCTCTCTTCCCTGACTCTCAAACAGACAGGTTTATCAATTCCTACCACTACAGTGTTATCCCATTTCTATTTACACTAATCTACCAGATTATCTACATCTATTTGTATGTTAATCTGATCCTTTCCTATTTTAACAATAACTTGCATAACTTGGAAATACAGTAAATGTACATACAATTATTTGAAATGAAAATATTATACCATTAAACAAAACTGATCCTAACAACACTTCCTGAACCACTCATCTAATTGCTTTTGATCCTAATGTTCTTATTCATGACTTTCTGTATCTTTTGTTTATCAGTTTTTCACTTCTAAGACTAATCCCATCCTACACCATTTTAAACTGGAATTTGCCTTTGCAAATGAAAGTCAATCATGTAGCTTCATTGTATGACATTTGTCTGTGAATATTGATTAAAAAAGGATATTTGTTTAGAATGATATCTTCTAGGCATTGTACATGGGCTATCTAAATAACAGCTAATAAGAAGTATATCAGTGATATCCTATATCATTGGTTCACAAAAAATATTATATTAGATTAAAAAAGTTATCTATCTGTTTCATAATCCTGTCTGATAGTGTCAATTGCTTCAGCAGAATTATTTGCCGATAGTAGATGCATATTCCCAAGTACTTAGCAGTTTAGAATCACAGAATTATAGAATGTTTTGTGTTGGAAGAGACCTTAAAGATCATATAGTTCCTACACCCTTGCCATAGGCAGGAATATCTTCCACTAGATCAAGTTGCTCAGTGCCTCATCCAGCCTGGCCTTGAATGCTTCTAGGGATGAAATATCCACAGCTTCTCCAGGAAAACTGTTCCTGTGCCTCACCACCCCCACAGTAAAGAGTTTCATCCTAATATCAAATGTAAATCCACCCTCTTTCAGGTTGAAAACATTACCCCTTGTCCTATCACTTCACACCCTTGTTAAAAATCCCTTTCCAGAGTTCTTGTAGACCCTCTTTAGGTGCTGGAAGGATGCTCTAGGGTCTCCCAGGAACATTCTTTACCCTAGACTGAATGACTCTGACTCTTCCTCTGATGCAGAGGCAAGAATGTCCTGCAGGACTGTCTCAAAAGCTCTGCACAAGTCCAGGTAGATGACATCTCTTGTAACTGTAACCCCAACACTGTAACCCCATCACAGAAGGCCACCAATTCTGTCAGGCATGATTTGCCCTTACTGAAGACATTTTAGCTGTCACAAATCACATCCTAGTTTTCCATGTGCCTTAGCACAATTTCCAGAAGGATCTGCTCCATTACCTTGCCAGGCACAGAGAGACTGACTCTGTTCCCTGGGTATTCTTTTCTTTCTCTTTTTAAGAAAGGGGATTATGTTTGGGTTTTTGTTTTGGTTTTTTTAATGTATCTTTTCCAATCAAAGAGAACTTCTTTATACTGCCACAATTTCAACTGGTAACTATCCTTTTCATAAGTTTATAAACCCTCATAAATTTATTTTTTCATAAACTTTTGAAAAGAATGCAAATAATTGACTCCTGATGATTCTATGGAAATGATGATACTAGATGTGTGTTGGAATGGCTTTGTAGTTTCTCACATTTATATTCCAGAAAAATTATATCAAAAACATGTTACATGTCCTATTGTTTTTTAAATCCTCTAATTTTCCAGAATTGGTATTTTTCTAGTGTAACTCCCATATATTATATTTTTATGGTCTTCTTAACTTATACAAAAGTGGTCACAGATCTGTTTATCTTTTTAGACAACTCAATCCCAAATATCCATATTTATTTCACTTCCTGACCTGTGGAATGAAGACAAAGTTTACTTCTTATAATCATTTGTGGAAAAAAAATTACCACTGTTAATATTTAGGAAATTCTATGGTGAAGTGATGAAAAATGTTTTAAATTAAGATGTCCTTACTTTTGTTTGGTTTCTTCCTTGTTTGGGCAACAATGAACCTCAACATGACTGGTTGTACAGCTGCTGTCACAGATCTAGAACAGCAATCCTGATGTTAACCAGATGTGGAACTTTTTTATCCTGAGGTTATGCTGTGATTGAAGTGCTGCATTGATGTCACTAATGTATTCAAGAGGATATTTTCCATTTATTTCAAAGGGCTGTAGATTCTAAACAATTTAAAACTCTGAATACACTACATATCATTCCTCCATTGGCAGAAAATCTTCATCTTCACAGCTACCACTTAGGAATCTTCTCAAACTACAGGATTACAATACTCATCTGACTCACAGTCTGATAGGTAACTTCTCAGTCAGAGTTTAACTGAAATGTTTTAACTCCCACCTTCACAAACTCTCTTTTCTACAGTGAGAAATTTGTTGCAAGAAATAATTTTGGCTTTTATCACTTGTGGGAATATAAAAATGGTGGAAAGGTAGAAAGTCACTCAAAAATGTATTTTAGGGGCTATTTAGCTACCTTAAGATTTGTTTTACATCTGTCTACAATGCATAAGAAGTAGAGATAAGGATGAGTGGTGAAAATAAAAAGTACCTTCTGGTACAGAAGCAGCAGAGAGAATTCAGTGCTTCGTAATATTTCTACACTTTGTTCAGTATACATTTTTTCCTACTTTTCTGAAGGAATATAATTACTTTTAAGGACATCCCTACCCCTTAATTGAATTAAGGGCTTTTATTCTAAGCATTGTAAGAACAATTTATTTTTATCTAAATTCAGACTTCAAATGTAGATGTCCAGCCTAAGGTAGCCATGTACAATGGAGACAATTGTCTCCAGATCATTCATTAGAGATTCAGGGTAGGATGCCTATATTTCTGGGACAAAATCAATTGAGCAATGTAGAAATGCACTTCAGAATCTCAAGAGAAACAATTTTCTTCTATTTTCTGACTCAGCCCACATACTTATACAAGACCTTTAATAAGCAGGTATATGTCAGCAATTCTTTGTTTAATAAATACTATAGCACAAGACTAGCAGGCTAGTGCTACCAGCAGTCACAGCAAAACCTGTATCAGTATGAAATACATCTTGAAGTTATTTTCCAAATATATTTGACAGGGAATCTATTAAAAAAATTATAGAATGCTATGTGTTAACCCTATTGAGCAGCTCAGCCCTACACAGCCCCTCACTCACTTCCCCTGGTGAGGTAGTGGAAAGAACTGAAACAGTAAAAATGAGTAAATTTTCGAGTTAAGACAAAATTTAATAGATAAATTAAAGGTGTGAGTTTTGTTTTTTTTTGATTTTGCATCCAAGAGGGGGTTTTGTTTTTTGGAAGGGCAGTAGGGGGATATAGGGATGGTTTCTGTAAGAAGTTGCTAGAAGCTTCCTCCATGTCCAAGAAATCAATGTTATCCCTGTCCTTATAAAGATCCACAAGTTTTTCTCTACCCTGTCCAGTTGAGGAGAGAGATATATACAGCAGCTTTAGAGGCCACACTGTGTCCAGGAAGGATTAAGCCACCACACTGTGCATGTGAACAGAACAGAACAAGTAATTCTCTCACCCCTTCCCATCAGCTGGTGTTCGGCCATCTCCGGGAAAGCAGGGCTCCATTGTGTGTAAGAACAGATCCTTGGGATGGCATCACTCTGAAGATCCCCCCTTCCTGCCTCTTTCCTCCAGCTTTTATTGATGGGCACGATGTCATATGTTATGGAGTATTCCTTCTGTCTGTTGGGGTCAGCTGTCCCTCACAACTTCTTCTGGCCTCCAACCTACTCACTGCCAGGGCATCATGAGATAGGACTGATGTTGTGTAAGCACTGTTCATCAGTAACTAAAACACTGGTGTGTTATCAGCACCATTCTGGTCACAAATCCCAATCACAGAACTACACAAGCTATTACAAAGAATACTAAATCTATCCTATTCAAACACAGTATATAGAGGAATTAAGCCCTCACCGTTGTCAAATGCATTTATAATAAATAAAGACTGAACAATAGCTTTCAAAAATGCTTAATAGACTAGCAATAAATTATAAAAGTTTAAAGAATTTATTAACTAGGTCAAAAGCTTTCAAGATACTGTAAATGGCAAAAAAATCACATTAGAGTTCTTTTTCATTTTTTTTTTCCCAACTGGAAGTTAAAGAAAGTCAATAACATGTGTTTTTCTAATGGCATCAGTTATTCATTTGCAATCTTTCATGACATGAAGTAAGAAATTGAATAAAATAGGGAAAAATGTGAGTCATGCCTTATTTGTCTAGATGCCTCTCCTGAAGTTAGAACCATCTGCAACATTTATTTGCTACATTAGACAAATGAATGATTTTTCATTCCCAGGGCTAAACCCATTTTTAATTTAATTGAAGAGCACGTAGAGTTTGTCCTCTATAATGACTTCTGCAACCATTCTCCAACTTTGCCTCAGGGCCTTATATCTTTAAACTGCAAAATATAAAAGGGTATCCTTTTACTAATCAAAATAAAAACCAAGTTTCCAAAAATGGAATACATATTTCATTAAAGCATACAGCAGATATACAAAAAAAAAAAAATCTTAGCATTCAGCATAATTCAGTATATGTGTTCATGTCAACTATGTCATGGTATATTTCATTTATCATTGCTGAACCTTTACCTGGGTTTGATATATTCAGGCAAATTTAGTGCTGAAAAGTCTATCAAAGACTTTTAAATACAAGGGACTCCACAGTATGACTCAGTAAGCTTGCAAGGTCACTGTGAACCACATGCTAAAAGTCTATTTAGAGGAAATATTTCTATATGCTTTGTGTTTATATTCCTTTCCTCTACTATAGAGAATAAAAAATGAGAAAATATGTATACAGTATATTATAGTATCAGAATATATTTTATCTATACTTATGTATTTATATTCCTGTTGTATATTGTACTAGTCACTGTTGCAGATAGAGTGCAAGCCTAGGAAGGCCTTTATTCTGATCCAGTATGGAATCATTTTCTATGTTCTTAGGTCTTAACCTCATTTACCTAAAGGCGAAACATCTGCAAACAGAGCTGCAGGGCGCCCAGGAAGTTTCTGAAGAGAGTAGATTCAGCCAATTTTAAATTGTGGCGCATCTGACCTGTTGACTAACACCTCTGCATTCAGAAAATGTATGTAGGAGATATAACCTACAAATCCCAGCCAATAGGATGAATTGTCTTTTGCATCTGTGTTCAGAGATTATGTCTGTATCAGACCTTTTTATCCTCACTAGTGCTGTGTGGCCAGACAAAATATAACAGGCAGCTGGAATACATTTTTGTGTGATACAATTTTTTCAATAAGCTTCTCTGCTGATTGATTTATTGCAAGTATAGTAGGAAGTGAGGTATTTATTCTCTGCCACCAAATAATTTGACTGGTCTTGATTAAAATTTTTATGGAAAATGACAAAATTTATGGATGGAGCCTAATTCTTTCAGAGTTCCCACTTCATGAGAGCCAGCCTTTGACTGGCTCTGTCCAGAAGACCTTTGTTGGGCCTGTGATTTCAGTGTGGTTTGGCATTATAAATACCAAGGTGGAGTTGAGCTACGCTCCTGCAGAATCTCATGGTTGATCTATTCTATGTCAATGACCAGAGATGGATCTTGAACATACTTAACATTATTCATAGTTTCTATGAACATTCTGGCAAAAAGAAATTCTATAAATGTTTTATTTAGAAAGATGTATTACAGCTACTTTGTACATATGTATCAATCACTACATTTCAAGTGTCTTATTTCCAGCCATGCTCAACTGTAACTTGCATGTGGAATTTCACAACTTAGTAATTTTTCCATCAAAATCATACTGCAGGAAGAGTCATCAAAGACAAGGCAAAAAGAACCATAGAGTAATGCCAAGACTACAACAATGGCTGGATAATGATCTGAAATTTCCTCCTCTACAAATATAATTAAAAAATCTGAATTCAGGAAACTTATGAAAATGAAAAAATACTTTGCTTGACAGGACAGAGAAATTTCTAAACCTGCTACCCAAGTTCTAAGTGTGAGAACTATGTCAAAATATCTATCCAATAAATACTAAGGCCAGTGGCAATTAAGCTCTAAAATACAGAATTCAGAGAAAGGCAATGATCCAAGTGGTTAGATATTAATTATATAACAATACATACAATATATCTACAACATGATAACTCTTCTGCACTATGAGTGGCTGTTCAAATGAAGATTAAATTCTTAATCTATGTCTAAATTTACCATAGTAAATTATTTTCTTTGCACTTTTTGAGAGGGAAATAAAGGTAGACAGTGAGCAAGATATAAGTTGGCCATCAGCACACCAGCAATAACTTTCATGGTATGCAATAACACTTTTTTATCTGTATTATCTGCTGAAATCTGCAATTGGGAGGTTATGCTTCCCCATCTCTCAATAATCTAACCCTTCCAGAGGAAACAAAATCCATTGTGGTGTGTGGACACAGTCCTCCAGATGTGTTCACACAAATGCTGATTACAGAGGGACAATTATTTCCTCCAGCTTGCAGGCTGCATCCTTGCTCATAATATCCAGAGAGTTGTTGCCTTTTTTTTTGTTGTTGTTTTCTTTTCCTTCAAAACTACTTTCTGATATGCTGGACTGTAGCCTGTACTGCTGCATGGGATTTTTCTTCCCAAAGGCAGGATTTGGAACTTCATGGAACTTCACTCAGACCACCCTTCCAGCCTGCTGAGGTCTCTCCAAACAGCAATCCTGCCCTCCATCTAACTGACTGCTCTATTAATTTTGTATCATCTTCAAGTTAGCTGTGAGTGCTTTCTAGCCCATCAATCAGTTTATAAACAAATGTAAATTGCTATTGGCTCCACTTGGCTCTTCACTGACTAAAGACAGACTACTAGAAATGCTTTGTACTGCTGCCACAAGCCACTGAGCTTGGTGGTCCAGTCAAGTATTCACCTACCTTAAAATCCACTCTACTGGATTTGTGTTCCCACATTTTGGCAGCAGGGGGACAGGGGCTGGACAGGGGCTTCTGTGAGAAGCTGTTAGAAGTTTCCCTTATATATTCCCTGGTCAAGACAGACCACTGGCCAAGGTCAAACCCATCAACCAGAGAGGTAAATTCTCTATAATTATATTTTTAAGAAGGTGACAGTTACTGTAAAGGACCAAAGTGCAGAGATGAGAGGAATGAGAATATGAGAGAGAGAGAGAGAGAGAGAGAGACAGCCCTGCAACACCCAGGTCAGTGAGGAAGGAAGGGCAGGAGGTGCTCCAGGTGCCAGAGCAGAGATTCCCTTGCAGCCCTTGTTGCAGACCATGATGAGGCAGCCGTGCCCCTGAGCCCATGGAGGTCCTTGGTGGAGCAGAGATCCACCTGCAGCCCAGAGAGAAGCCTATGCTGGAGCAGGTGGGTGCCCAAATCAGGTTGTGACTCCATGGGAAGCCTGTGCTGGATCAGGCTCCTGGCAGGACCTGTGGTCCCATGGAAAGAGGAACCCATGCTGCAGGAGGCTTGTGCAGGACTTGTGTCCACATGAGCAACCCACTCAGAGATGTGATGAACTGACACAAAATCCATTCCCTGTTTCCCTGTGCCACTAGGAAGGAGGAGGTAGAAAATAACAGTAGTGAAGCTGAAGAAGGGAGGGGTGGAGGGGAAGGTTTTTTAAGTTTTAGGTTTGTTTCTAATTATCCTACTCTGATTTGATTTACTGTAAATGAAATTATCTTTTCTCCCCAGGTTGAGTCGGTTTTGCCCATCATGGTAACTGGTGAGAGATCTCTTCCTGCCCTTATCTTGATTCACAAGCCTTTTGCTTTATTTTCTCTCTCTTTTCCAGTTTAGGATGGGAGTGATAGAGCAGCTTTGGTGGTGCCCTGGAATCCAGCCAACATCAACCCACCACTTCCACCGATACAAGTCATGATAAATGTTGCTGCAAAAGTAGAATTTCAGTAGAACAGCTATCCCTTGAGTAGTCTGGCCAAAATTCAGTTCAGCTGGGAAGGAGCTGTAAAAAAATAGAGACTTAGGATTTTCTCTCTTAGCCAGAGACTGTATTTACACTGACAAAACAGGGAATCTATCTAGACAACTAACTTAGGTTACAGATCCTTAAAACGGAAAAACTTAAGTGAGATTAATCCATTCACACTTTAAAAGCTTCCATTTGAAAACTATACAGAGTGACTGAGCTATTAATTCTTCATAAACAGATCCAAGTATCTCCAAAGAGGGACCTATAGACCACCAACTGGAGAGGATCTAAAGGATGATCAGAATGCCCAGAAGTGTGGAAAAGTTCTCATGTGGAAACACCACGAAACTAAATTTTTTGCTTCTGCAGTTCTGTCTGAGTCTGTGGTGGAGATGGCAAGAAGTAAAGAGTCCAAACTGCAGGAAGAAAGGTAAGAACCAGATGTTAGGAAAAGGCAAGTAAAGGAAGCCCTTGAGCACACTGCCTGACATAGCAGTCATACATCGTCAGACATATTTCAGTCCCTTGAGAACAGACTAGAGAAAATCACAATATGCCTTGGGGTGCCTTCAGTCTCAGGATATCTCCCAATGTTATTTTCTATATTTGCCAGTGCTCTGGTTGTTGCATTAGCAGGTGCTTCTAGATAAACATACTTCTTTTTTGTGGCTAGCTGGAGGGTAACCTTTTTCCTTCTCATCAAGCATGAAGCAGCTGTGTACCCAGCTATTTGATCAATCTGGATGAAAACATAAAATCTGGCTCTCAAGAACTCTTGCCTTGACAGCAGGCAGCATCACAAAATTACAATTTTTCCTTCTGTTTGTTGGTAGAAAATAAACAATGCATTAATTCTTTTTTAACTGGTATGCAGTCCTATAAAGGAGTAATTGATTTTTTTTTTATAAAGTTACTTTCAAGCATGGGATTATTTAATCAATATTTACCATTCACTTTAGAATATTTAGGCAAAAATATTAGAAGCATATAAATTAAATCATCTTCAAATCTATATAGGTTTAATTTAAATAATTTTTGGTATTTGGGCATGTCACCAACTACAAGTGCTTGCTGACCAGTTAAGTAAAATTACTTATTTAATGAATGTTTCATTTCTCAATGAATGAAAAGAACCTAAGCTGGTCTTACTGGGAATGTGTGTGTAACAGACACAATGAGTAAGGTGCTCATTATGAATTAATACTCATAGCTAGTAGTCTACACCATCTATTCTTATGGATATATTTTGGGTACATACATCAAACTATCTAAGAAACAATAATAGAGAAATCCTGGATACTCAGTACACTTAACAAGGAGATGTGGCTTATGGTTACATTTATAAGTAAGTTTTCCCAATTCCTTTAATATATAATTTATATTTGCATTCTAATCTATTGGTTTAGTTCTCAGTGTGGACTTCAGTTCTTCAAGGAAATATTTCATATCTGTAGAGCCATCTTCTCAAGGTGACCTTTTACCCAAAGGGTTGTGTCCACCAAGACTGAAAATGCAGATCTTATAGCAGACAACACTTTTTAGCCAACCAATGAACAGGCCTGTCATGAACATCAGAACTGACTGGTCATCAACACACATATCCTGTGTTACCTAGAATTGTCAAGGAAAAGATCAGTGCCTCAGCAGCTCCATGGGTTATCTGTGCAAATACGGTGACTCCTGCTGCCAACAGGGTGCCCCAAGACAGGTTGGTACAAATTAACAAACGAGATATTCGGCTGGAAGAGTTCAGCAGAGGATCTGTCATAACAGAAATCATCAGGCACACCCTCCATCACAATAGGGAAAATAAATATATACACACACTTTGTTCAGTTCATCTTTCCAGATTGTCAGGAGGCCAGACCCAAAATCAATTACTATAGAAGTAGAATGTTGTCCAAAACTTTCTGGACTGTATAAATGAAAGAAATCAGTTCCTTCAGAAAAGTCTGACATTTTCTAGATTTAGAGTATCATGAAGTGTTCCATGAGTGGCATTTTCTGGATCCAAACATGAACTTTATGTGCTGTATCAGTGGGACTTAGATGACCAGATAATGAAATTTATCAATTGCTGAATAAACCACCACATTCTTCCCATCAAAATGCAAAACCATCCAATGGGAGCCTCAGACTTATGCAGAGCAAGGCAAGCCACAAGGCCTTTCCATCCTACCCAGAACTGCTGCAGAAAATTGCATCAAAAATCACAGAATTCTCATGATAGCTTTACAGCTAATATTCCCCAGACTCATGACTCCTAGACAATAAAAGTGAAAATATGATGAAGTTATGAGACTGAGGGATTATATAAATGTCCATCTGTATGTAAAAGTATGAGCTTTCTACATAGTATTCCATTCTATGTACTTTCTTAGTATCTAGCCTTTTACTAAGCTTTCCTTCTGTAAAGTTGGCTTGCATTTACTCCAGATAAATTTTGTTGGTACTAGAAATATTAAAACTAAAAGAGCTGTATAAGCAGAAAGCTCATCCTGTTAAAGTGGGGAGTTCACATATAGTTTGAGGTTGGAAGGTAAGGAAAGATGAAAGTGAGGCCCCTTCACTCTGACAGCTGAATTCCAACAGCAGTTGGAAGGGGGAGATAAGATTAAAACCTCAACCATTCATGAAATGTTCCATTTAGCTGAAATAATCCTTATCTTTTGGCTTTAGAAGATAAACTTCTCTAACACAAACTGTAATTATAGGAAGTATTTCAGGAAATTGTTCCAGTACAAAGGAATATTTTGCAATAATAGGCAGGGTAAATACTGTAGACATTAGCAGGTTTAACTCTTCTGAGGGTCCATACTTGCCCTGGTCACTGGCTGATGTCCAAGGGGAGCAAACATTTGTTTTAAAGATTATTGAATATTTTTGATAAAACTTTGCCAATACTTACTTTTTAAATCTTTTATAGTATTTTTTGTAATTTACATTGCTTAATGAATCCATGAAAAGCAAAATATTTTTCATTTTACTTATCTTAATCAAAAAGCAATAGGAATTTTTTTCAGAAATAGGCTAGCAAAATTTGATCTTATCAATACACACCAGCTAGATAATTCAGTACTAGTGTCATATATTTTGCATGTTAATATAAAACATCTTGCAGATTAATAATTAAGTTATTGTCATTTTATTTCTTGTGACCTGTAGAACTATGATTAACTAAGTTAACACCTCATAGGCTAATAAGAACAACAGTAATAATACTAAAAATACTAAAATAATAAAACCTGTAAGATACATGCCCTGTTTCTCTCACATGTAGTAGGTGCCTCACTTCAATGAGTGCAGCATTTCTTCCTGTGGCCCAGGTATTGCATTTAACCACTGGCTCATGGCATAGTAACACGACAGATTGCAGAAAATAAGGAGATGCTCAGTACAAAGCTGGGATTGTTTTAGCCCTCCTTTCCCACATTTGCAGTTGTCCATATTGCCTTGTTCATCTGTTTTAATTGTGCCGTGAGGAACGCTCAAAACAATGAGTCATAGGAATTAACAAGCGAGTTGTATCAAATGTTCTTGGATTATTATGTATAAGAGTAAAATCATTCTGTAAAAGTTCTCCTTTCACAATGATGCAATATGTAGATGAATCAGAAGGGTTTTATCCCAAACTGCAAAAAAAAAAAAATAGACAGACAGATAGATAGATAGATAGATAAGTCTTATGAAAAAATTTCTAATCAGTACTAGGAGAATTCCAAGCATTAGTACTGGCTGTGAATTTGTTTTTATTGTTAATGAAGGATTTCTAGCTATTCACATTTTTCATTACATGTAGAAATAGATAGCTTTCTTATTTAAAAAGTTCTTATCAATTTAGATTTCAATGATTTTTTTTTTTTTTTTTTTTTTTTTTTTTTTTTTTTGTATGCTGATTGTATATGGGTCAGGAGAAAGCAGATTTCAAACAGCTTTGGGGGTCTTCATGCAAAATCATAATATATATTAGGATGGAAAATTAGAACTTTTCCTTACTGTTTTCTCAGTACTTCTCAATACCCTAGAATGACTTCTCAATACCCTAGAAATCACATAAATTCTACAAACCCAAACCAGCACAACTGTCCAAGTTATTAAGAAAATTTTTTAATTAAGGATTACTTTCCTAACCTCTCTGGGTTTCTTTGCTGACTGATTCATTTTCATTACACACATTCTGTTCTCCCCAGCTGTTTTACATGGTAGCTTTCACAGGCTTATTTAGCATTGCTGAGGTTTCCTTACCTTGTGCTGACAAGGATTTTAGAGGCCTGTGGCTGGAGGCTTGTGTTCAACATTTACCACAAGTTTGTATAAAGAACTGATCAGCAATACAGTTAAAAGTTCCTTAGAATTTCCTCACTCTAAAAAATAAATTGCCCCTTCAGATCGACTGTGAATAATGTGAGTGCCTTTGTTCTTAGAGGATAAGAAGTTCTTTTGACTGTATTTTTTAAAATCTTTGGGATTTTTTTGTTTGCAAAAGAAAATTTTTAAAATGAAACCTTACTTTAATTCTTTCAAAAATTACTATCTGCAGTATAACTTCATAGCCTTGTAAAGACATTCAAATTCAAATAATTAATTTTTAAAGCATTTTAAACCAATTAGTTCCACATATTATTTTTAATAGAAAAGGTTCCTTTATTCTCCAGCAGTTACTAGTTCACTGACATTACCAAGGTTGTTGGAAAATAAAAACTATTTCGCAGCAGCAATAGCAGTAAAAATGAGTAAAAACTGACATATGTTCCAGTCCCAACTTTATATTTCAAATAGTTGAATGCACACATCAACAGCTTTTGCTGGAACTATTCTGAGGCTTCCACATCCAAAGTGAGCCCATGCATTGGGTGCAAATACCCACTGCAAGCTATTATTGTGCAAAGATCTTCTTACCACAAGTGGAAACCAAGAGTCTATTTTAAACTAACACAGCCAGGAGCTAAAACCTTGCTCAGTCCTTAATCCAAGCAGCAAGGAAGCAAAGAACATGCCCAATGAAGCCACTAAAATATAGAAAGGATGTTTATATCACAATATATCTGGATGGTGTTTCTTGTATATAATGTATACAAAGAAATATGTTTATGACTTGTTTTTGCAATGACTTGTATATTTTGAGGAGTCAGTGCCATAAAAGTATATGAGTAACCAACTAACCCTCTTGTACTCTTAGCAAAGCCAAGTACACTCAGCAAGTTTGAAAAGAGTACATGTGAATTTCCTTTTCTTGAATTGAAGGAATATGTATAGTGGAAATACAATCACAATACAGTCTGTTTCAATCTACTCTTACAACCCTTTTTAACTTTTCCTGTGCATGAAGGAGAGTGAGGCAATTAGTCTGATGTTCTCAGTAGGGAAGTAAAAGCTTTTGATGGCTAAAATACTATTCTGGCAATAAGGAATTTGCCAATGACCTCTTTAAGTACATTGTGTCTGAAAGGACATGTCTGTGGTATCACAGACAAGCCAGAGGTTAATCTCAAAGTAGCTGAGAAATACCCATAAGAAAGTTATGTCCTGAAATCTTTATCAGGAACACAAGAAGGTGGGAAAAACACTAGAATGTGACCATTGTAACTTAGTGCTTTCATTAATTTATTGTAAAAGCATGAAATTATTAAGTGATTTTCATGTTCTCACACATACTTCACCACAGGCAGATATCAAAACTGCAAAAAACATACAGGATTCTCATTCAGAAGAGGAAAACTCTGTGAGAAGGAAACTGATGCCACATATCTTCATTTTCTGCTGGTAGCTCAGAGTGATTTAATTTTAATCCTTAGCATCTTCCAGGGACAATTCCTTTAAGACTGACTTTGTAATGATAATTAGCATAATCTACCCCTGGCTAATGCTTGTCTTCAGATCTGCTGCTTCTCCTTGTACTAAAGATTTCCATGGGGAGAATGAGTTATGATTTCCAACCTAATTATGAGTCTTTTTATCTCAATCACCTTAAATACAAAAATTTTACTTACCTGGTAACTCTGGTTACATTCTCATTTCTTGTCACACAACATGGCCAAAGTATAGCAGCTGCCCTTATCCTGATCAGAAGAGCATGTGGCTCAGTAGGGTGCAGCAGGAGTACGAAAGTAGAGAGTGCTGCTGTCCTTCTAAAATGGGATACTCTAAGGAGCATAGAGGTGTTACAACCTTAAATTAAATGTATAAAATTACAGCCCTAAACCTACCCCCTGCTTCTGTTATATTCATGATATGACCTGTGTCTAATACAGCTTTCTAAAGTGATTGCACAGGGTAAATGAGTAGATGTCCTAAAATAGATTAGACAAAATAGAATAGAATACGTACACAACTATGAAGCTCCCAGCAAAATATTCCATACAATCTTTGAAATGTTGCACGGTTAAGTTATAAACTCTCATTAAAGAAAAATACATTTAGGCACTCCCAATACCATAAAATGTTGCAACTACATATGTGTAAACAATTTATAAAACCCTCAGAAAAGAAAATGTCTCAGATGTTTTGCTAATAATGTCACATTTTTTTGGAACTCTCTAATCCTTCTCCTCTCCTAGACAGTAAGAAATTTTGCTGTCACATCTATTGTAATAATTTTCAGTTCCCATTTGGTAAATTTAGATGCGTCCAGAATGGTCAGATAGCTCCATTAACTTCTCTCCTTGTGGAGACTTCTAAGGTGATATGACTATTCCCAACAAGAATAATAATATTAATAAGGATATTAACAAACTTTAGTGTCATCATATCCCTAACTATTACCACTGAATCCAATCTGCATTTTAAACTATTTCTGTCTTTACTGCCACTGGCTATATTATCATCATTCCTATTTCAAAGTTCCCTTATACCTCAAGAATATGCACTGCAGATTAATGATAAAATTATCATATGGCACAGAGGGAAGTACCGGATAATTTTTCCAGCAAGTTGCTGACTAGTTGCAAGGCCTGGAAATACGAGCAGGACTTCTCAGCAGGTCCAAGGGAAGTGAAACCCCAAAAAGTAGCTGTCCTTTCTGACAGCTAATAGAGGACAAGAAGAAATGAAAGGCTCTGACTACAACAGTGAATGAAATAGAGCCCTGGTACAGGCTCAAGCCCAGAAATGTGGTCATCCACGCTGTTAGCACTCCAGCAGACTGCAAGCTTCACTTTGAGACTAAGGGTAAGGTAGCCTAGGGTAATGACACTCTGTGTTTTGTTTTTCCTTTTGATGTCCTGAGGATAGGAAACAGAGTTGACCTGACCAGCTACTATTGCTCCTACACAGAACTCTTGCCACTGTCTTTAACAAACACTTCTTTAGATCAAACCTGAGAGTGGTGCTGGTGCTGCCATTCAAGGTCACATCCAATCTCATCATGGGTGATGCAGGAATGTGCAGAGGTTAGGAGATCTACTACCACACCATATGTAATGAAAGTGAGAGCAAAGCTAGGCCATGAAAATCATATAAAAATAACCTTTAGTGTGAAAGGCTTCAGTATCACCAGCTATTCAGCTTACAAAAGAGAAGGTGGATGAATGCCTTATCACTGTATGCATTTACTTGTTGATGAAAGAGACATCTGACAAAGGCATTCCACAATCAGGTAGAATGCATTTTGAATTTAAACAAACTGGCCCAGAATACTCTGCAGTTTTCTAGAAGGAATAGCAAGGATAGAAGGAGCAGTTTGGGATTTCAGATTTCTTTGTGGGACTGGGACATTTATGAAAGAAATTCTATTTTTTTGATGGGCTGCAGAAGAGAAGAGCCTATATTAATGTTTCCATGTCTGTAGAAAAGAAGGAAATTATAACAAAAGTCTAAAACCAACATAGTTTTCATCATTTTCTGAGAGTCAGGATGTGAAGGGGTTTGGTTTTGGTTTGGGTTTTGGGTCTTTTGGGTTTGGGGTGGTGGAGAGGGAGGTTTTTTCTCTTAATAATGTACATGTGTTCAGAAGCATTCTAAGTTCATATTACCTTGCATTCTTAAGAAAGGTGTAGGTTGTAACCAGCTGTTTATGTGTCAGTCTTTATGTCGAGCTGAAAGACTGGGAAGGATGGACCCTTTTCTGCAGTAGAATATTTGTTCCAAGTGAATGGTCAATGAATCTTTCTCTCCAGCTCAAAACCACTCTCAGAAAAACGAGCTGCCTGTCTGTTCAGTTTGCTAGTATTTTTTGAAATGGTTTTAACTACTGAGTCCTGGGCAAAGTGCAATCATCTTGAAGTATCTCATCAGAAACTGGTGGAACCTCTGTCTCACTCATAGTTTGCTGTGCCTTAGCTGTTCAATATTTTGAAGAACAGAATCTCCAAGTCTAATCAAACTGATTTGGATTCCTATAGGAATTTCTTAGTGAGTTAATCTACTGAATACACAAAGTCAGAAATGATCAAAAGGTCTCCCACAGCCTTAAGCTCTAAGTACCTGTGTAATTAATGGCCCCATCACTTGCACATTCAAGTGTAAACCAGGCAGACGGTTGTGGTTTTACTCAGTTATGAACAAAATCTCTGCAAAAGCAACTGATTTCACTTTGACTCACATCTTTCCCCCTGCCCCTGTCCTGAGTCTTTTTGCTTTCCAAGAAATGAGCTTCCAATAACAAAATGAGTTTGAAAAGTGATCACATTTCAGGCTGGTTTAGTTCTGAGAGAAATCAACAAATTAAAACCAAAATATTTCCCATCCAGCAGAGAAGAATGAGAAAAAAATGGAAAAATTACAGTAAACCCTTAAAGAAAGAAAAAAACCACATCTGTTCTTGAAATGAAATCTCTTATATTTCATTTACAAATGTGGATAGAATATATTTGTCAAAAAAAGCACAACTGAAAAGCAAGTGATTGACACGTTTCATATTTGTGTAAAAATATAATACTCCAGGTTTATTCTAATCTTATGAACCTTCTTTTAAGGAACTAATAAAAAGACATTGCTTATATAATTTAAAATTAAGTAATATTGTGTAGCTATATAATAGTATATTTGGTGCATTTAGCTTTTCTCCGAAGACAGGTGCAGGCAGGAATCAGCTGTGCCCTCACTTCAATGCCTCATCAGGACCTCTTTGTGAACAGCTGGTGCACAGAACTGCTGCTGAAGGAGCAGGAGAGGGCAGACATCTGCTGTGCTGCATGAGCAGAGAGAGCTTGCTCTTACAAATATCAGTTTTCTTACTGCTGCAAGGAGCATAGATTTGTGTGGCCATCTGCCCATAGTTTTGGTCTGCAAACAAACACTCAGTCTTCCACCTTCCAACAATATGCACTTGAAATCTTGAATTGAGTAACTCCACTCAAATTTCTCTAATATTAATTTGTTTCCCACTCAGAATGCTAAGGTTTGGAAGAGTACTCTCAAAGTCCAACATCAAGACATATCACAAGATTTTTAGCCCTCAGTTTGTTGATCTGATCTTACCAAAGCAGGCCAAAAAAACCCAAACCAAACCAAAGCCAAACCCCGCCCCCCCCCAAAAAAAAAAATCAGCATCACAAACAAAATTAACACTTTTTAAATTGATGACAATTACACAGTCCTCAGGAGAGATTCAGAGAAAACCTAGGGAAAGCTACTGAACCAGATTGCCTTTGGTTCCATACACCTAAATTTTTGCTGCCCTGCTTGATGTGTTTTCACTGCTGAGGTGTGTTTAGGAGGCAGACGACATGCAGCAGAGATAGAGTGCAAATGTTACCCTTGGGTTTTATAAATTTGAGTGTTTGCACTTTATTTGTGTGTCATAAATACACACTGAAGTCAGCATTGTTTCATCCCTGTTTCCTTCAGAATTGCAATAAACCTGAACTTGGTGTAAATCTGCTGCATTTTATTTGTATTTTATTTATCTATTTTCTATGATGTTCACACTAAGATACAAAATACAGGTAATGCCAGAAATTGCAGTAGAACATGTACCAAAACTCTCTTACTAAGCAAAGATACAGCGTATATACCATGGAAAATGGGTTACCAAAGGTAGATTAAGGAACTGATGTTACAGAAAGTTGATTTGTGCAAAGTCTCTGGGAAAACTCTGTCATCATAAAGGTGGGTTAATGGATTTAAAGAAACTGAGGAAAACTGATCCATTCTTTGTGTTAAAGCAATTTACTGTGTTATGAGTCTCAAGGAAAATGTTGGAGATAAATTAAAGTCAATAACACTTGAGTGAAGGATGATTACAAAAATGTCAGGTTTTGCTGACACTATAAAGTGAGAAGTTCTTGCACAGCTTTCTTATTTTCAGATGCTACACCCCCACAAAAAGAGTCTGATTTCCATGTCTTTTGGGCACATGCTGAGACATATTTATAGCTTCAGCCAGCCTTATGGCAAATCACTGGAGAGGAAAAAAATAAACAAAGTATCAAAGATGTAGAATATAAGCAAAAGGAATTGAAGTATAAAGCCTTAAGCTAATCATTTTGGAGAGAATAAATATTTTAATAGAAAATAAAGCAATTTGTATCATATTTTATTCATATACCTGACTTTGTGTATAGCTATGCAGAAAGACAAGGGAGATAAATAATCCACACTTAAATCAAAGCTATGGAGTCATGGAATATCTGAGTACATTTCATTGCAAAAAAATCCATTTCTTTCTTCATAATTCCTTCAGTTTTTTAGAAAATAACATAGTCTTAGAAATAAAGAAGAGAAGACTCCAGAACATTTATACCTCTAAGTTGCTTTCTAGGATGAAGGTCATGTAAAAGTCTCAATAGAAGTACTGAATTCCAAGCAATTATAGCACAACAAGAAGAAGTGTGAATGTCTCTTGTTTAAGAGACTTAAAAAATAATGGTATAAAAAGATTGAATACAGGAAGAAAAAAATCTGAGCAGATCTTTCAGTTATTGTTATCAAACTAGTGAGGAACTTTGTGGGAGAAGTCATATGATTCCTCAAAGTGAATGCAATGCCACACTTCTCATTCTGAAGGACATGGTTTAGAAATTGGTACCCACCTACTTCCACAGCAGATGACATTCAAGAAGGCAGTCAAAGACCTGTTTTTCTCCTCTTAAAGGAGAAAACCATCTTAAACATCAAAGTGATTCCTTGCACTCCACCCAGTCATAAGATAATAAACTGAATATAAATTAGAGAAAAAAATGATGAATGGAGGGTTGTCTGTATCTCCCCCCATGATTTCCATTTCACCCTCAACACTTGTATGTGGTGAAATTCCAAACTTAAGCACCCTCAAGTTGTCCCTTACATTTTTAGCTTCTTTTATGTATTTCTACCATGTCCAAAGCACTCTCGCACACAGGAATTATTTAAAATTTGCCTAGATTCCCTTTCTGTACATAGCAAATTGATTCCCATCTGAAGAACAAAGAGTATTAAACCCTGTAAAATTAAGGGCTTCTCCATGGTACCACAGGAAGGTAAAATCTGCACATATCTGCACTCCTGTTCCTCTTAGGCTCTTCATTAACCTGACACTTGCATCAGCAGAAGCTCTGAAGGCCAAAGGAAAAAAAAAAAAAAAAAAAAAAAAAAAAAAAAAAAAAAAAGTTTGGATAGGGACATTTCAGTGAGACTTAAGCTACCTCAGAAAAGGACAGGTTATTAAGACATCATGTTTTATAAACAGCTGTGGGAGACAGCCTCATGTTGTGGGGATATCAACATTTCCCTAAACTCAGACTTCTGAGACAGTCTTTCCTGTCTCTGTGTGAATTCTGTTAAGAATTTAATCAGTTCTCATGGTCCATAGCAGAATCTCAATGTAACTGTCAGAAGCATCAGGTAGTACATAAACTGACACTAAGGGCCCATAAGTTTTAGGGATCCTCAGAGGCAGATACAGGGACTTGAGGCATTCATGTTTCAGCATGAACATAATGTACCAGCTGCAGTTTACAACTTCATCTTTACATCTTAACAGAATATCTCTATTATGACCAAACATGGCCTTGGTGTTTTTCCAGACTTGGAGTATTTTATGATAGCTGGCTTTTTGGTAAACTTCTTCCACTTCTGGCATCTCTTACTCCTTTTCTAATGACTCATCTCATAAGATAGTGATAACAGTTCTGGGCAAAAAAATCACTCTTCTTGGTTAGTCCTTTCAATTGATTCTTCAGGATTAATAGGAAGAAAATCTCCAGTTTTATTGTAGAATAATAGAATGGTTTGGGTTGAAAAGGAACTTCAAGGTTCTATCTACTTCCAACCTTCCTCCTTTTACTCCACCACAGACATAGGCATCTCACTAGATCAGGTTGCTCAGGGCCCCATTCAACCTGGCCTTGAACACTTCCAGGGATGGGGCATCCGCAACTTCCCTAGGCAGCCTGATACAGTGCCTCACCATCCTCTGTGGAACATAAATTTTCAGGTTTTGTTCTTGTTACAGACTGTTGGGGAAAATGAAAAGAAATCACAACACTTTGGAAAATGACAGGCTTTTTGTAGTGATAGTAAGTCCTTTGGACAGTACTCTGGGCTTAGCTTTATGGTGTGGGGAGGAATCTTGCAGCTGGAGTCAATGGATTCTTCTTGAAACCATAAGAAAGTTGAGGAAAAGTTTTAGACTCTGTGTTAGTAAGTGGTCTGAAACCAAATTCAAACTGAATCATCACAGTAAGAAAATCACTCAGATACAGGGAAAAAATTAGTTTTTGAGACTAGTGATTTAGAAGCACATAATTTTCCTGCAATTGTGTATGTTGCCAGAAACACCAGCTCAGGAAAAAATTCCATAAACTTACTACACAAGTCTGCTCTCTCAGACTCACAGGTGAAAAGATCTAGCTGGATCTTTCCTGATTGTGTAACATACACATCACTGGTTCTAATGGTGACTATTGTAGTGTTTGTAGGAAATACAGAATAAAAAAAAAAAAGTTAGTAAATTTTCTTGCAAGATCTCATCACGTTGTAAATCTGGAGACTATTGCAGTGTATTTGTCCATATTCTATATCTCCATACTCCTATATATCTTTGTTTTAGGATACCATGTATCAAGGAAAAAAATTCTTAAGAAAATCATCTGAGTAATCTGAGTAGAAAGCTGAAAAGGAGATGACATCTGAGATTTTTGTCTCAGAATTGTGTCTTTTGTGGATTCTGACTCTTATTGAATTCTAATAAAAGTTTTTTCTTTTCCCCTCCACACACAAATATTACAGCCAGAAGCTCTCTGCATCTGAATGGAGAAAAAAAGGACTTAAAACTTAGCACTGCTGCTGCAATCAAATACAAGACTCTTCTTCCTTCTAAGCACTTTGTTTATTATATAGGTTTTTATAGCTTTCTTTCTAAATTACTGATTCTTGACTTCTCTTTATGCACAGTGGATGTCTCAGCAGATAGGCCTCATTTCTTGAACAATAAACTAAGAACATTTTGTGCGGTGAGAAATGTGCACTTCATTATCTTGAGATGAAGAAAACTGAATTCTGGCATAGTAAGAACTAAATATTGAATACAGATACAGATACAGTTTACTCTTCCAATGGTATTTTAAAAAAAAATACAGTACTTTTAATTTTGCAAAGTTTGATAAGGTAGATATCCAAAATAAGTAGATGATTTATTGCAGATTGATACAGGTTATAAACTCGGAAGTGAGCTAAACATTTTAAATTTCCCCTTCAAATATTGTAATTTTGTCTTTGCCAGTAGTCCTGCTGACATTCTCTTTGCTCTTTAGCCACATTCACCTTTGGCTCCTGTCACGTTTTTCCTGCCCAGTTTGTTTAAGAGAAATGGGGATTGCCTGGATCACAGCATGCAGCCCAGCATCGTGCCTGGAGCCGATCCAGGCAGCCAGCAGGAGTGTTTTAGCGGAGTGTCACCTGCTCCCACTGCAAGCTCTGCTCAGCTGTAGAGTCCATATAGCTGTGTGCTTTAAATACCAGTCATCATAATGGTAATGGTGTATTTGGTACACTGTGAGGAAATACCATCAAACAGATTGTTCCTTTATGCTCGTCTAGTCAATACATTTTAAATAATATCTAATTCAAATACAATACTAGTCCATAAAAATTATGGGTAGGACATAAATCAGATTCAAATTATCTGTCCGTTCTCTGGCAAAGAAATATCTATAAATCTTAGAGCAAATCTGCATATTACCCTGCACTTCTATGCCTTCTACTTTTGAAAAACATGAGAAAGTTCAACCTTGCTTACAGGACAACCACACTTAGAGACACTGAATTAAATCCCGGTTTTTTCCACTCACATGCCATAGGAACGTCGAGAGATTTCCTATTGCTCCTTGGAAGGTTAAAAACACTTTTGAAATGCACCATTGGCCCCCAAATAAAAGTGTCAGCATGTAATAAATATGGACTAGAGTCTTTACAGTTTACCAGGTACTTTTCCTTTTTTGTTCATAAATATTGGTACAGTTCTTCCAGATTTCTGAGCTATTATGTCCCAATAAAGTTCTCTGACTGTAAAAGCAAAAAAAAAAAAAATAAAAATCAATATTTACACAAATTATGTGCAAATATTATGCATAACATGCAATTGCATGATGAATTATTGAAAGATAATTTCACAAATATTCCTCATTAAATGTTAATCTTGTTGATTTTAAAATACAAATAAATTTGAATTTAATGCCCTCACAACATTAAAGCTTTCAGAGACAGACCATAATAATCATATGGATACAAAACAAAGACTGGAATTTTGAAAACAGATTATTACTTGAGAGTTCAATCAAACTGCAAGGCAGCTGCATCACATCTCCCTTATGCTGTATATACCAGCATTTTACTAGTCGTGAATACGTTGTCATGGCATTGTTTTCTGCTTTAAAGTCTAGATTTGCTCTTCAATGCAGTTGCTTTGAATTATATTGATCACTGAAAGTCATTCTAAAACTAAGCATAAGAAAATCACATCAGTAATCAATGAAGTTGATTAACAATGTCTATCATTATAAAATAAAATAATATATTGCGCTAGGAGGATTTCTTATGTATATATAATGCATAAATACTTACTGAAGGGAAGTACCTAGGAACTAGAATTTCAGTCTTCTGCATGTAATAGATGGCCTCCCAAAGATCCTGAATGAAAAAAGTGAAAAGTGAAGGGAAAAAAATAAATTAATAAGACAAAAATGGGCAATGTAAAAATTATTAAGCTGTTGTATAGACACCCAGGCAGCATAATAGATTCATTGTCATTTTCTGGTCATATGCAAACATAACTGTGTTAGTGAAAAAGAATTTCCAGACAAATTCTTAGCTCATGCACTTTCCTAAGCACTTTCATTCAGGACTTTGGAGTGTCGCCTCGACGCCTGATGCAAAGTCACAGTTAGTCAGTAACACTGCCAGAGAAGGGCAATTCTTTCTGATGCATAATTTACAATATTGCTGATGTATATTTTTTCATTTCTCTATACTGGAATGAAAGATCATTTTATGCAATCTAATCCTGGAATACCCAGGCAAGATCTCATATCTTGAACTACACTGCCACAACGTTTTTCTTTTTCCTTTTTGTTTTTATTTTCCTTTCTTTTTAATTAATACACTGTGCAGAAAGCTTTTAAACTTATTCAGAATTCAGATATACTTTAAATATTATGAACTATTCTTGCTGAATTAAAGCTATCTAGCCTATTTGATTTAATCAATTAAGATTTTTAAGTGCATCATAACTCGGTGCACAAAGAGACAACACTCATAAATCAGTAGAGAGTCTAAATTAATTGCTACAGGTAGCAGCCTGCCAACAGCACATATAATTAACTTTTTGTTGTACAGAATGGAAGATCAGAAAGTGCCTGCTAACATTAATGAGAGAAAGAAAACTGAGTATATATGATAAAATTATTAGAATGCTTGCAAATGTTCCAAAGCTGCATTCTGCATGTGAATTACACTTCATGTCTTCATGTTCTGTAAATATAGTTATCCCTCACATCAAGCATGCCTCTCTTCTATTTCAGATTGAATTGTCAATTCAATACCAATGAAGCAATGTCTTCAGAGCCATTGACTGCAGAGGAAAATATTAGATAAAACCACAGTTACACATCAGTAAATGCACCAGCAACAAAACAAGGGATTTCTTTAGTCTTCCAAATAGTAGCAGGTAGAAGATGAGAAGCTGGAAAACAAAGAAAACAGTTAAAATGAAAATTTATCGTGGTAACAGCTACCAATTTCTAAAATTCAAGAAGCTCAGATTTATGGTGAGACGAAATAAACTGTATTCTTTGTCCCTCATTTTCAAGTGTCTACCAGCGTAATATGTAGATGTATGACATGGATCATGTCTGTGCAGCCTTTCTACTCAAGGTTCTATCCTGCCTTCCTTTGCTTAACTCAAATACTTCTGAAATCAGTTTAAAGGTTTCTAACAACTTTATTTGAATGGTCACATGGAATCTTGACTCATGAGAAATCAGAGTGATGTCCAAACTCCAACTGAGAGAAAGGGTAACTTTGACATTAGATCAGAATGTATCCATAGATAGAAGTTCCCCCCTCTTATTAACTTTTTAGATTTAAACTGAAATTTTAAGTTTTTAAAAATGTTTGGATGTCACAAAAACATTTAAGCTCAAGATTAAGAGAAATCTGAGTCAGGAAAGAAATTGTGCCCTTTCTGGCAGTTCCTGTTTCTTAGTCTTATCCAATCTACGACCTTACATATATATATATATAGTATATATAAATATAATATATACACATATAAACATTTTCCTGTCCCTGAAGTCATCACCCAGTCAAACAACTCCACATGTGCTCCTTATTGCTCAATTTCTCTAAAAATGACTTGCAGTTGATGTGCTGTGTTGAATTGAGGTGGACTTGAAGAAGTGCTTGCATATTTTAGGGAGAAATTGGTAGAAAACATTGTTGGAACACAAAGATGTGAACTCCAGGACCAGAATGGGTTGATTGGAAAAGATTTATTGAATGTTTTCTCCACAAGTAAGAAAGAATTTTGCAAAATGGTGTTATAAAATTACCATATAATGACAATGCTTTTACAACAATTCTGTGTTCTCCCTTGGGAGGCACAAAAAAGCACTAAGCAATGCGATATTTTGGCAGAATTATTTCATAGTTTTATTTGCTTCTCATACTTGTATATTACAGCTAACTGAAAACTTATTCAAGGTGTCAATATAGCATTTGGAGTTATTATTTTTATAAATCACAATTATTATTACTATGTTTGCTAAATAACAATTTTTGTGATTTTTTTACCTCATAATGAAATGTATTTTGAAACCCTGAAGTTTTTTACAGTTGAGTGCTCTTATTTAATGTGTAGTTGAGGTAAGTGCTTTTTCTCATTTTAAAATAGGTAGTTGAGAATATGTATTCAATAAACTTTTTATTTACATATGTAGAACATTTGTATGGACATAATCTCAAAAGAGACACTGCAAACATAGGACAGGCATTATTGACAAGTGTAATTAATGATCTGGAGGAACTCCTGTAGGGGAATTCACTTTGAATAATAAAGGCAACAGTTTCAAAACATTTGTGTAAGTAATATTTGCTATTTTAAAACTTAAAATAGTCACACTATAGGCATAGGGACTCTGAAGGAGACGACCAAGCAGATGAGCCAAGAACATTTTCTTTCTCATATATTAGAAATCTGCACAATATATTGCAGAGGCTTTACTTCATTCTTGCATTACCTAATTTCCTAAAGGTTGAAAAACTGGGTACTCTATAAAAATACAACGTGAAAATGAATGCAGGTTTTCTGACATGATGAATTTCCTATTAATTTGTAACAAAAACCTTCCTCTCTGCCTTTTTTTAAAAGAAAAACATTAACGTTGTTCCTAAAAGACCAATGTAAATACTCCAAGGCCTAAAGAGAGAGTCTCAATTTGAAAATCCGCATCTGACAAAATAAAATTATCTTGATCTTTAAAAAAAGGAAGAAAGGTCTAGTGTTGAGCTAAAATTTGCAGATATGACCTGCAAAAGTCTGAAGGAAAGCAAGATTTAAAATACTTACGAAGTATTAACTAGCTGTGTGAGGCTGCAGAAAGGAGAGACTGTTTCCTTTATCTACATTAATTTCTACATTTTGCTCCAAGCTGTATTGCAGAACTTTTTTAATTATCATTAGACAAATTTCAGTCCCAGGAAAATCATGGGTGAACTCCTCCTGAAAGCCATTTAAAGGCTCCTGAAGGAGTAGAAAATGACTGAGATCATTGTAGCTCTGGCAGCATTAAATTCCATAGTGAGCACAGGAGAGAGGCAATCATTCTGCTGTACTCTGTGTTTTCTAGAGCACATCCAGAATATTGCATCCAATTTGGGGATCCCAGTACTGGAAGGATTTTGATCCTCTGGAGCAGGTTGAGCAGAGGCCCACCAAGATAGCTGGGGCTGGATCACATTTGTACTGTGAGGGAGGGGCTGAGGAAGCTGAGCTTATTCTGTCTGGAAAAGGATGACTGCAGGGAACCTAACAGGAACTTTGGCACCTATGAGGGGCTTACTGAGAAGAAGTTTGCTGAAGCAAGACTTCCTTGCTAAGGTTAAGGGTTGAAATATGAAACAATGGTCATAAATTTGCATGAGAGACGTTTTGACTGAATATAAGAAGAAAAATTATGAGGGTAATAACTAAAAATGGTTGTCTGAGAGGTTGCAGGTTTCCAAATCCAACCATACTAAAGCCTGAGGCATCTGGTGTGAATTCAGTGTGGACCCTGTTTTGAGCATGACTTTAGATTACAGACCTCCCAAATTCCTTTGCAATCTGAGCAATGCAGCAATTCAGTGATTTTAATGGCATCAGCCACTATGAGAGTCCATAAACTGTTAGACTAAATACTTAGAGGCCTCAAAGTTTCTAATGAATCATGCACTGCACAGCCCAGTGATGTTCAGGTTTTGGCTCCCTTCTCTGAGAGAGAAGTGTTCCTCCAGCAACGAATATGCAATTAATCCCATGATGGGATTCAGTATTTTCCCAGCTAACTCATAATGCAAAGCACTTCTAAATGTCATTTGTTGCAGAGCTAGTGCTGTAAAGCTGCCTGCCCTGTCCTACTCTTAAGTCTCAATGTTGTATTTTCCTAGACCGATGCCAAATTGATAAAAATCTGATTTTTTTTTTTGCACAGCTGTTCCAATTGAATCCTCATTGCTACAACCACATTTAGGAAACAAAGAGAGGTATTATGGTTGGAAGATTTTTTTTTTCTTACTTAATATCCAGATTGTTGGTGTGAAGGTCTCTAGTCTTTGTTTTGGCTTCCATTTACAAGCTGGGCATTGACATCTGCTAATTGCTAGCTTCTAGGGGAATTTAGCTTAAAATATATTGTATATACAAGGCCAAATTCACTGCGTGTCACAAAGGCAAGATTGTTTTCTTTCTCCTGTTTTGTATTTACTGCTAAAGTAAATTGGAAGGAAACTGGTGACTATCATGAACTGGAGAATAAGAGCAACAATAGATACAATGAAATCAAACTTCACTAATGGCTCCATTTGCAAAAGATGATTTATCAGCTGCTGTCTCAGAGATCCCCAATTTTGGACTGTGTATGGACTAAAAAAGCTATAAAAAACAAACTTTATTAAAACAATTTTTTTTTTAATCCTGATGCACACAGGAAGTACACCAGAGGCAGCTTAAACATGAGTATTCTGGAGCTACTTGTGGTATATGTAAGAACTGTGCATCAAGGTGCAGGGTAGTTCCTGGGAGTTAAATAAAAGGTCGACTGAAAAGGATACCTTACCTGCTGAAACTTGATTTCAGGTCCCTGAGTTTCTCCTGTAGCAGCACAGCTCATTAAATCATCAGACCTCAAAGCAGAGCAAGGTGATTTTTCTTAGAATCTTGTCCCACTGTGAGAGAAGGAGCCAAACAGGGAGACCCTCACAACTCCTAATCACTTTCTGCATTTTGTGAATGCAGATTTGGTTCCCCTTTCTTTCCTTAATACAGAGGAGTAACCCATAGCTTGCCCCACTGAGGTGCTTTTGTAATTGGCTATAACTGAAGCAGAAGTGAAGAGCTTTGTGAATGCTAAAAACGTCATTATTGTCCCACCCACACAAATGTTAAGCTGAAGTCACTGGGGTCTCTGGTGTGGAACTTCAATAAGCAGGAGAGACATCAAACTGCAATAGTCACTATTGCCTGGAGTATCTAGGAGGTTACAGCTGCAGCAGAGAAGTTTGCTTATCGTAAATTTTTGTTTCACTTATTTTGACTGCAATTTTTCATTGGAGTGCTGTGCCAAATGTGACAGAGGTCTCATGTAGCCCTGCAATCCTTAAATGCTCTTTCAGTCTAATGCTGATCCCCTTAAAAAAGGGGAAAGTCTCACCTCAGCAGCCCTGCTCCATTTTGAAGAACAGACTATGGGGGTCACCCTCAGCTCTCAGCTTGTACAAGCCACTCCTTCCTTCACTATGACAATATGGAATAAAAACTTTATCTTCTAAAAGTAGTCCCAGTTCCCCATGTTAATTTCAACTAATTTTAAGATAGGGCTAGGCAGAGAAAACTGGTTTACTTCCCTCAGTTGTTACTCTGTCATCGTATCTCATTTATCTAGTTTAAGTTCAGTCTTAGCTAACAAGATATTACAGAAAAGACAAGTGGCTCTTCTGAGGCAGAAATTTTTTATTGTTACAGTGTAATCATGATGATTTATATTATGATGTCTGTTCACTCCACCTCAGGAAATAAAAAAAAAAAGATTGTGGAGTCACCACTTTCAGTGTTTCAGTTTGTCACAATTGGATATTTCAGTAATGTCATTTAACTCTGATTTGGAATCATGATGCTTCACTTTCCAGTAATGTCCTCTAACAATGAAAATGGGCTTACTATCTCTAGTTCCCTTCTTTAAGAAAACAAATAACTAAAGAATGGAAAAAAAATAGGTAATCTCTTGAGTCTTGGAGATAAAACTAATTCTGAGTTAAGTTCAACTTTAATGCATTTGCAAAAACAGATACCCATTAGAAAAATTAAGTCTGGTAATATATGACTTATGGAAAATCCTCTAATATTTAATTAACAAAATAGATTTTTTTTAACAAACATTAATAATTTAAAAATGAGTACAATATTATCCCAATAATCAATGTCTGTAAGATATTTACAATGTTGAACATTGGTTATGATGCCTTGGAAATTCTATAGCCTCTTAAAACGTTCTGAAATACAGAATAGTTTTTCTGCTAATTTTAATAAGAGCATATCCTGACTCTTCATTAAAGTTCCATGCAACCTACTGCTGGTTTCATTCTATTAAATTTCATAGGACGTCTCCATAAGGTTTTTGACATATCTTGTTAGGACCCATATCTTGTTAGAATCTGATTAAAAAGAGTCTTGTGTTCCCATTTGTTCATATACACGTGCTGGAGATGGACTGATGGTGTCACCTGGTGCTGTAATGGAGGGTAAATGTGAGATATTATTTGTTGGTTTTTCAGTGGAATTCTCTTTACTTTGAAATTCAGTTTTGTCTGATATATACATTCTGTAGTCAGTTTTGCAGAATAGTTTTTTCATAAATCTTAATGAATGGGAGAGTGGAAGGCTATGCTTTACCTAAAACACTCCCTATAGACATGATAGCATGGACTACCTTGTATATGCATTTCTCTCCACTCCCCCCAGTGGAGAGAACTCAGCTTTGTTCTTATCATAATAAATTTTTAATGGGAAATATATGTGTCATTATTGACAAGCAACAAGCAGAAATTTTGGCAGATTTAATACATGAGCTACTGTTCCCATTGCTAAAAAATCAGTTTTTTTTTTCCTTAAGAATCCTCTCTTATACATCATCAATTACTACATTTAGATCATTTTTGTACTAGGCAAACTGAACTAATCAGGTCTAGTGGCCCATCTGCTCTTAAGGCAAAAATAGCACTTTCCACCAAAAATATGCATGATGTGAAAAATGTCTGCATTGAATTTAACTGGTAGTTGAGAAATTGTGTTTCAGCAGAAAAGCAGGTGAGCCTCATCTTATAATTTATGTCAAGCTTGCTTTTTTTACATTAATAATGGAGGGTTTTATGGTAACTTTTCTTAAAGAGTGATGATCCAAATGGATTTTTTAACCATTGAGCTAAGGTTTGTTTCTTATTTATTTTCATCATGTGTACAGGGTGATATTCTGGATCTTGTGGCGACAGAGGGGTTTTTGTCAATACCTTCACCAGTTCTGGGGTTTCACTTATAAGTTACAACTAAACTACCTCTATTCTTCACCCAAATGGATGAGTTTCTGTGTATGTGTCACATGTTTTCATATCTTCATTTAGCTTATTTTATTTAGCAGTTTCACAGTCAGACAATTCATTTTCTGGATATGAAGTTTTCAGAGTGAGTTTGCAAGAAAGCTTTGATTACAACAAGCTAACTCTACAAGTGTTCTAGACTTAACTCATTTAATATGATAACATAATTGTTTTATTAAGAAATTTGAATTATATAAGCCTCTGAAAATGGCTGATTTTTTCCAAAGTTCTTAATATCCCATAAACAACTTCCAGTGCTGTTCAGAGAAGTTATGGATTCCCCATCCCTGGAAGTCTTTTACACCAATTTGGATGGGGTTCTGACCAGTTTGGTCTACTGGAAGGGGTCTCCACCCATGGCAGAGGAGTTGAAGAACTAGATCAATTTAATGGTCTCTTCCAACCCAGGCCATTGTCTGATTCTATGTTGTAGCTTTGTTTTCTTCTTCATGAAAGAGAAAAACATTACAATTTCAAACATGTGTATAAAAACCTCAGCGAGAAGATGCCATGGTATGGAACTTCTGTATCAGGGTTGCAGTAGCTGACTAGAACTGTTGCTGTTGGGCAATTATTATGCTTGAGAAAAGTTACCCAGAAGGACATTGCCTATGTACTTCTTACCCATATGTTCCTGTACTGCTTTGCTAAATACTGTAATGTAAATTTTCCCTCGTTTTTTATCTTCTTGTGTTAGGAAAACCTGACTTAGTGCTAATTGATCTTGGAAAAAACTTGTGATTCTGTTTTAGTGTCTGTGCATGAGGCATTCAGACCCAATTACACCATCCTGTTTTAACTCATCTTCAAGAGACTATAGTACTCAGAAGCTGTTCAGACCTGTGAACCCATAACAGTTACTGGAGATTATGGCAATTGGAGAACAATGTACAAAAGACATTTAATGGAAATAATAGTGAGGAATGTTCACGGACATTGGAACTTAATAATACATACTGTTAAACTATTAAAACAGTCCCTTCAACAGTTTTCATCCAGGCCAAATAGTGGTCTTTGAAAGAATTTCAAGACACAGTGTTGGAATGAGCATACACCAAGGACCATTCTCAGTCTGGAAGTAGCTGTCCTGTTTCGGACGGAAAAAGAGTTTAGCAGTTTGACCATGAGCTATTTGGTGCCAGCTGAGTTCAATGCCAAAGAGCCATTCCAGGCACATTTATTAGCATCACTATAGCCAAAATAATCCAAGTATTATACATTTTGGCAATTTTTCCCCATTTTCTTCCAGCCCACTGCTCACAGTTTTAGTGCCCTGGAAACAAGCAAAGGATTTAGTATAAACTAGTTTCAATCCAGAGCGTCATATGAGAACCCATACCTAAAACCAACCAACAGATTCTCCTTGGGAATTTTGTCTTGAGATCATCAGGGTACCCCTTTGCATTTTTTGAGAAACATTAAGCTGCCTATCACTGACAAGAAAAGTTATCTACCCAGACCAATGACTTCCAGCAAGCTCTAGCAGCTTCTAACAAGCTCTGTCAGATACCCTCGATCAAAGGATGTGTCGAGCATTTGTTCCAAGTTACTCCTGATCAGGGAGGATCAAGCACCCTTCCAGCAGGCACAGGGGGAGTTTAGCAGAACTGCTGGATCAGGACACAGTTTCCAGGGAAAGCAGCTAGAAGAGGTGGCAATTCTTGCAGAGGGGAGCCAGGAGCTTTGCTGAGGGCAACACAGATGAGCTGAGTGGTGGTGTTGACATGCCACAGGGCACGGCTCCAGTGCAACAACAATAGGGCTGTCCTTGGATTGAGGACACTATGAGGGGTCACCCAATGAAGGCACAGCCTCACAAATTTGGGGCGTCAGGGGTGCCTGGGGCCTCTCACTGGTACTGGGGTCAGAGGGTAAGGTAGGATCTTTCCCTGCAGTAGCTGTTCATGAATTAGCAGGTTGGGTTGCCAAGGAAAGAAGCTGCAGGAGGAGACAGACTGACTTCACAAGACCAAAGGTATTGAGGAAAAAATTCACTGGATTTTTTCCAAAACCCTGCAGACATAAGAGCCTGAAAATCCAGCTGGCAGAGGCAAAGGCAGAATCTGTACATATCTGGATAGGAAACGAAGATTTCCATGGTGACCAAGGCTGGAAGCTCGTGACTTCTGTCTCCTTCAGCTCCTGTTCCCCCTACAAATCTGCAGCTACAGAACACAGCATTGTCCTTGTAGCAGATGAAGATATGGGAGCTCTGTCAAACAAAACACCCAGCATGGCTGAGCTGAACAGCAGTAAGAAGTAGTAGTACTTCCAATCTGCTAAGCTCACTTCCACCCTAGGGAGATTTGCTGCTTTATAGCAGTCAGGTATGGGACTTTGGGAAGAAGCTGCTGGGGCTGACAAGTTCTTCTGACCCCATCCACTGCTGCTCTTCCATGTGTGCACTGATACTTCCACAGGAAACGTGAAGATTATCAAGTGTGACTACAAGACTGAGTGCAAGAGCCATGAGTGTGGAAGCCTGGATGTTTTTTTTCCTTGGTCCTTAAATAAAGGAAATCATAGAATAGTTCAGATTATGGAAGATCTTTAAGACTATTGAGTCCTACCCTTAACCCAGCACTGTCAAATACACCACTAAACTACATCTCTAAGAGCCACATCCACACATCTTTTAAATGTCTCCAAGGATGGTAATTCAACACCTCTGGAGAGCTTGTTCCAATTCTTGGTAATCCTTTCAGTGAAGAAATGTTTGCTAATATCCAATCTAAACCTCCACTGATGTAGCTTGAAGCCATTTCCTCTTGTCCTATTGCTTGTTACCTACCAAAAAAGACCAACATTGATCTCACCCCAATCTTTGCTTGGGCAGTTTAGAGCACAATATGATCTCTCCTCAGCTTCTTTTTGTCCAGACTAAAAAAAACCAGTTCCCTCAGATGTTTTTGAAGGGCTTTAGGAAAGGGTTTTATGAGGACTGGATTGATCCTACAGTCAATGCCTGGTTGCATAACAGATGTTGAAAAAGGAGATTTTGCCTTCAAATCTATACTACCATTTTGGAGGACTGTTTTGGGAAGAGGTAGCACCCATCTGATAAAGTGGAGCATAAGTGTCTTTGCCAACAAGCTGACCAGTCTGGTGGGAAATGCTTAAATCAGTGAGAGAGGAGAATGACAGCCAACAGTTCACTGAGAAGGTGGTGGACCAGGCTGGCAAACAAAAAAGGGTACAGGGTGGTTTGACAGGGAGAGGCCTCAGAAAAAAACATTGCTGCAGTGATAAAACAGAACAATCAAACCAGAAGGTTTATGGAGTATGTTGGTGACAACTTCCTAACAGGTGATTGAGGAGCTGACAAGAAAAATACTATGTTGGAGCTGGTACTTACAAACAATGAAGAACTATTTGGGGATTAAAGTAGGACAAAATTTGGCAGCAGTCACTGTGGGAGTGATCACCAGAGGAAGGGGTAAGGCAAATAGCAGAATCACAGCTCTAAGCTTCAGACTACCTATGTTCAGGCACCTTTTTTGAGGAACTCTATGGGATATAGTCCTGGAGATAAGGGAATTTCAGCAGAGCTGGGTTTTTTTTTCAAGAATCAGCTCTTCCAAATTCGAGAGCAGTTTATCCCCATGTGCAGAGAAGCAAGAAATATTGTCAGGAGACTTGCATGGAGAATCAAGAAGCTCCTGAAAAACAAAAAGGAAGCAAGAGATGGGAAAAATAAGAGGTGGGAGCAGAGTCAGGTAGCTTATAAAGGATGAATGAACATTTTCCAAGACCGAGGAAAAGGAAAGCCTAGAGAAAATGTGGATCCACTGCTCAATGGGACACAGGACTGGGAGAAAAAAGAAAATGGGAAAGGCTAAACAACCCTGTGCCTTTTTCTCCTCAGTTTTACTGGTAAGACTAGTACTTCCTGCAATTACCAGAAGAGTCTGCAGGAAATTATTTTCCTGCCACTGTACAAAGTAAAAACCATGCAAGAGCAATTATTTCTTTATTCATTGAATTTTTCCTATTTAAAGAGTGAGCAGACCTAAAGGGCAAAGAACACATCGATGTTTGTTAATGTTAGGATAGTTCATTGGTAGTTAGGATAGTCTGATAATGTCAGGATACATTCATTGACATATCCATTTTTCTCCTCCTGAAAAGGTTATTCTAATGATGGATGAACACCTAAAGAAGCTCAGGATTGTACACAATATTGATAAATGTATGGTAGCTTAGATAGTTTATTCATCTTAGGTCATTTTTTGTATTACACCATGCATCCAGTAGTTGTCTACTTAATTTTCTAGGTAATTTTGGGGTTTTTTAAAGTGTGTCTATGTGTGTCCACCATCTCAGAAGCCCAAAGTAACTTTAAATATTTTCTATTCATTTATTTTTATTTACTTCTTTCTGGACCAGAATCTGTCCACCATGTTACAGTAAAAGAAATAAAAGATTGCAATGTTTTTCTTGCTCAGGAAGGTGCCGTGGGAAATACATTATTACAACATCATGAGTTTTTCAGTATGCGTCAGTCACGGAGACTTTGAGCTGCTTTAGGTACTCTTTTTTAATGTAGAGATGCAATTTATGCCTCCATGAAAAATGATTTCATTTTCCTTAGATGTCCTTACATCTGTTCATTATTACATTACTGATCACTAGCAATTTCATAAAGATCTATTGGTAGCAGCTAAGTTGATTGTCTAACCAATGGAATTGGTTTTACATTTTAATTTTGCAAATAAATTTTTAAAATGCAAAAATGAAACTTCAACAGATATAAAATCATATACAGGATGGAACAAAAAAGACTTGCTTCTTTCTGATATTAAAGAGAGGCACTGAAGACTAATCTTTAAGCACTCATGTCCCCATTAATAAGTTATGAAGCCCCTGTCTATAGAGAAATCCATTTTTATTAAACATAGTATTCAAACTTAAGATACTGGAAATGAGTTCCATTCATTAAATACACAGAAGAAATAAAATTTTTTGTTTTCCTAGTATTAACCTAGCATAAGTTATTTCTTTTTTTCTTTCTATTTGATTACATCAGTCTTGCTTTATTATTCAATTTCTGTAATACTCATGGTAATTGGAGTATTTCCTCTCATTGTGCTTGTTATTACATCTCTTATTACTTCTGTGCATGCATCTGTTTTAATAAGGAATGAGTAAAATTGCAAAACTGATAATCTTTACAATATTTTCATTGGCCACTTCAGTATTTATATTTGACAACAAAGAAAGGATGGGAGTTTTAACCAAAACCATTATGCATAGGTTAGAGATCAGAAAACATAGAGAAGCAAACCATGGGTTTATTACAATTAGTTAATTCTTCCTCCTTTTGTGCTTTTCTTCATTCCTAGCAATGTGTCATATGGCATGAAAGCAGCAAAATATATTATTCAATCTCTGATTTGTCAGTTCAGTTCCTACTCTTGAGGGGTTTGGAAAGGATTCAATTCTATACTGATATATTGCAGTTTATTACCTGATAATAATTTGAAATCAAAGAAAAATATATTTAAAGGAACAATAAATTCCCTGGATAGGACATTCTTGCACATTTAAACCAAACAAGTAATATTTAGAAAGAAAAACATTCCTTATATCCCGGCTTAAAAATAAATCACTATTAAAATGAAAGTATTTTGTAATTTTTATCTTTAAGCATGTGTATTTCATCAATCTTGTTTGCAGTCCTGCAACACTAGCATGATCACCTCTCTTTTCCTTTCTTTTAAAAGGAAAAATAATAATCGAAATGCTAATGCTACTCTCCTGTTCAAACTGTGATAAATAGACCACTCCTATTTTGCAAATTTCACTTCTACAGGAATACATGTGAGAAAGTCTTCCAAAACACTCAAATAGAGAAAACTTTATGAATGGTTTTCCTGTGCACACAAGCTATAAGTTATCTAACCAATAAATTATAATTTATCAGCTCTAATCAAGATGACTCATTCTGATAATAATTAAAGATGTAACTCTAGTTCTTTGATTACTAGGGGTCTCCCAGTATATAACAAAGTCCAGCTTCTCTGACTTCCAGTTTGTAAGTGGTATTTCTAATGTTTGTTCTTATAGCCAAAATTTTCTTAAAGCATATTCTGCTACCGGACTTTTTATTCAGGGAGAAACATATTTTCAATAGATGAAAACATTGACAGTAGTTGAACTACACAGATACAGCACAAGCAGGAAGGAAACACTGCATGGTCAGAACACCACACTTAATGGCAAGAGAAGCAGGCTATGTGATCCTCACGGTGACATACACATCCCATAGGGTGAATGATTTTTTTTTAGCATGGAAATCTAACTGCAGAGTCTTTGTGCAACTTAGAATAGAAGAGGCCTCTAGAGATCATCTCTTCCAACACCTCACCTGAAGGGCCAGCTTAGATCAGATTGCTCAGGACTTGACCAAGAAAGCCTTGAAAATGTCTAGCGGTGAAGCCTGCACACCTGTGGGACCTTGCTCCACTTTCTGACCATACTCATGGTATTTTTTTCCTAATGTTTAATTTAAGTGTTCCTTGTTGCAAGATGTGTCTATTAACTGTTATCCTGACTCTGCCCACCTCTAGGCAAAGTCTGGCTCTGATTTCTGTCTGCCTTCCCAGTAGACAGCAGTAAAATCCCTCCAAATTGCCTCTTCTCCAGGCTGAACAAACCCCGTTCCCTCAGTGACCCCCATCTATGCCATATTCTCCACGTTCTCATGATCACCTTGATGGCTCTCCACCTGACTCAGATTAAATGGGACAGTGTCTCTTTTAGTATCAAGGAGCCCAAACCTGGATGCAGTACTCCAAATGTGACTTCAAAAGTGCCATCAGAGAAGGCACTCCCCTGAGCTACACTCCTGCTTGTGCAGCTCAGGAAGTCATTGCCTGTCTCTGTTGAAAGGACACACTAATGAAACACATTCAACTTTTGCCCAAGAGTCACCTGTCCCTTCTTGCAAAGCTGCTGCCAGCTGACTCCTGCCCGCACTGGTGAGTGGGGTTATTCATTCCAAGGTACAGGAGCTTGCATTTTACCTTGTCAAACTTCATGGTTTTCCCATCAGCTTATTTATCCAAACTTCTGATGAGATTTCCCTAACAGGAGCCCTGCCTTATGGTTTATGAACTGCAGTGGTTCGGCTTCTCCAATGGGTGCAGCTCCGGTCAGCCCTGCCGCCACTACAAACAGGGGGCCACTTTGCCAGAGGCGTGGGCAAACCCGACCACGGTGCGGATAGTGCGCAGAATAGAAAGGCGGGACTCTCAGGATGTGCAGCCAAGGGGTGCGTGGTCCCCAAGGCAGCGCTCCGAGGAGAGACGCTGACCTCGGAATGCCACGGCTCTTTATTGAGTGGGTTACAGGGGTGGGATTGCGTGGGACCAATCACAACCTTTTGCCAACGTATAATGAGGGAATGCACAACTTTTGAACCAATAATAAGTAACTTGGGGAGGAGGAATACATGATGAGGGGGTGGGGAAGTTATATAACTTAAAGATTGACACTTAACAGAAAAGTGGTAAACAACTATTATGGGATAGGGTTACCAGGACAACCAAGGTTTTGGCGGGAAAGTCTGGGGCAAGGAGAGAAGGGGAGAAGGAGAGGGAAGGAGAGGCCATCTTAAACAATAGTAATAATTACAAAATTATAAAACACAAATTATAAGACCAAACTGGAGCAGTGAAAACCCAATTGGAATTGAATTTAAACACCATCACAATGAACCATTCCCTCAGTCTGGTATCATCTATGGAATTGTTAAAGGTACACATAGATGATCATCAGTGGTATTTTAAGGGATAAACATTAGACCTAACACTTTTAGCACTTTTATTAACAACATGATGATACCTTTGTGTGTGGTGAGCCTGGTGGTCCATAAAATTTCCACCCATTTATACACTCCACCTTTCAGCCATTTGGCTAACAGGAGATTATGACAGACCATATCAAACGCCTAGCAAAAGTTCAATATGTACCATATTTACTGATCTACTCTCCCTGACAAAACTAGACCTCTAATCCTAGGAAGCTAACTGGTCAGGGATGTGTGCTGCCTTTCTCTTCTTGCCTGCAGGTGCTCAGGTATGGCCTTCAGATGGATTTGTTCCATAATCTCCCTCAGAAATGAGTTTAGATTTTGAGAAATTCTTCTTCTTCTTCTTCTTCTTCTTCTTCTTCTTCTTCTTCTTCTTCTTCTTCTTCTTCTTCTTCTTCTTCTTCTTCTTCCTCTTCTTCTTCCTCTTCTTCTTCTTCTTCTTGAAATTGTGTATATGTAGCCTTTTCACCAGGACCATGGACCTTCAAGGCCAGCAGCAGACTTTACTAGTGAAGTCAAAAGTGAGGAAACAGAGGCTGAGTACTACAACATTTTCCAAGTACTTTAGCTTTAGATTAACCAGGCTCTTTTGGAACAGCCATTGGTTTTCTGGAGAGTGGAGTGCCATGAGGAAGAAGTACTTAGATTCAGAGCAAGTTACTGCTATTGGAAGTCCAACGACTGTGATAGGTACTAATAAATAGAAAAGGCTGAATTACTCTGTATTTAGGAATAAAACAATTTTATTTCTTACTGGAAATGTGAAAAATAAATTTTCAAATATGTTTACTTTAAAAAAAGAATCAGTGCAATTCAAACTTTTCTGAGAAAGTTGTTGTTTATGTCTAAGAGATTCCTATTAAAAAAGAGCAGATTCTGGCTATCCAAAATAGCCATCCACACATTGTCATAGTTTTGAATAATTCTTGATTCCGAGTTTTTGTAATTGATGTGAATCTTTGCAGTTATTTATCAATTTTCTGTTATCCTGATTTTATATTGTTAATATAAAACACCAAGCACTTTATTTTCTGATACATTTCACAAGGGGTGTTTTTTCTAGGAAATTTTATGTGCCTGCATGGAAGATGCACAAACAGAAAAAGGGAATTGCCCCTTCCTTAGATGTTCAAAGGAAGCCAAAATATCTACATGGAGTAAATACATGTTATGTATTCAAGCAGTGTAGTTCAAAACGCAGGGAGGTCCTTTAAATACCTTAGAGTGTAGATCTCCAAGTCTTCAGAAAGTAGATATTTACAGCTGTTCTCTCTTTGATGAATGGAGTGTGGATCCATTTGGGTCTGTTGGTTTGTCAGGGGTTTTTTTGCTTGCTTGTGCTTTAAAAAAAAAAAAAAAAAAAAAAGGAATCTGGAGAAAATGGACCCCCAGTGTATGATGATTTAGCAGTAAGAATACTCACTCATAGACATAAAGAATTTGATTTTAAGCCTTTCTGTGGCTGATGAGGTTCAAATCCACAGACCAATATCTGCTGAGACAGTGCCCCAACAACCTGATTATCACCCATTCTGGATGACAGAGTGAGGAGCACATTCCACCTCTCATCCTGAAGCTATTTTCTTTCATTGTGAGTAAAACAATATATTGGGTCAGAGAAAGAGCATTTGAGGAAGCCTGCTCTGTAACAGAATACTGAGCACTTTACTCAGCAAAGGATTTGGATCCCAAAAGAGTTTTTGTGTCTTGCATTAAAGAGATATTAAATAATGTGAACTGAATATAATCCCCAGAGATGAGACTAAAATATAGTATCTTTCCTTCCAGAACGAGGACTCTAACCACACTGTATATAACTTATATATTTGTATGTTATTTTGAAAGAACACAGTTATTGTTCATGTTTCTTTCTGAAGAATATTCAAATAAACAGCTTGAGACTCCTGGAGTAACTGTTCTGAACCATGAAATACCCAAGCTAAAAGGGACAAATGGCTCAAAGTCCACTTTCATCTCAAGAGGCTTGTAAATAGAGGATTATTTCTCTGATGATTTCTTAAATCTGGCATTTAATTTACAAAGAACTTGTAAATTAAACCCTGTTGACTTTTAAAGTAGGAGGGATAGGTGAGCTGTGAACCAGTGCAAATCCCATGTATCGACCCATGAAATAAGCAAGCAAAAATTGCATCCAGGGAGCTGTGTCTCAGGAAAGCAAATACTCTGAAGGCCTGAATTCAAAGCTGATTTTGCTGAAAATATTTACCATGGGTTACAGCAAATTATGTGTGAAACAAACACTTCATAAATGACATATGTGTGTATATATGTATGTAGGTATGTATGTAGGTATGTATATATATATATATATACACACAAAATCTTTATAAACCAACCAATGGGGAAGGAAGCTTATGCTGACATATATAATTTTTGAGATATTGCAAGAGCTAACTAGTGACCAGACAGTTAGGCATAAACCTTATCCAAACATTAGATGTGAAACTGAGCTAGGATGGGCCTCATTTTGATTCCACCTGGAAGTAACAACTGAACTTTCAAGGAACACTGATAAAAGAGCCCTTTTTCAGCAGGAAGTCTCCCATGTTAATTTGCATTCACACAAATGCAGCAAATGGAAATTCTTAATTTGTTACAACGTTTCTGCACAGATTAGGTCTAAATTTTGTCTAATTTTCATTCCCCACTCTTAGATAGACCACCCCCTTCACTGCCTGGTAGTTAAATTGATTCTATGTGAATAAGGTAGAAAGTTCATTCACTTCACATCTTTGTATCAATTCTTTTCTCCTTCTTCCCCTAAACTCTTCATCTAACTTAGACTAAATGCCTTGATTATAAAAGCCTGATTATAAAGTAAAAAACTATACTACTTTAAATCATTTAAAGATTTTCAGAAGTTCCTGAGCATTACCACATGCCCTGTAGCCTGTGTTGGGTATGTTTCCTACTTGTTCTCTGTGGTGAAAACAGACTTTCTGTTTTCTGTTCGTACATCACCAATGAAAACAACGATCAGGACCACCACAGGGACATCTAAATAGTGATAAAAAATATCTATGTCACTTTATTATGAAGATGGTTTGGAGAGCTGGGGTTTCAGAAGAGAAGGCTCTGAGGAGTCCTTAGAGAAGCCTTCCAGTGCCCAAATGGAGCCTATAAAAAGATAAAGAGGGACTTTTGATGAGCACATGTAGGGATAGAACAAGGAGTAATTGCTTTAAAAGAGAGCAGGTTTAGATTAGATATTAGAAGAAATTCTTTACTGTGAGACGGGCAAGGCACCAAAACAGGCTGCCCAGAGAAGTTGTGGATGCTTCATCCCTAGAAGAGTTCAACAGATTCAGGCTGGAGAGGGCTTTGAGAAAACTGGTCTAGTGGCATAAGTCCTTGCCCACAGTAGAGAGTTTGGAAATAGATGATGTTTCAGGTCTCTTCCAAACCATTCCATGATTCCTAAAATATGCAAGCAAGGACCAACCTCCAAAGACTCAGTTTGGAGATTTTTTTTTTTTTTTTTTTTTTTTTTTTTTTTTTTTTTTTTTGGAACATCACAAGCATTAAAAAAGTCATAATCCCATCTTTAACGGTATTTCTAGCATTTCGCACTTTGTGACAAGACAGAAACCAAAAGGAGAAAAGAACAAGAAAATAAATCTATTCAGATGTGTATACTTTGCTAGTCTGAGCTAATTCATTCACTCCTGTTGGTTTCTGCTCAGTTGCAGCCATAATGGCCAAGAAAAGCAGAACTTTGTGTCTCAGTGTTCCCTTGTTTTGTAGAGTGAGTACTCCAAAACTGGAGAAAAAGCTGAGACAGACCACAGCTTTAGTTTCTTCTTTCAGCACCAGATAATAAGAAGACCAAACATCACTGACTGGAAGTAAAAGTGAGTGGAATTACTCCCTCAGAAGACATTACATCTAATGACATAATTCACTGAACAAGAAGCTAGAGACGGATTTAGGCATCTTGAGTTTCTCTGTCAGAAATTCACGATGTGTACTCAGAAAAATCAAGTCACCTCTGTTGGTTGTCTATGATCATTCTACCTCTAGCTTTCCCATTCTTTTAGTTATCAAGTTTTATGTCCTGTTCCATGTCTGACACAATGGTACAGTGCTCTTAGCTGAAGTCTGACAGGGCTTCTGTACCAGATCATGTAGGGTGATTTAATACCTTGCAATTTAACTGATCAATTTCCATAGAGTCTTTTACTTACAAGTTTTGACCAAGAACAATTATTGCACATACTATTGTCATTGTCTATGCTATCTGTACTACTCTAATGTAATAGTTATCTGGTAAAATCTGGTTTTAGTTATAGTTATCTGGTAAAGGCTGTTGATATCCTGTTTAAAATTACTTACTGCAACTATGCAAATAGTGCCAAGAGCAGAAGAGAATGTTGGCAGAAGGAAAGAACTAATTATGATGAAACTGCTTGTGACAACATTATCTTACTGCAGTAGATGTGTTTTATATAAAAGTACACTTTTTGTTCATTTCAAGGATTTTGCCAGAGAAAGCCCCTAGGTTGTTCTTAAAGGCAGTGGAGACCTAGACTTTTACAAGTTTCCAATTCTAAGATTTCCCAGTGTGAAGTTTCCAAAAGAACATGTTCATCCTTCCATACAGTTCCTAGTATTGAATATCTCCTGGGCACTGTACTTTTTTTCTGCTCTATTCATCTTAACATAAGAGGCGAAGTCTTCCTTAGTTTCTTGAATTTTTTGCTTTTTACATTCAGATTTTGCCATTCACATTAGTGAGGAATGGATTCTGCCTGCAATGAACAATAAATCTTTATTTCAAAAGTCCTTTCGCTCTGACCTGTGGCAAGTTTAGTTGGAGGTACTAAATTCGGAGCTGGTTCATTTTTCCTTTTCACTACCTAATGTCCCCTGTAAAACCAACAATAGTTTAAGAACTTGATAAGACCAAGAGTGATGATGATCTCTCCTTACTGTGAGCTTAGACTGCTGGTGTCTAAGTGCTGACAGAGCAGGGGAAAGGTCTTTGCTCTCTTATTGCTTTATGTTTTAATTACTTTGTTGTTTCCATTGTTGTACTTTTAACAGTACAACACAATCTTTGTGTAGATTTTAACAGGTGTATTTTCTGAAACACACAGGTCAGGAAAGTACTATTACTCATACTTAACAGATGGAACTGGTAAACACTGATAAGCAAAAAGACGTTGGACACAATTAGATATCATTATTATTTGATATAATTGTGTTCTAGAAATAGCTTTCAAAACCAGATCACATTGCAAATATTTGTTATGATAGGTTTGAGTATAATTTGATCATGTCTTTGATCAGCAGAATGGATATTGCAACAACTCTTACGAACTTGCAGCTCTTTTTCTTATCTTTTCTTCTTTCTTAACATTCAGCACTGTATCTTTTATATCATTTCTTGGTCCATTTCATGCTTTATTATAATATATTATAAAATATACTGATTTTTCACCCTAATGGCCAGATTATTTTCTACAGACTTCCCACTGTCACTCGCTACAAATTTCCACTTCTAAGAAACTCACTCTAGTATATACAGCTTGATCTAAAACGTATGTCAGAGTCTATGTGCTTTACATTAGTCTAGGCCCAATGTTACAGGTGGGAAGGCTTTGGCTAAGTCTCTTTTTTTTTCTCTTCTTCTTCTTTTTTTTTTTACATTTATTCCTTTTTTTATTTTTTTTTCTCTATCATATCCTAACAGGAGAAGGTTTAAAATAGAAAGGTGTGTTTAATCAGCTTAATGTGTCATACCATTTTAATTCAAGTACAGAGAGCTGTGGGATTTGGGAACATTGCAATGACACCTGACAGAAGTAGGACTGCTCCAGAGTGCCATCTTGTGTCCCTGTGAGCTGAGCTCCCACACACCAATTTATCCCCCCAGCAGAACCGAGGGCTCGTGTTCTCTCATGTTTATTCATATGTGTCCTATGAAGAGAGTATGAATTCACAAACAGGTGGTTTGGAAAGCAATATCACACAATCACAGAAAAAGTGAGGTGAGAGGGCAGCTCTGGAGATTGACTGGTTCAACCCCACCTCCTTGAAGCAGGGTCACTTAGGCCAGGCTGCTCAGAGCCATGTCTAGGCAGGGTTTGAGTTTCTTCAAGGAAAAGACTTCACAGCATCTCTGGGCAACCTGTTTCAGTGTTTGATCACTATTAGCATGAAACAAATTTTTCTCATGTTTAAACAGAATTCCCTTGAGTTCAATTACAATTAATTGCCTCCTGTCTTTATCTCCACCATATCATGGCCACTCTCACCAAGGCTGCTGCCAACTTTCAAACTCCAGCTAGTACTTCCTTCTTTGTAGTTCCCAGGCCCAGAAAGAGCTTTTTCCCTTCATCAGATCTATGACCTACCAAAAGTTAAAAACTTTGACTCATGCCTTCCAGAAAAAAATTGGGCTGCTTATGCCCTGATGTGTTATTGCTCTAGCCAGTCTATTTCTTCTTCCTGATCAAATATCTGATACCCACCAGAGTGCCACCCCCTTATCCTGACTCATGCTGTCTTATTTGGTTCATCATCCTTCCCCAGGCAGAACTCCATGAATTCTCTGTTCCCTCACATGAAAGACAATTATCCCTTCCTCACTGTCCCAGCCTGTCCTTCCTAAAGAATCATTATCCATACATGGAAGTACTCCAGTCAGTTAAGCTATCAACCACATCCATGATTCCAATGAGATCAAAGCCCTGCAACTTTAGACCAGCCTCTGGTTACTCCTATTTGTTCTCCATGAGGCATTTCAGGAGCACAGAGTCATGAGGATTTCACAGGAACTGAAGATGTCAAACAGGATAAGACCCAGTGTTGACCTCTGCATGTACACTGGTAATGAGTGGACTCCAAATAAACCTCATGCCACTGATCACCACCCTCTGGGACCAGCCATTCAGACAGATTTTAACATAACTCACTGTCTACCCACGCAGCCCATAATTCATCACCTTCTTTCTCTACGAGGATCTTATGGGAGGCACTGCCAAAAGCCTAGCTGAAGTCAAGGTAGAAAATATCCACAGTTCTCTCATCATTTACCAAGCCAGTCATTTCACTATAGAAGGTTTTCAGGTTGGTCAAGCATTACTTCCTCTTTTTCAATCTATGTTGACTGCTCCCAATTGCCTCTTTGTCCTTCATGTGCCTGGAAAACATCTGCAGGATTAACCCAGAAATCAGGAATAAAGGTTATGAACATACTTAGAACTTGCTTTTAATGGGACTAGGGACTACTCTTTTGTTTCCAATCAGATTTCAGAAGAATAAAATCTAGACAGCAGAAGAATAGGGTAGTCTAAAATTCCATCTCATTGTGTGCTGTGTGACTTTAGCAGTTCATTTAGCTTTCTCAGGACAGACTAAGAACAGTTACACAGCTGAGTCCAGCATGTCAGTCCCTGACTGCCAAAAATGTAGATTAAAACATACAAACCTAATCCAAAGTAAACCATAGAGATGTATTTCCAGCATGAAATGTGCACATATACAAGACCTCCACACTCTTACCATTTGACCATTGCCAGTGGAATCACTCTCTCAGAGAACAAAAAATGTATCAAGGATATCAAAGGACTCGTGCTGGGTATTGGTGAAAATTAGTTTACACTCCTTGGTTGTCTTTTGTAAAGCAGTATTTAAGATAAGCCCTCACACAGGTACCTGACACCTGACTTGCCTTAGGATGCTCTTTATTTGTTTTGGCTGAGATCACAGCCCCAGATGACCCATCCCATTCTAAACTTGGAAGTGTTCAAATTGCTTTTAAGATAAGTGTCCATCGACCGGTCTTTTGTGCCATCAGTGGTATCTGCAGATTGTTATAATACAGACTTCCATAGCTCATACCTGAGCTTTCCAGACTGGTAAAAGAAAACTCCATCTACTCAAAGTCAATTCTGTATTGAGTCTGAACACTGAAACTGAAACAATATCAAAAATACAACTTTTCAGGTCCTGATCAACCTGATATGGGCAGTAAATTCATATCTAGGGACAGGAACCTCCTCATCTAACCCTCCCTAAAGCAATTTTTACTAGTCAGGCTCCTTATGGACAGACTACTACTAGACAGACTGACAATATTTACACTCACACGAATTCCCATAAAGTAAGGGAATGCAGTTTTTCCTTTTCCTAGAGGGGAACTGAGGAACAGAGGAGTTAAACAATTTGTTCCAAGACACACAGGAAATTTGTGTACAGGGCAGGAAATGAAATTCAGTAAGCTGAAGCCCATTATTTTACTCACTTCCTTGTAAAAATGATCTTTTACCATTTTCACCAAAGAAAGCATAAATTAGAATTTCCTCCTTTCTTCTAATCTGAGATGTTCTTATATAGATGCAGTGCACACCTGCGTCTATTTTAATGAATATGATGGCAAGTAATAAATCCTTCTTGATAATGTCCATTATCATAATTATTGAATTTTTCTTGCAAAAAAGCTGAATTTGGTTTTCAATTACATTTACCTCCTGTTATGCTTTCCTTTGTTTTATCTTAACTTTGTAGCTTAGCCTTATTGTTCACAGATTTGCTCATGAAAGTGAAAAGTAAACAGACATTATGCCAAAAAGCAATATTTCAAAACTTACTCATTAGCACAACATTTGAAAGAAAATTAATTTAATGCTTTAAATCTTCACAGACTCTGGATGAGAATATATTAGTTCTGTTATTCTTTTCTTTCCATTTTTCTTTCAAAACTTAATTTTATTATATAGCAGGGGAAAATATTTTTAGACTATTTGTCATCTAGCCCTTCATTGTGGTTTGGGGTTATTTTAGCTCCTAGTACCTCCTTTCTCTTTATATGTTTTCTGCTAGAGTTCAACATTTCATTCCAGACTTCTGTTGTGTGGGTATCCGGTGCAGTCAGAAACTCTGACCAAAAACTCTGGTTTTGATTCCTCAAAGCATTTAATCATCTACCCGATGAATTAAAAGTGTTTAAGTCCCTTTAGGATTAAGTTAAACTGGAGCACATACACAAATGTTTTTGGCAGACCATGCTATCCCCTCATCTTTTTAGTCAACCGTGTATATTGATTTATGTCAAAGACTTCAAACTTGGCTTGATTTTTATGTTCACTAGAGATCCATCGAGCAAATAACAGTTCAAGAGAAAATGAGATGAGGTTTCAAAGATCTGAATGTTTTGAATGAAGCCTAATACTGATGTTGAAATAACTAGACCTTTTCAATTAATTTATCTATTTATCAATCTAAAGAACAGATCAGACCATTGGCTTTATATTAAACCAAAAATACAAATTTCTGACCAAAACAAATATGTTTTTGTAGAAGCAGCTATCAAAGTAGATTACAAAGAAAATTGAATTTCAGCTCTAACTGCTGTGATCAACACATTGTTTCTATGAATTCTTCCTCACGAAATTTTTGAAATTTTAAATTTACATCTCAGATGTTGAGTATTTCCACCAATATCTTAGCCTAAAAAAGAGAGACGGAAACCTGACAGCCTTTCTTGTGGAAATTGCAGTGCCTTCTATTCTTATTCTCATTGGAAGTACTATAGATAACTTGTGCAGTGTTTGTGGCCGCTTTAATTACTTGATTAGAGCAACATGTAGAAGCCTAGCTGCAAAGAGGGCCCCATGACACTGGGAGTTGCATAACACAGAGCTTTTGTTTCCTTCCCTTTGGAGAGGAATGAGAGATTCGGGGAGTGAAAATAAAACAAAATGAAACAACGACAACAATGACCAAACAAAAAACCCAAACAAAATCCATCTATTTCCAAAAGAGAGAATGATGCCATGCCTTCACCTATGAAAAGGTGAATTCCAGCCTCTCTTTTCAGGAGTGGGAATATTACTTTTACCAGTCATGGAATAGTATTAACTAGGGTACAACAGACAGTATTGGGTAACTGTCGTAGAAGCTGAATATAGATTCTTCATGAGAGAAGTTTTAGCCTCACTAAACTGAGGAGTGAATTAAAAGTCCTCTTCACATGAACACACCAACCTGTTTTTATATAAAGACAAGCACCAGAGGCATGGAAGTCCTTAAAGTAAGAGCCTATTTTTCAAAGAGTAATTGTAGACATTTACTTGTATAAGAGAATTATGCAATCAAAATGCCTGCAGAAGAAACAAAGAAGGCTGGTATTCCACAGACAATCTTATGTTCAGTATTAACCCTCTAGGGATAATCTCCTGTTCACTTCAACTTGATCCTTCACCGTTTAACTGTCAAGACATCTTTAATATTTTTACTCACACATCTAATTTTCTTTGGGCAGTGTGTAGTTATATTTCCAGCTCCAGGTTTTAAAGCTTAATCTAAGGACCAAGAGCCTAAAATTTAGGCATTGCAGCACTGGGCTTAAAAGCTCCACATGTCCTTATTTATTTGATTCATAAGGGAATACTCAAGGATCAGCCAGAAAGTCTGTGGCAAAGTCGAAAACTATGTATTAGTCTCCAAGAACTTGGGCAAAAGGCCATTCTTTCTATCACTGTAGATTGAAGATTCTAGTCCAAGCTGGAATAGGGAAGTGGGGAAAAAAACCCTCCACTTTTGAAGAGTAGTCAGAGGAATCCTAAAAGCAAGCAAAGCTGCATATTGATCTTTAGCTTTTCACAAATTCCTTGATTTTTCAGTATATATGAGAGCTTCACAACTGGGAGCAATTATGGACAAGAATTATTACATGATGTATGAGTCAACAAATGATCTTTCAGAAAGGAGGTTCTTGAAAGGGAGTTTAGGCATATGAAATGGTATAAAAAGCACTGCATGGTTTGATTGTTAGGGGAATTATATACTGGTATGTGACACCTCGGGGAAAAGTTCTGAGAAGTAGGTCAGGTGCTGTGAGTCTATAGCAGACTGGTTACTTATTCTTTGGGATCAGCTGTTTTGAGCTTCAGGAAGTTCAGGTCTCAGCAGCTGCTGTGCAATCAGGGCACAAAATGAGTTACAATGGCTGACTATAAAATATTGGAATTGAGTGAGAGGGCCTGAGTTATTGTCCTCCTGTGATTGCAACATGTAGCACATAGAAAATTCTCTCATGCTTAAGCCTTTCCTTTATATTTCTAGTGTTCATGAAATTAATTTTAAGCCACTAAAGGTTTCTCCCCCTCTTCCCCATGTCCCCACAATAATATCTGGTTCAGATTTAAGGGTTTTTTGTTGTGTGGGGTTATCTTGGGAGGAGGGTTGTTTTATTTTGGGGTGGTTTTTTGGGGTTTTGTTGGGTTTCTTTGTTTGTTTGTTTGTGGTGTTTTTTGTTGTTGTTGCTGTGTTTGTTTGTTTTTTGGTTTTTTTTTTTTTTTTTTTTTTTTTTTTTTTTTTTTTTTTTTTTTTTTTTATAATAAATACGTTTTTGATGGATCTAGTGCTTGAGAAAGTTACCAGCCTATTTGATTCTGGACTGGGGGAAGGGTAAATGTTAAGCACTGAAAAGAACTAGAACCTCACAGAAAGAAGAGGCCTAGAAAACAACTGATAACTTGGGGAAAAACATAGTAGTAGAGGATAAAGCATCAGATTACTTGATCAAAGCAAATCTGAAAATCCTATCTGCCTCATGTAGGATCCTAAGGAGTCAATGGATGTCCAATATATATCTGATTACCACTCTGGGAGATTACTTAAACTGGAAATGGAGCTGAAAATATATTTCTGCCAAAGACCACTTTTTGGTGAAGTGCAAGAGGTGGAATCTAAAGGAGGGTGGATGAGAATATGCCTCTATTTTGGGATTTGTCAGTCGTCAGTGTTCCTTAGATCCCAGTGAGAACTCGCTCCCCATCTCCTTCTTCTCATCCCTACAACTGGCCTAAAGTCCAGTCTACAGTCAGCATAAATATTACTTTTATTGAGACCCTTTCCCTGCTAAGGGAAGATGTTGTTTCATAGTTACAACGTGACCATTGCCAAAAAAATTGCCATTTTGTCATAAAATTGTCAAAACACTTGCGATTTTGTGCATGTTTATGTCATAAAGACACCAAACTGGCAGAGTCAAATGGAAGCAAAGAAAAAAATACTTGGTGCTAGATAGATACAGAACCATTATGGAAATCATCACATGGGCACACACATAACACCACTTGTGCAAGGATCTCCATTCTCTTTGAACAAGGAGGGAAAGAACGGTACCATTTTAATAATTATAGGAGAGACCTGTACAGGCCATTTGATTTGGCCCAGGTGATTTACTCTGTTATTAGCAGCACAGGAACAGGAATTTGGAGTGAAATCCTAACACCACAGAAATTATTGGGAGACTAGTCATTTTCCTCATGAGGGCCAGAATTGTACATTCAAATGTTCTTTCAGTGATTTAACCATTAAAAAAAAAAATTATTCAAATCCCTTTTTTAAGCACAATAACAGCTTTGTAGGAAATCTAAATTTGTCTCTTTCATATAGTAATAGTTTTACATTGATATCCTGGCTTGCCTGTTCTTATACATCCAGCTACTCATAGAACTCAAATTATCACTCTGTCTGACTACTTCCTGTGTTAAAATTTGACAGAAATTAGAAAGGTGTTTTTGTTACCAAAATCTATGCATGTATAACCCTACAAGTCTTTGTTGTGTTGTGCCTCTAGTGGTTTTCCTTCCCTCTGAATAAAAGAGGCTAGGCTGGGTGAGAAACAGAGTAGATACAGGGCAGTTCATTATTTGTTTCTTAGGCTTGTCCTAGACTTGAAGCCTTATTCATAAAAAGGGAGAAAAGAGAGTAGCAACGGACACAAAGATGCGCCAAGGAAGTGTTTGCCAGCCTGGTCCTGATTTCTTATAGTGTTACAAAGGTGGTGGCCCTATGGCAGTAGTTTAGTACATGCACCCTGAGAGACCCCTTTCCTTCTTTCACTACTTGAAAATAAAACAGTAGCTCTAACATCAGACTTGCATTCCCACAGAATCAGGCAAACCTTGCAGGTTGTGACATTTTATTTATTTGATCGTCTATCTTCTGTAAGTGTGAGGAGTAATTACTCACTCTCCCCACACAGGGATGGGGAAGATAATCAAAAGAGTAAAAAGGAGAAAACTCATGGCTTGAGATAAAGACTGTTTAATAGGTAAAGGAAAAACCATGCAAGCAAGCAAAGCAGAACAAGGAATTCACTCACCACTTCCAATGGGCAGGCAGGTGCTCACCTGCCCCAAGAAAAGCAAGACTCCATCACACAATGGTGGCATGGAAAGACAAATGCCATCACTCAAACCTCTCCCTCAGTTCTCCTTCTTCCCCCAGCTTCATATGATGAGCATGACGCCACAGTGGTGTAGAATGTCCCTTGGGTCAGTGGGATCAGCTGTCCTGACAATGTTCTCTCCCAGCTTCCCAAACACCCTCAGTTTCTGCACTGGTGGGGTGGGGTGAGAAGCAGAGAAAGCCTTGACTCTGTGTAAGCCCTGCTCATCAATAAGAAAAATAACCTTGCACTACCAACACTGTTTTGAGCACAAATCCAAAACTGTAGCCCATACTAGCTACTGTGAAGAAAACTAACTCTGTCCCAGCCAAAACCAATACATTTAAACCCATTTACATCATGTTCAGGTGCCACACTATCCAATATAGCCTACTTAAAAGCCAACTCCCTTCCCAAGCCTTGATATAATACAGAACATCACTCCTTTATGGACTCTATGGACTGATTCTTCAAGGTGGACCTGCTGCACCATCGACCTACCCAGAGCAGCATGTGCGTTGAGGTGTGTCATCTCCAATGTGGACGTATCCTTGGGCCACAGTCCTTTCAGAGGTACAGCTGGTGTGGCACAAGTGTAACCACAGCCACAGGCACTTTGAGATGCATCTGCTCTGACACAGGCTTATCCACTGCCACAGATGCTGCACGGTGTCCCACTCCTGCATGGGCACATTCACAGATCATAATTCTCTTGACTCAAGTTCACACTGCAGTTCCAGCCTGTCCAGTACAGGACTACCAAGATAGCAGTGATGCTATGGCCACCCTCCAGCCCAGGTGTGTCACAGATGTTACCCCAGGCACAGCAGAGGTGCTGTTCATCAGCACAACACTACAGAAAGCAGTGAAAGCAAAAAGCAGCCAGTAACCAGCCCAGGTCTCCATCACACAGTGAGGCAGGGAAGCCCCATGGCAAGTACAGGAGAGAGTCAAGTAAAAGCCCCACACGGGGTCGCAAAAAGGACTGTCATGGTTTAATCAGCCAGCAACTCAGCCCCACACAGCTGCCTACTCACTCCATGGTAGTAAGATAGGGGAAAGAATCAGAAGAGTAAAAGTGAGAAAACTTGTGGGTTGAGAGTGATGTGTGTTTTTTCTTTCCTGCTTCAAACATGAATTAGCAGCAATTCCAGGATTAGAAAATAACTGAATTGTGAATACATCTCTATGAATGAGAGTGCAAGCAGGGAAGAGCTCCTAGCACAGTGTGATTTTGTTTGAGTAAGTTCAATAGTATTTATAAACTCAAATATGAAAATAAAGGCACCAAGGAAGAAAAAAATCTCACCCACCCTCCTTATTTTAATTCTTTCATATCTGCTAGAACAAACAGAGCTACAAAGTAAAAACATCTGTAGATAAACCCTAAAAGGGACATTTGTGCTCCACACCTAACCACAGCAGGGTGTCACTATAACAGCTTGTTTACTACTTATCACATCCAAGTCCATATGGTGCATTTCTGCCTTAATTGGACATTTCCATGCTTTTGTTGATTTCTGTCAAAACCTTAATGATATTTAAATATTCTTTTGCTGATACAAAACTTTTCTATTTTAAAAAATTCCTATAAATTCTGTTGTAGGTGTTCAAAATATTTTAGTGACCTGAGAGATTCTCTAGATTGGACAAAAATGCAGTGTTACTTTACCTATATTCATATTTCAATCTCTTGCCAGCATTCAGCCCATACTGCTCCAAATCAAATAAACCACAAAGGCCCACATAGTGAGAGAGGTTTCATCATAGATCATAAACAGCTCAGGGTGGAAGTGCCAAAGTAAAAGAACAGATAGCATTGAAAGACAACAAATAATCTCTGCCCCATAACCCTCCATGTTTAATGCACTTTTCTCAGAGAGGTTGTTTTATTTGGGCACTCTTGGGAGTAAGGATATGAAAAGCAAATGGCTTTACTAGCTTGTCTGGATGCAGAGAGTGGTTTTGATAGAAAAGTGGGCAAAGGGCAGTGTGAGGGGATTCAGTCATTTGCCGGAGTCTGGTGCACAGCTTCAGTACGCTGAGCCATAAAATCGGGTGAGTACCACAAGAATATGTTATGGGTAGACCTAGCGAAGAGATCCTGAGTCATCAATCCTCATGAGTCAGAGCCAAGGATAAAAGATTCTGGAGGAGCTGTCATGGATAAAATACAGTCTTCTTAGTCTTGCAGATAGGGTTTTGTCATATGATAATTTCCTTTTCTACAGGCCTGAGCAACATGAAGGTGGAGTTTTTCTGTTTTGCTAGTAATGTTGGAAATGTCTGGAGCTTTTGGATCCTGACAATCACAGTATCTTTGGCTAAATGAAAACAGCAGTCCTTGTTAAAATAAAGATCTTGTGAGGAAACACATAACACAGATACACAATTACAGAACAGTATACACGATTCTCCCTTTAAAATGAAAATAATAAAAATGCAGACTTCGGTGCTATTTCCTAAAAGAAACTGATCTTCAGTACATCCACAGTAACCTTATTTCCACTTAGTTCTAGGTTCCTTCCAGCAGACATTCCTGGATGAAAGGGGAAACTGGATAAATTATTTAAAAAACAAAGACAAAAAATGGCAAGGCTGAATAAGGGAGACAATGTGTGTCCTGCAGTGTGCAGGATGCCAGTGACAGTGAGGGAGATGCAGTGTGACACTGTCTTTTTTTCAGACCACAGTAACTAGCATGAGACACCTCCCTCCCACACAGACCCAGCTTAGGATGCAAGGAATGAACTCTGCGGGGAATGTTTCATGAAAGAAGAACTTAGCCATGATCATATCTTTCACAGGCCAAGTTCAAGAAGTTTCCCCTCTCCCCACAGTTTGGATTTAAGATTACTTTAAAATGCAAACATCCTATGCACAGTTTTTTTGTAAAAACACAAGAACAGATAACAGGTTTGGTTTTAAAGAATCAGACATCTAAATAGCTCATGCTACAGAGCCCAACTGTGGCCAAGGGAAAGGCTTATTTTTCTTTCTGTGTACAAGTTTCATAGAAAAGACTAGTAAGCTTCACTCTTGACTGTTTGTTCTAACTTCTGTGTTCGAGACTAGGGAACTCTCACAGATTTTTAGTGTTCAAAGATAAAGTCAAAACATAATGAATCCTGATAAAGTCTCATAGATTATCCTTTGGGCAAAGCATCAATTAATTCAAGATTTTAATCCTTTCTATAAAAATAAGAGGGTTTTTTTAAGGTGTTTGAAGTACTTGACCCTACCCCTTGGCTTCTTATAATTCCACCTCCTGAACTTCTTAATCAAGATTGCAGTACTTTAAATTGCTGAGCAGTAGTAGTTTAAAGTAGTTTAAATCAGCACCCATGAGATGTAGCATATATCAAATCCCCCTCTAATAATTTCCTAACTTCATGCAATCTTTTTTAGTAAAAACAGAAAGTTCGAAAGACACAAGATTCCTAAAGTACTACTCAGTTGAAATCTACTTGCATTTGTTCACAATAGCAAGCCACAAACTATCACAACTCTCTTTCCTGTAGTCATTTAGGCATCTGAGAGAAGAAAATATGTATTGCAAGGGAACTTAAGTATCTCAAATTCTGTTCTGGTATGAAAACAGAATTGTCTCTAACATAGGTGAGTTGAGCAGTTTTTATATCTTCTCGCTCTGTAGATCACCTGAAAAGGCCAGACAAGGCACCTGTTGCTCAGGCCCATGAGGACAGGAGCCAGTAAGTGATATCTGAACCTGTTTAATTTGTGAAGGGTATTCTGAATGCAGTACAGCATGGCATTCAGATCCATTCAAACAGCAAACAGGATACCATCACATCCTGCTGAAATCATAGTATTCTACTTACAGGACTTGCCCTGGAAATTGGAAAGCTACAGCATCATCAGCCTGAGTAGATACAAATCCACAGGTCCCACCTCTTCAGAGAGTGCCCTGGCTGCATGGCTTTCATTGAAGCTGTGCCATTTCTGTGCAGCCAGGAATGTGGAATTTGTTTGGCCTGCAAAGAAAATTGCAAAAGGGTGACTATTTCTGTAATCTAATAGGCAAAACACTCTGCTGCAGAGAAGGGGAAGCTAAAATAGCTCTTTCCCGAGGGCTTGCTTAGAATATGTCTTTTCCATGTAACAGTTTTAGGATAAAATCTATTAACAATATTGGTAGGAAAACTGAAACATAGAAACTTTCCACAATAGACACATCCCACTATCTCACGGTTAGTCTGGTCTCAGTTCTTTCACCATTTCTTGTACAAGGACTTTGTTTTAATGGATAGGTGTGAGAATGACATGGCATAAGACTAGTCAATTGATGGTGAATGAGACTGTGTTATGATAAGAAAGCACCAAAGATGTTCAACATTTAGAGCAACATCTTGCATCCTGAACTCAGCCAGTGGGTACACAGAGGCACCTCACTCACAGCTGCTAAGTATCAAAGCCTAGGGGTACAGGGTACCAAACATACACAGCATTTCTTAACATCTGGCTTAGATATCTTCTTGAAGACTACAAAAGTAGTCACTTCTAAATATTCTTAATATTATTTGAGTTGATAAATTTCATCTCTGGAATGTCTTTATAAAGGTTACCTACAAAGAAGCAAACTCCTATGCTAGCTTTGGTCCTCATTGCAACTTCAGGAAAATAAAATATCTCAAACTAAACACTCAAATTTATTTCTGAAAGAACCAAAAATAATGTCTAAAATTGTAGACTCCATAAAAAGACAGGAATGCCTGCTTAAGAGCAAATTGCAAGCTGGCATCAAATTTTCAAGTGCCGTTCCTAAAGACGATTTTTTAATCCACCAAACAATCTTTAGTTACAGGTAAATTCATCTTGTTTTTCTTTACCTTCTGATAATGGTATAAGCAAGAAAGTGCTATTACAAATGACAGCTATAATTCAAATTCAAATGCAGAGCTTCAGCCATATTCTGGAACATGTGTGAATCTTCAGAGTTTTGCACATAAAGTCCCATGAGATTTGCAAAGCTTCAGAATATTTTACATGAAGGAACTGTTCCTCTCATACAATATTTGCTGAATTATTGTAAGTACCCTAGTTTGTCCCATCTTGCAATTTGAAATGAAATTGTCATTTTTTTTCTCCATTACCTCTTTCCATATTACCTAGGCCACAAAAAACATCAGTGACAGCCACACAAGAGAGCTTGCCAAATAGAAGTGGCAGCATTGTGTCCTGAAAACCTGAACTTCCTTGTTCTTAATTTTTATGCTCTCCTCAAAGTGGCTCCAACTGTAAACAGGTGGCAGCATCGCTTCTGATGCCACAGGTTCTAAAACTGAAAAAAAAAAATCTAATCTCTCCATACTAAAAAAAAACCTAATTGAAAGCTGCTCTCACTGATATTGGCTATAAATACGGCAAGATTTGATAAAACAGGAAAAGAAAGAGTTTGACTCTGGCCTTGGAGAGTCAAGACATCAAAAATATCTTGCGGGAGTCTGTCCCTCTGAGCTTGGAAAAATCTTTTGGCATTTGGAGCCTATAACTTTAGCTCTAGTTTTGGCCATGTCAATGGCATGGAACCATCCCCATGCTCTACATTTACAACATCTACATTTACCAACAGGATGGCATATGACAAATGTTCATCAGATATCTTTTCATGTTACATCTATTATGTTTGGATTTGAGAGATACCTGTGTCTCATTTAGAAAAAAAATCTGAATTCTAATTGAATGCGAGGGTAAACTTGCATGCAATTATATTCCTTTTTAATACATTATAATTTTGCAATACTTTTATACATAGGACATTTCCACATCTTTAAAATATCAGAGTTTGGTTGTTTGATTTTTTGGGGAGTTTTTTTGGGGGGTTTTTTGACATATAAAAAGAAATAAAAGAACAAGGATTGCAGAAAAGGACAAGGAGAGAGAAAGAGCAAGCACAAGAGAAATTTATAAGACAATTATGGCTTTATAAATAGAGGTCACAATCTCATATTCAGTCTTTCCTTCAGTGTATTTACAGAATTGTAACATGGTACTTTTAATGGTGTAAAAAGATATTAATTCCAGCATTGTTTAAGTGGGAGGCTAAGAAATATTCTGGTTTCAATTAAGGAAGACAGATATATAAACAGGTTCTGTTGGAAGGCCCTGATAGGAACAAAAGAATGTGATATTGATGGACACGGGGGACTCTGACCTGCTCTTGTTCAAACCACTGGAAAAAACTCCCATTGGCTTCAGGGCTGCAGCATCCAGCACATGCCCAGGTCACGAACAGGTTTAGCAGACATGTTGAAATGGCTTTGGTTTCTGAGTACTGATGGCTCCATCCCCAGGAATCTGGATCTCACTGCCATTACCCACAGTCAATGGCAGCCAAAGGCCTGAATTTCTGCCTTAAGAAAGGTTGAAGCCTTGCCATAAATACTTTCCAGAGAATGGCAGTTATTATGGCAACAGTGTTCCCATTGCTCTAGTTAAGATTGTGTCAGTATTTAAATCATAAACCCCTGTTTTCAGGGGTTTACGTCTTGGCTATAAACATTTGCCAAGAGATGAAAATTGGCATTCGCTGCCCTATTTTTTTTTAATAACAAAACTTGGAAAAAATCAGACTGTGTTTTTTATACTGCAAGAGGGAAAAGAGTTGGAGGCTTGTTGTGGGAGGTGAGGTACATTTTGGTGTTATATAACCTATAATATGTTTATATGCAGAGGTGGAGTGCATGTATATTCCTAAAATGTAAAATTTGCTCTGAGATTTTAATTAAATTTTGCTGGGCACTGAGAGGTTTGTTTGTTTTAAATGCACTTGTGTAAGAGTACTAAAAACAAAATGAGAACACGACAGCTAATATATTTCTTATTAACTGTATGATTTTTAATAGGGAACGTATATCAAAAATATGTTGCCTCTAAAATGCTAACATTTTTGCCTTTTGTAAAGAGGTAGTCATGATTTGTTTTGGTTTTTTTCTGCATACAAATAGTCCTTTTTTAAACTGTAGGAAACAAAGTGCATTTATTTGTGACTACTCTTACTTAAGGTGTCTTACACGTTGTTTCCGCTTTGAGTGTTCACATATGAAAACCCCACTAGCCAAAGAATTCATCCTTTAGCAGGAGCCAGAGGTGCATGCTCCAGCCCTGATCCTCTGCGTGCTAACCTCTGGCTTGCAAAGGGGTGGTGGATATTGTTCTCCCTGGGTTTCTATCATTCTAAAAATTCCTTTGAAATCCCCCTCTATTTCTCACTGAAATGGTGTTTTTGAATGTGTGTGATTATGGTTTTGATTGTTTTGATATGTAATATTAATACTTGGTGACTGCAAGAAATACTCCCCTGTGAAGTGCAGTTTTCTTGAAGGAGAGTTTTACGTTTCTAATGAAGTTAAGACAGAGAGACCAGATCCACAGAACAACATCAGTGGATATGCTGTCAGATGAAGGTACCTGAGGCCCATGCCACAAATTGAAAATGCAATATGAAAACTTTGGTGGTAGTGATAATTTGCAGTGCTCAGTGAAAGTTGTGAAACAAAACTGTTTCAGCATTCCAAGGCCAAAAGGATCATTATTTCTTTATATTACAGATATAGAACGAAAGAACTGGTGAGAATTACACATCCACCACCCTACTAAGAACTAGACATATGTCTAGCAGTATATCTCAAGCAGGCAACTTCTGCAAAAAGACTGAAACCTGCTGTTTCAGTTTAAAACAGAATGCGTGAATTTGAAGCCCTTCCAGGCTTGAGTGACCAAGACATCTTCTCTTTCTTTCCATTTGTAATCCACAGCTTCAATGTGGCCAAGTTGATGTACCAGGAGAGCAAATCCATCAGGTCCAAATCTGTGGTCTGACATGCCTTACGTTTATCTAGATCCTTCTATGGAAATGGATGTTGCATCAAAGATACTGATGCTGCATTGTGGTGGTGGACAAATATTTACTTAAATAGGTGTGTTGGCACTGACTATAGGGATACAATGGTCTGGAATTAATTTTTTCCCATTTCTGAGCCCAACTTATTGATGTGTAGCTACATGGGAATTCACAGGCTTCAAGCTGTAAGAACAGTGAACGAAGTTACCCATCTGAGCAATGAAGACTTTATTACATAACACTAGGGGAAGAAGGAGCAAAAATCTCCCACAGATACTGCCTGGTCCCTATAATCAGCAGGAACCTTGGATCTCTCAAGAAGAATCTAACTTATGGATTAACACTGCAGATCTGCAAAGCTCTCAGGAGCCCTGGAAATGTCAGGGGATGTCAGTTTGCATAGACTGGAAACAAATATGGGAAAGGTAATTACCACAATTAATTTAATACTAAATGTAAATTAAAATTAATTATTCCTTTGTTTCATTTCTGATTAAAAGAAGATTATTTTTTTACAAATGACATTAGACTCATTAATCTATTCTGCTATTCATTTCCTTTAATACCTAATACACGACTTTCAGCAGTGGTCTTATGGGTCAGAGAGGACTGTGACTACAAACAATAACTATCACTATTTTTCCTTGAGTGGATAAGGATACACCCCTTAATCAAATCTTTTGAAATTATATTCCTAAGGAAAAAAAGCCTCTATGGCATCTTACACCTCTCTCATCTTTAACAATTTTCAGAGAGTACAGAAAGGTCAATATGATATGGAGTACCAGCTCATTATGAGATATTATTGAGCATGATAATTGTTTGAGCTCTTCCATAACATGACTACGTATTTTACTGCATATATTAATGAATAAGCCATTATTTAAATGCCAATTTGTTATAAGTAATAAGCCCCTGAGTACATAAATTCAGATAAGGCCCTTTAATGTAATGTATAGCACATTATTTCATCTGGTGAAATGAGAGAACAAGTACCAGCTAACAAAATAGAAAATCATTAGGTTTTTTCCCTGAGACTGTGGAGATATATTTCTCTTGTTTATTTCTTTTGTCAGCAAAAGAAAGGCAAGTTTAAAAACAAAACTGAGCTTGTCTGATGCAATTCTGAGCAATTAGCACCACTGAGATAATGAAAACTCTTATTTATTTGTACTGACGCTCTGCTACTTCAAGGCAAAGCTTCACTGAACACCAAGGCCTTTTTCTATTAGGTGGTCAAATAAGTCCATCAATCTCCTGCTCTAAAGAGTGTCCGGTATAATTTCAGAGAAGATAAAATATGGGAATGATGGCAAGGGAAATGAAATTTAGTTGGTACCATTGACTGGAAATTGATGCCAAGTTCAGTCCTTTCAAATCATGTGCGAGGGCCATAGAAGAATCATGATTATGATAGAAACTGTCAAGATGTGCAGACCAATATTCTAGAAGCTGTAAACCTGCCCAGAACTATAAAAAGGGAGGAAATAACGTAAAGGGGCAAATATGGACATAAATGTATGACAAAGTTACAACACTTCAATGAAGATTTAGAACCCAAATATGATCAGGTGATAAATGGAGAATTGCAGGGACATTCAAAACTAGAGAAGACAGTGAACAGAGACAGAATCTAAAAATACATTTTTTCCAGTAGTGTCATGCATTTTAGAGTAGCAGATAATCAACTGAAGAGGTAAGGAAGACCCTGTACCTAGATGGGTTTAGATAAGACAGGAAAGACTGAAAAAAATAGATGTCATATAGAAGAATGAAAGGAATCAAGAAGGCGTGGAGAAAGCACATTATAATACAGGATACAGGAGTATGTGTTGCATGGACCAATCACCATGGAAGAACAGGTTAAACCCTGCTAAATCTGTTTTCCCAGGCAAGAATGAGAGAAATGGAAATGAGGATCTGTTCAAATAGAGCCCAAAGAACAGGCAGGGAAGACAGCTAAAGAGTCAGGATAACCACTAAAAAAAACTGAGGGAGAAGATTAAAAAGAAGATAGCAAAGGCAAATAGAATAGGGAAAGAAAGAAAGAAAGAAAGAAAGAAAGAAAGAAAGAAAGAAAGAAAGAAAGAAAGAAAGAAAGAAAGAAAGAAAGAAAGAAAGAAAGAAAGAAAGAAAGAAAGAAAGAAAGAAAGAAAGAAAGAAAGAAAGAAAGAAAGAAAGAAAGAAAGAAAGAAAGAAAGAAAGAAAGAAAGAAAGACAACATTGAAGTTACAGCCTACATTTGACCAAGAAACCTGCGGAATGCAGATCTACAAAGATCATAAAGCATATTTTGTCATTCCTCTTCTCTCCCTCTACAGCTACATTAGTACTGTTCAAATCCACAGACCTCTATATGTATGCATCCACCCTTCACACAAGATTTGAAAGGTCAGAAAAGGTTTTGTTCAAGCAATCTTGGCACCACAAAATATGAATGTGACTGGAGCTGAGGGTGGTTCTTACTGGATAAAACTCTGCATGATAATCTATTGAATGGCTCAATTCCATCTGATCTGTGTTGATAAAAATAAGATAAAATGAAAAACAGTAAAAGTAACCAGAAATTACAGGTACTTGGTCAAGGAAACTTTGGTCATGCCAGCCAGTAAAGCAGGAAGCATATCACTATTTGAGTGCTAGACAACAGATAAGGAACACTTAGCAATTTATACAGTACTTTTCCCATGGTGGCTTTGCATGTCAAACAAGGGGAAGAGATGAGGAAAAGAGCCAAAATAATTAAGAGAGTGAAGCAGATCAACCACTGCTTTTAAGGAAAACAATAAGGATGCAAAGCAGGCAGGGCAGTTAAGGGACAATAAGGACACAAATGGGAATAGATAAGACAATTTTGCAAACATATTAGATGTAAAATGAAAAATATGTAATAGAAGTAAAAGTTTGAGATTATGGCTGTAGGTGATATCCAGCCTAGGAAACTCCTAGGAGAAGAAAACATTCTTGAGATCAAACAAAAGATACAGTGTAGACATATAAACTTGATCAGAAAAGAAGCTTAATAAAGTAGTACAGCTTTTGTAGGGTTATTTTAAAATTCTTTAATTTTAAATCACTGCAAAAATCTTGATTAGCTTTGGGCATCTAATTGCATCAGTGTACAAAACTAGCCCTTAAGTCAAACTTAGAAAACAACCAGTGCAGGCTTATACTTGGATAGATAGATCTAAATACCAACAGTATCTTCTAACTGCAAAGGATCAAGAGATAATTTGCCTACAAATCTATTATTTGTATCCCACCCCACAGGCAGGATCTGGTAATGACTTGTACAGAACAAAGTTCTTCCAACAACACTGGCATTTTTGGAGAGAACATAATATTAACTGAGATTGCATTTACAGCTTCAGAACATTAAATTTATCTAAAGTAAATATTGCCTGGGATTGCAGCTAGGCACTGAGTAAACACATATGACTTCTTATGCAAGACTTGTTGGGTGTAAGTGCCATGTTCTGAAGATTTTTTCTGTAAAAAAATTATGCTGGCATTCAAGCCTGGCAAAAATGTTGTGCTTCCTAATAAGTAAGCCATCCTCAGGATATAAGTGACACAAGAACTCTAGGGTTTAGGTTACTCTGCATGAAAGATGAATATCCTTCACAAAGACACTTGTTTATTTTTTTGAATATAGTCATCACTCTGAAAGCATCTGGTCCTCAGAGAAATCAAGCTTTTTTCAGAAATCTTCTTCATATGAGAAAATACTGGAAGGTGAAATGCAGTGATAATTTCAAACATACTCATTCTGGCTCTTTTACTGGAATGAGTCTGTAATTCTACTATCTCTGGGGGAAAGACAATCAATCAGGACACTCCACCAGTAGTGTTTTTTAGGCTCATTCTTGTGGGGAACAGAGAAGTATGAAACAATTTCAATGTGTTTACACTAACATTTAAATAATAGATGAACTAGGAAGATATGAATCATGGGAATCAGTTGTCCCAGTCAATGTAGCCTGAATTGAATCATAGGACAGTTGGTTTTTATTTATGTATTTTTGTAGTTGATGCCAAATACACAGTACAACAAGTTCTACAGAATATAACATACAGTAAGAATTATACTCCGTGTCATTATTCTCAAAAAAGCACCAGAAGGAATCAAGCTGAGCATCTTATTTCTGGAGGTTACTTTCAAACGGGGTAAGGGACAGTTTATTTGTCACAGAAAGCAGAGGAGAAAGAAATTACTAAAGAAGGGCAAATAATTTCCAAAAGGAACCAGCAGCCTATCCAGACAGAACTGCTATTTAAGCAAAGCAGAGCCTGTCTACATCTTGGTACCACCTTGTATGAAAGCATGGGGACATTTATAATTTCAGACATACCAAAGTATACCTCCATTAGGACTTCTAGCTAAATGTTTATGAGATACATTCATTCCAATATTGCATTAAAAATCAAATTAAAAGGTGGAAGTTTCAAAGAATCACCCAACAGGGAAGATATGGGTGCCTGTCACTGCTGGATACCTGCTTGAAATACAACAATTGGCAGAACACAATAGAAGGCAAAACGTTTTACAAAAAGGGGCATCTGCATAATTTTAAATAAGGCATAATTCAGATTAACTATCTCCATTGTGTTGATTTGTGTCACCTCTTTAACTCTTTTTTTTTTTTCAGTTGAGGTAATAATGGTAATTAAAAAGGGGGAAATACAATATCTATGACTATTTTACAAAAGCAGATGTTGGCTAGACATGGGCAGTTCTCTAACTGTTCCAATTCTTGTCAAATTTGTGATCAAGAGAAGGGATAAACAGATGCATTACACCAGTCTGTCATAATATTTCATCTTGAAGATACCAATTCATGGTGGTTTATCAGATACAAATAATTGTTTATCACCACCTATATGTTGAAGGAATTAGCAATTTGCTATGAAATAGAAATTTTAGAAAATTAATTACTCAGTGGAAGTAGAGATAAGAGGTGACATCAGTGTGCCTCTGTGGCCACAAGAATGTTCAGGCACTAGAGACAGAAAATATCTTCTTTCCTCCTTCAAAGAGAAAAATTGCATAAGGGAAATAAAATAATTTCAGAGACATATGTGATATTGTAAAGTGAAATCTACTGTGGTTTTTCTTCAAGAGCGCTAAACAAAGATTTGTGATGAACAGCAATGCTTATAAACATTTTTGAAGTGATGCTGGATGAGGATGTATCTGAGCTGATCAAGTGAGCTCCATAGATCTTTGGATGCTGACCTTTGTATTCATTATCTTACAGTTTCTTTTACCCTCTTTTTCATTTGGTTTTGTAAATGCATACCTCTCCTTCTCCCTGCTAGGCAAATTTGAGATTTTCAGTGAAAACATCACTGATATTTGCTGCAGAAGGTGCAAGGTCATTTATTTACACTGAAGCAACACATTTACTATCAAAGGAGTTCTGAGAACCTCGGCTGAGGAAGACAGTAGAAGCTACACAGCAAGATGCAAGTCAAACACTGTGTACTCTTTATTCACTACACCATGAAACATATGGCACCATACACCTGGGGAGCCACCCTCCCTTATGGTGATTCATCCTGCTGAATAGCACAGCAAGTTCAGTCTGGCATTAAATGTTAGCATATGCAGTCTGGCATACCAAGGAGCTCACTGGAATCTGAATTATTGACAACGTAAATGGTCTGTTTTGAAACATCAATTCAGATCAACATCACATGGCAAATGGACTAGCCAAAAATAATATGAACAGATTACAGTCACATTTTATTCCTTAGCTGACAAAAAAAAAAAAAAAAAAAAAAAAAAAAAAAAAAAAATTGCACAGGAACTTTAACATCTGCTTCTCATCTGTCCAGATGATGTGGATTTATTACCTCTGCATCCAGGTGTGCATCATTTCTTGTTGCATTTTAACATCCAATACTCATATGCCATTCATTTCTAGAAATATCAGAAAGAAATGGCCTTTCAGAAAAGAAACTGACTCAAGATGATGAAAAAATTAGTCTTAATACTGATGGCAAAACTAATATTGAAAATAAATTTCAACATTGAATGCTGAAAAGATTAAATAAATGGATAACAAATATTAATTGCAAAAGCCATTTTGGACTGCAGTATAACAGGACTGCCTGACAGGCCCAGGAATCCATGTACCTTCTTGTGCCTTTTGCAGTTATAGCCAGGCAGCTCGAAGGTGTGGGGGGTGATCAAAGGTGATCCCATATATGTGGAGTGTCATTTTCAGTACAGCACCTGGGACCATGAGAGAGACCTCAAAGGGACATAAAATCTAGAAAGAACACCTGTAGTAGGAGTATGGCTTTGGCTTCAAAATTACTTGGGGTTCAGATTTCTAATATGAAACATTTGCCTTCAGTAGAATATCCTGGTTCATGCAATCATAAAGGCTGGTAAAAAATACCCTAAAACTAAAGGAAGGGAGGTGAAAAAGTTGGAGAGTAAAGAAGCCATTATAAAATGCCAGTATGTGTAACTCTGCAGTTTGAGTCTGATCCATGCTGGAGTCTTCCATTTCATCCTCTGAAGAGAAAATGACAGCAGGAAACTTCTAGTGTCAACCTTCATCTACTTTTCTGCATTTAGTAATGCTTTTTGACTGAACTTCTTTCCTGCTGCATTTCTTCACACAACTTTTTCTCATTTAATCTCATCTTCCTTCAGCAGCTTGGACTAATCCTACTGATGCCTGTGAATTTTCTGAGTGTGTTATTGCATTTGTCAAGAATCATCCAAGTTCCAAATTGGAAAGATACTAGTTATCTGCTGTACAAATATTACAACTACGATGCAAGATAAAGTAAGAATTTGTCCAGACTGAGATTAGGATATGAGATTGGAATTTAGAGTGACAAGAAGAAAGCTGAAGGATTCTCTGGGGCTTTCTGACCTTAGAAATCCTTTAATGGGGGACAGGTTGAATATTTTGGAGTGTCTTTTTGTTTCCAAAGGCAACACTAACATGGATTCTGGTAAAAGGGTGAATATATGGCAGGAGTACCCCTGTTCTTTATCCAGCCCCCGTAAAAAGAGCTTACAGCTATAGTCTTTAAGAACTAGCAAGCTACTTTGTCCATTTTTGCAGGGAAAGACAAAAGTACTTATGCATTGAACTATGAACAAAATTTTGTCAAACAGCCTATGGTGAGGGTCATTCTCTTACATGTCTATCATCTTTTCATAATTTAAGTTAATTGTATAACCCTGATTTGCAAGAAGGTAGAGTTATAGAATGCAGATTTTTTTTTTCTTTAAAAAAGTATCTTATTCATTTGCTATTAAACTTTCTAAAAAATAAAAAATAGAAATAATAAAAAATAAAAAAAATTTAAAAAAAAAAAATAAAAAATAAAATTAAAATTTAAAAAAAAAATTGGCCCCAAAGGAAGCTAAGCATGTAAGAATTAAAGGATTAGCTAAGAAGAACTTTCTGCAGATTTACTCATATTTTAGAAAAATATAGTACATGTGCCTAAATATTGCCAGGAATCTGCATTTTCATGTGAATCCAGTAAAAGACCACAATAAAATAATCTTCAAAGGAAACGCTTCATATATACAAAAAGCAATCTTCTTATGCAAGTTCCATGATAGGGTTCTTTATCCCGTCTATAGGAACTAAGAAGAGCAACTACAATTATTTAGAGTAAAAGTACAGAGGAAATTAGATGAACATCATGAGGTTTGTGGAATAAAACAAACTTTGGGTGGTATGACCATGATGAAAAGTAGCAGGTGTTAAGGAGAGAAATGCACATTTCTCTTACAGCAAATTTCACAGATTGTCACTAGCAAAAAAAGTTAATTTTTCAACTTTTAACAAAACTTTACTTTTTATTGGGTTCCGTGGCCTGGAAATTTTGGCTAAATCCATGATTTTTCAGGATAAAAAGTACAATGTCAAGGAGCAGCTTATAAAAGTAGACCAGTTCAATTTTTACCCCTTATGCTAATTTAAATCTTTTCTAGGTCTATTTGATTATGTGATCCATATGACTGTAAGAGAGCAAACAATCTGCAATAAAAGTTTTCATATGAAACTGTTTTAACTTCAGGAGACACTATATGATTCCTTATGTATACTTATTTAAATGCAATAATAACACTAATATTATCCATGTTAAGGTTTCATTCTTTAGTGTAATGTGTAAACAGTAAAAAAATCAACCTTTAAAAAGGTCAAGGAAAATTACACACACCTTATGAATGAGGAAAATGACTTTCAAAGAGTCCTCAAACTCAAAGATATCACGTGTTAGCACAAATAAGACCCATGCCAATAACTGAAGGAGACATAATTTTCTTTCTTTTGACTCCTTTGAGATATATATTTATATACATTTGATGGTGTTAACAGTGATGATTAATGAAGACAAAAAAGAAGCAGTAGGAACAAAATGGGAAAGTATATTAAATAGACAGTCTCTCAATTTGCACATTTAGATGGTTTATGTTACTTTCCTAACCACTCCTTTCTACTGACTGACCTGCTATCATGAGACCTACAGTCAGGTGGGAGATGATTTTGTTAATGGACTAAAGGGGGAACAGGTGAGATGGAGTTAGCTGATGGAAGCTCTAGATGCCACTTTACAAAGATAGGAGAAATTATCTGGGTGTTCAGAGATCTCTCATCAAAAGCCACACTGCCATAACTTCTACTGGAGCTTCCTTGACTGTGATCCAGCTCATTCCTTATCTGTACCAGTACAGACTATAAAATCTTTCAATATTAGAATTCAAATATTATCAAAGACAAAGTCAAGGCTGAGATGTGTGAAGACTAAAATTTTTTGGCAATGCAGATAATGGAATGCATCCCTCGACAGTCTATAGGAAGAAAACTGTATAGAGATTTTTGGGGGTTTTTGTGGCTACACAGAACTACCTATTCATACTTTCCTTCTTCTGAAGGGAAAATGGCTAAATTAACTTGTTGTTGTTGTTGTTATCATCATTATTGTTACTATATTTCTTGTCCAAAGTGTAATCTAAACTGGAAGGAGCCATAGAGCCAGAATTCTCTGACTGCTTTCCTCATGACCAGCTTGGACAAGAGCCACGTCTCTTCCTGCTCTGTTCAAATTGACACCATCATTTCATGGGTCTTCTGTCTGGGGATAGCATCAGTAAAATCATGCAGTGAGATTGTCCTCACAGGCTGACTGAGGTAGTGAGCTTCTGCTGGCAAGCCCAAGGAAACCCTTGAAAGCGTACACAGGCAGGCAAAAAGCCAGGTGTCAGGCAGGTGTGATTAACCTTCTAAAATAAAAAAATAAATATATGTCTAGTAGAAGCTTTACAAATATTCAGCATTCCACAATCTCTTCACACTCTGGTTATAAGAAATTTTCAACAGATTTTTTTTTAAGCCTAGAGTCTATTTTCACAAGGGACTCTGTACTCTACTCCTTGTCTATTCACATTTGTGTGTAAAGGCAAGCAAACTCACAGAGGGAAGTATGACAAAGAATTTTTACTCAAGCAGAAAAAATGTCTGCAGATGAGATATTTTCATTTTCTATTTAGACATACTTCTCAGAGAGCAGAGCAGACAGAAGTTAGACATTAATTTTCTTATGGTAATAAAACTGCAAAACTGCCCCATCTGCAATGGACACTGCATCACTGATCTGTGAGCCATGAAGGACCAAAAAGGTGTAGCTGGCATGCAGATGAAGGTATTTAGGCAACTGAGTGTACCCATACAGTTTTTTCAGGTTTCTAATCAATGAAAAGAGAAAAATAAAGGAAAGAGCAAACAAAACAAAGCAAAACAACAACAACAACAAAAAAAATCACCATAAAGAAAACTAAACCACCAAACAAAAAACCCACAAACTTTTGTGTTAGTAAAACTGGAATAATTTTTCCAACTACATCTGTTTTCCAGGTCCTAGTTCAGTATCCATAGTCACACTGTTGAAGCCCATTTTATCACGTCCCTTTGTATTTCCCACAGAACGCAAAATTATGTAGCCTTGTATTTCTCTTCCAGCCCATTTAATTTCTTAGATGGCATGCAAGAACAATGGTGTTGCTTTGAATTCATATCACTGCAAGGGAATGTTTAAAATGCAAAATGAATGAACTGAGTTTTCCCCTAAAGAAAGAAAACATTTGTATTCAAAGTTTCTGATTACTGTTCCCTTTATTTGATTAAATTTTGCTTGGTTGTGGATTTGTATGTAGGGATTTTTACAGAAGATTTGAATTCTATGCCAAGTCTAGACTGATAATGACCTTTCAAATTTTCTGCTACTAAAAAAAGGATTTTGGTGTCCAATTATCATAAATTACAGTAATAGTTTTCATTGATTGCCAAATCATTAAGAAACATTCAATTATTAATGTTCACATTAGCCTTGTGATAGAGGAATAAAAATACAATGCAGCTTTCTAGAATCCAAGCAAAATTGAAGTTCAGGAAAGATGTAAATAACCTATAGGCTTTCTACTAACTCACTCTTACTCTCTATGGAAAATTTCACACTGATAAGAATTTTAGCATGCTTACATACTGCTCCATTCCTTTTTCAAAAACAAACCAATCAGCCACAGTGATAAACAGTTCACTGTCAGCAAGGCAAGACACTATCCCAGAATTCAGCTCCTAAGGTTTTGCTGACTTTTTGAGTGTTGCAAGGATGTGCCTCTGATACCCAGTATTGGTTTCTTCTATAAGGAATAAGAAAGAATAATAAGTCATAGTGATTCCCAGCCCAGATGCTTTGAGTAGGTCTTAGAATGACAAAGACCATTTAGTTGTATTTCTTTGAGCATTCAGTCACTAATTGGGACTATGAAGTCAGCATGAGAGACAAGATGAAAACTTCCTGATTTCAGAGTATTTTCTCTCCTCTCAGATTTGTTAAATAATCAAGAGAGTTTTTCCTGTGATTTACCACTCCTTCATAAAGGCTCCTCTAACTTCTCTTCCATTATGATCCAAAGTTCCTCACACCTTTGTAATAAAAATCTGAAATTTGGCTTTTATTTAACAAAATTGAACAGTAGATTATCTTCTAGAAAACACTTGCAGAAGACAAAGTGAGAGCAAGAAAGTGAACAAGTCCTTCATCTATAAAATAAATGCCAAATGAACCAAAAGTAAAAAGCTGTTGCACCATTTTGAGAACAGAAATTGGGCTGCTTTTTTTGCCTTTTTTTTTCCTTTGTTTTTTGTTTTGGGTTTTTTTTTTTAGTGTCCTGTGCTTGCCTTACCTGGTTTTGGGGAATAGGATGCACAGACTTCTCTCATCTGAAAGAGTTGTCTTGAATCATTCCTTTACAGGCTTTAGAGTGCTAATAAACTTGCCACATTTTTTGTATTCATCTGAATAACTAGCTGTAGGGGATGGTGAAACAAGAACCATATTTTTTCCAGAGTTGACTGGTTCTGAAGCTCATGGGAATGATAAATTCCAACAGAGCTGGGGTTCTCTCAAAGCCTTTCTCTGTCCCATACTACCTACAGCACTGTGGTCACTGCAGTGCTGATTTGGGAAAGTTACTAATTCATCTCAGGCTATACCCTTTTCCAGTGACTAGCACTTCATTAGGGTAAAAAGCTTCATTATGAAAGGAAATATTCACTGCGAATTCAGCTTATGAATGGAAAAGTACCAAGTTTTCTACCAGCTTTCATGTTATATTTCTCAGGAGTAATAAAGACAAAAGTGTAACACTACATTTTTCTGATCCACCGAATGATCCATCATGGTGACATTGAAATATTAAGAGGTACAAGAGTCAAATCCTGACAAAATGAGGTCCAGTTTATTTTGCTAACTTTCACTTCATTAAAAAAATATTCTGATTGTAAATATTTGACTTCAGAGCTCTGGAAATGCCTTCCTCTAAACACATCTTACTACTTTGATCTCAAGCAACTACATAAAATTCCACATCTTTAGACCACAGTTTTCAGCCATTGATACCATCAAAAAATTAGGAAAAAATCCTTTTTTTTTCTTTTTTCAGGGCCATAATTCAGACCCCAGATATCAAATTTTCTTGTGATTTTCTCCAATGAGCAAACTAAATATTAGACTGCTAACAATCATGGAAAGTACAACCCCACAGGAATTCATTAAAAAAAATCTCTGAGTATCCTTAAAAAACAATGAAGTAGAAGGTGGAATGAACTTTAGGGAGTTGAAACTAACTTTAACAGCTTGGCTACAGCAAGAATAGCACACATTTTCAACTGCAAGAAAAATTCATTTTGTGAACATACTGCTACCAAGAAAAGCTGCAGATTGTCCATTTCTGTTTTATCAAATCAAGATGTGTCAAAATACAAGATATGTCTGCACGAAACCAGCAGCAGTCATAAAAAGTTTAGAGAGCTCACTGTAAGAGAAATTGATGTGTTTCAACACTTTGCATTATTCAAGTCAATCCAGTTAATGGAATGGTCCCTTCTGATCTTAAGGGACTCTATATATCTGTGACAAATTCTGTTTGAACATAATAAGGCTGTTTAAGAAATACTACAAATTTACTGGGCTCTTAACAATTCATTTACTTGAAGTCTGGAGGTAAAAAAAAAAATAAGAGGGAAAAAGTTATTATGCAATGGGGTCATGAATGTTTATACTATAAATCAAGGACATTTAAATAGCAGATCCGTACATTAGAGCTGCAGTGCAAGTAAATTTTCTCAACCTTTACTACATTTTACAAGATGATCTTTGAATCTTTAAGAGAGACCTTTTATTTCTTGTAACACTCCATGGCTTAGACACCAGCTACTGCACAGTGTTGTCTCTGAGCCATGAAGGAAACACAAGCCCCTCGCTGATTTGCCAAAGCTCAGGGTGTATTTGCTTTACACGGGACCTTGCTATGGACTTGCCACACATTGAGGTTGATCACACATTACAGCAAGAGTGTGAAGGACACAAGCTACCAACTATCAGTGCTGATGTGTTGCTTAAATGGTTTAAAATGTTTATTTTAGGTAGTAATCTGTAAAAACTGCAAGTGTCTGGGTTCACTGCAAGTATCAAGTTCCATCTTATTTACACTTGGTAATATCCTACATTACGAGAAGAAATTCTTCATTATGGAGAGAAACACAGACAGTTAATACATGTTGATTTTAGATGAGATAAATCACACCTTGAGAGTGGGATGTCTGTCTAAACAAAGAGGCTAGATAACACCCCTAAGTACAGATATATCTATATGTGTAAGTCCCACAAAGGTAAAATGCAATTTGTTTGGAGATTCAATGAATAGAATAAATTTTATAAATATAATTTTTTGTTTATTTTAAAACATCTTCCACTGTGAGGAATGAATGTTCCTCTATGTTTTCAAAATATAAAATAATCTTGATTTATGATAGTTATGCTATACCAGTGGTTTTGTTTTCAGTTTAAATTCCTCTCTTTGGTGATATTCACATGTAATCTGACAAGTGTCAGATTTAGAAAGAAGAGAGTTTGCAGTGAAACAGAGAAATAAAGACCTATTTTTACTGAAACTGTTGATATATGTGTGTGTCTTTGTATAAAAAACCACAAAGTAACACAGTGTAAGTTTGTGCATATTGCTACAAATATGCTTAGTTCAATAACAATTCAAATGCGCTTTACTGTTGTAGAATTAAGGCTTTAGTCATGTTTTTAAAGAAAATCATATATATAAAATAAAATGTCTTAAAATAGAAAATCTAAAGTAAAAACAGAAACAGAAATAAAATATAATGTTCTGATTGCATTCTCAGAAATAAGTTATTATCTCCAATTCATGCAAAACCAAAAGATAAAAAGGATGTCCTGATATATTGTTACATTACAATAATTACTTATAATAAAAAATTAGCACAGTCACTCAAATTTATTACAAAGAGAAATAGTTTTCATTCAAATTTTTTTGTCTAATCCTTGTAGGGAAATATTTGCCAGTGACCAAGGACGTGCGTCAAAATGGAAGTGAGTGATTTTACACGTCTAGATAAGAGGAAATTACTATCTGTTAATGACTATTTTTTTCTTCAGAACTTTCATAATTTCACTGAGTGTTCTTTGCTCAATGCCCAGAGGTTCCTGAAGAAAACAGAACACCAATATTTAGGTAACACACGAATACACAGTTGATGGAGGACCACAACTAACACATCGGTTTGATGTCAGTCACACGGAACCTCTGCAGGGCCCTGCAGTGTGTCGGGGAAAAGGTTTGGCTGGATCAACATGGATAAGCCACAGTACCAGGGCTACAAGAGGCCTCTCCTTGCACACACACAGGAGATAGTGCAGTCCAGCTTGTCCACCTGCCTGTCCAGAAATCTCCCCAAGGCCAACACCACAGGCTCACATCCATAAAACACTGACTTTGAAAGCGGATGCTGCCTTGGTGCTTGTTCAAAAGGCAAACTCAGCCTTTCGACTTGAGACCCCAGGTACAGTAAGCTGAGACCTTACAAATTCAAGTGTGAAGTGTTTAATGCAGTCTTCAGGGTAACATTGCATATACAGTAGTTTACAAGCAAAAGCCCAAGAACAGTTCAGGAGAAAGAATATTGCTCTTTCTTCTAAATTGATGAAAAACCAAGGTCTGGAGAGAAAACGTAACTTACCTAAGGTCACACAGGAAGCCTGTGACAGAGTCAAAGATTGAAATCAAATTTCCTGACTTTCAATCTATTGCCTCAGCCATAAGAGGATCTTTCCTCTCTTATTGATTTAATTTATTGATTTATCTTTTTTTATTCTGAGCATCTGGTTGACTACAAAAAAAAAAAGGACCACATGATTATTGCAAATAATTTTACATTTTGATGCTATTTTCATTACTTATATGTATTCTGAAGATACTTCAAATTGGGCATCTATTATATATAATCACTGAATAGGTACATTGATTAATTTATAAAGATGTCATAATTAATTTTCTCCCATAACTTCCATACAACAGATCAAATTTCAAGAGAACATATCATTATTTTACACAGAAATTAACCTTGGGCACTTCAAATAGTGTCTATGCATATGTACTTCATTATCTATAATTTACATTCTATGTCAATCCCTGCTAATTCCTCAGAGAACATAATCATACAGTGAACAAGAAGCATTTTTATGTCTCTTACAGAATAATTTTAGGAATAAAGAGGGAAATGGCACACAATCCCAAATGCTGCTTTTCCTTCTGCTGCTCAAGATGAAGGTACCATCCCCACTTCCACTAGACCTAGAGTGGCACCTCAAGGCAGAATTAAAAACATGTCAGGATTGTTCAGAGACTTCTCACACAGGGAAGTTAGGATTAAGCCAGAATGATGCAAAAGCAGGTCAACAAAGGCCTGAGTCTGCAATTCTGCTTTTAGTTGTCTAAAAATTACATGCACTGACTCAAAATAAGTGAAAATTATTTCTATGAACCAGGTATTTCAGTCCTAAGAAATGTCAATATCTATTAAGTGTTATATCTCAGTGAAGAGATGAAGCTATGAAGTGAATCAACATATTCTATAGACCATACTAGAATACAGAAGACTCCTATGATGAAATACAAAGATTCCTAAACATGAACAAAATGAGAAATTGGCTTATATTGGGAGCCAATTCCATTTCTTCTGTCTGAAGGACAGCAGATAATGTTTTGCTCAAGCCATTCCAGACAAGAAGCAGAAAATATGTCTGAATCATTTAGAGATTCTTTATAATATAGGGAAATTAAAACAATCAAATTTATCCATGGATATTTTAAAGAATTTCTAATGTAGTAAGCTCCAAGATTGTATCCAATCTTAAGCTGTTATTAATGGATCTGAAAATATTGTTTGCTGTATTTCTTAGTTTAATATATTTGCTTTATTATGTATCATATGAGCAAGATAACCTATGGCAGAGTTTACTAATCTGGAAGACACATCAATGAGTGTTTGGCCAAAGTCTGTTCATCTGTCTAGCAGAGGTCCATTCATTGTTCACTTTACATGATAGTTACCACATCAATTTAACTTAAATATTTTAAATATTCTCTTTTGGCTCTTTTAGAAAGGAACTTGTCTCCCTAAATATTTGTACAGCATGTGTGTTGTTAGCTTCATCCTCAAGAATTTTTTTTAAGCATACACAAATAACATACACACAGGTAATTCATATTCTACACGATTTAGAAGGAGAACAGCTCCTTTCAGCACACAGAGATTTCCTGAACAGATTTTCATAGCAGTTTAGCTAATTATTACTAAGAAGTTAAGGCATGATGAACCTACCTGCCATTGTTATTTTTGCGTTCAACAATGGAATCACAATACCTGAGGCTATTGAAAGTGTGAAATGGAGCTTTTGACTCTGTGAGGTTTTAACACCAAGACTGTTCAGGAATTGATATCCAGGAGAAGAGAAGGTTGGCTCTAGGGAAACTTTCTATACTTAAAGGCAGCTATGAGAAAGATGGAAAAGAACATTTCAGTAGGGCCTATAATGATAGAACAAATGGCAATTGTTTTAAACTAACAGAGGGTAGACTGACATTAGAGATAAGGAAGAAATTTTTTTTAATGAGGGAGCTGAAACATTGTCAGAGGCTGCCCAGAGTGGTGGATGCCTCGTCCCTGGAAACATTCAAGGTAAGGCTGGACAGCAACCTGACCTAGTTGAAGATGTCTCTGCTTACTGCAGACAGGTCAGAACTAGATAATTTCAAAGGTCCCTTCCAAACTTAGCCATTTAATGAAACTATACTTGATTCTATGATTCTATGATACATGTCTAATTGCTACGAATTTAATAATCTAACTGAATGGATAGAATATTTCCTTATTGCTTTGAGCATTTATAGTATTTCTTTTAACCTTTGTGACCTGCAGGGATGCTGTTGTATTGCCCAGAAGAAAGACAAAGGTGGTACTCATCTTGAATAGCTTGTCTGGAGCATAACATACATTTTACCACTATCAGAACTCACACTAAGAACAAAAGGATTAGAGAAGACCTGAAATATCTCCAGCCTTATGTAGGATAAAGATTATTCATATGGATATACTCAATCTACTCCACAGAACAGACAACTGCACTCATCGCTACAGGAGACAAGTCATCAGAGAAAAGGACCAGCGTGGTTAAACAGAGAATTTAGGCTGGATCTTAGGGGGAAAAAAAAATTCTCATCTCTGGAAAGAGGGTCAGGTAAATTAGGAGGACTCTAAAGATGTGGTGAGATCATATAGGGAGAAGATTACCACAGCCAAAGCCCAATTAGAACTTGTTTGGTCACTACAGTTAAAATCAAAAAAATTTCCATAAATACACTGGCAGCAAAAGGAGAGTCAAGGAGTTCTTTCAGCACCTGTTGAAGGCAGTGTAGGGATGAGGAAAAAGCAGAGGTACCTAATAATTTCTTTGCCTCAGTCTTCAAGTTGTTGCCTCAGGATACCCAGCTCCCTGAGACAGAAGTTGGTGATGGGGAGATGAATGAAGCCCCCACAGTCCAGGAAAAGATAGTTAATGACCTGTCTTGCCAATAAGACATTCCCTATGGACCCTGATGGGATCCACCCCAGAGTTATGAGGGAACTGGAGAAAGAACTTGCCAAACCACTTTCTAGTATCTACCAGCAGTCCTGGTTAACTGGAGAAATTCCAGATGACAGGAACTTGGCAAAAGTAACACCCATTTACAAGAATGTTTGGAAGGATGATCCAGGGAAATACAGGCCTTACCATGGTTCCAGGCAAGGTATGGAAAAGATCATCCTGAATGCCATGACACAGCATGTGCAGAACAACCAGAGCGTCAAGCCTAGCCAAAATGAAAGGCAAGTCCTGCTTGACCAATCAGATCTCCTTCTGTGACAGGCTCATCCATTTCTGCAGGTGCATTTGCTCTCTCTAGACTTCAGTAAAGTGTTTGAGACTATCTTCCACAGCATCCTCCTAGGACAACTCTCTGCTCATGTTTTGGATAGGTGTACCCTTCAATGGGTAAAAAACTGGCTGGCTGGCCTGGCCCAGAAAGCTGTGGTTAATGGAGCCAAATCAAATTGGTGGCAGGTCACTAGAAGTGTTTTGGAGCCAGTTTAACATCTTTATTGATGATCTAGACATGGGGATTGGGTGCAATCTCAGTAAATTCCCAGATGACACCAAGTTGGGTGGGAGTGTTGATCTGCTCAAGGGGAGGAAGGATCTACAGAGAGACCTGGAAAGACTCAACCAGGGGGCTGAAGACAACTGCAGGAGATTCAATAAGTATGTCTGGATCTGGCACTGGGTAGTCTGGGTTTAGTGGTAGTGCTGGGTGGATGGTTGGACTGGATGATCAAGGTCCCTTTCAACCCTGATGGTACCATGATTCTAGGATGAAAGTGTCATCTCAACAGTCTGACAAAACGAGGAAAAGATTAATGAATCCAATCAACATTATTTATTTCAATCACAAAAAACCTATCTATTTTAAACCTGAAGAGAATATCTGTAGCTAAATGGATAGTGTTTTTTCTGTGGAAGTACAAGTAAAACATGCACAATCCTGAAATTTTTTTAATCTGCTAATCTTACTACTTTTTGTGCAAGACTACAATTTTACTATTTTGTGTGAGGCCAAGTATCCTAATGATTGCTTCTAAAACAGCTTCTGTTTATAAATGTCAGGTAATTCAGTAAATTAACTAAAATCACATGATTTTTTCAGATGAACATTCACAAAGACCAAATTAGCAACAGAGGGTCATTTCAAACAAATTTGTGAAAATCCTAAGGTCCTATTTGTTGTAAGTGCTACTTGTAAAAGAATGAAAAAAATGAAGGAAAGCAGAGAGATCATCACTTCATAAAAATACTTAATAATAATTTGAAAGAGACAAAGTTGGTGCTATTAATTTTAAAGTGAAAAAATACAGTTTGTCTTTCCAGTGAAAAAATAGAGTTCGTCTTAGCACTTACATTAGGGAAGAAAATTACATGAAAGAACTGATTCCTGTGCAGAAAACTAAAATAGTTCAAAACAACTAATCTTGATTTGCCAACAGCTTTTCTGTTCTTTGCAGTCATTATCCACACTAATGGGCTGAGACAACTATACAGGAAATTAAGATGTACATTTGGATCATTTGTAAATGAGCCATTAGATAATAGACAACTGATTTGTTCGGCTTACATATTGTACAGAATATGTACAATTTTTAGAAAGAAGATGAAGAATTAGCTATGAATTGCCTGGTATTTTTATGCATTGGTGAACTTTCCTGGAGTGTGTAGCTTTAGTAGAGTTTTTTGCTCATTGAAGCAGGAGAGTGAAATAAAAAGCACATATCAATGCATATCATATATAACAATGACCATAAATATTTTGATTTTCTCTGTTGAAGGCCTAGCAGATCCATGTAAGAGATAGAGGATATCACATACTACCTATGTCTTGGGTTATGTAACCAAAAAAAGTGTATTCTATTTCATATGTTAAAAGCAGTTGGGGAGACATTTTTTCTTTATCTCTTGTAACTCCAGGGTGGAAGGGGCAGGTATCTTCTGATAATAGGCCAGGGGTTAAGACTGAGTGGGGCAGTCTTCCTTATCTCTTCCACCACCCATCTTCTGTTAATGGGCCATTAAGGCTCACCAATGACATGACACATGACATCATTCCATTGTGAGATGCTCCACCCAGTGGGGGAAGCCAAACCATTCCTACCTAGATAAAAACTGAGACATAAGAACACTGTATACATAAGGTATACAGTGCTCCCACTGGATTACCAAAGGAGGACCAGATCCATCTTGGTATTACTGGATCCTTTTCTACAAGACCATCTCTATTCCAATGGAACCACATCTGCCACTCTGGGAGGGCTTACTTTGTACTGCTTCCAACACCCTGGCCAACAGGGTGTCAGGTTGTATTTCTGACTCTGTCAGGGTTTCTAGGATTTTTGTTTTCTTTGTTTGGTTTTTGTACTACTACATTTGTATTCTTAATATTTCTAGTAAAGAAACTATTTTTCCTATTCCCAAATCATTGCCTATAAAACCTTTAATTGCAAAATTATAATAATTTGGAAAAGGAGGGTTTTACGTTCTCCATTCCAAGGAAAACCCCAGATTTCCCTGGCAGACACCTGTCTTGCCAAATCAAGACATATCTATGAACACCAAAACGGGGGGTGAGGATGGTGGAGAGAGTTCAAAAAGTTACTTTAACTTTAAAATACATTTCAAAATGCTTGAGGATTTTGGTGAGTCAAAGATCCTTTACTTTTGCACAATCCTATACCAGATCAGGGAGAAATTAAGTTGGGAAATCATATTCCCAAATTTTACTTCTGCATACACTAAACTAAGTTTATGTTAAGTAAGATGCTTGCTCTAGTAAGGAAATAACAGAGGGCCACTTTCTGAGACAAGAGCATCCCTTTCCCATTATGATCTCTTTTGAAGTAGCTACTAAACTAATGAATTTGTACACATCTCACCTCCAATATTCCCTATCCCACTTTCCACAGGTGGTTGCATTACTGAGAAGTAATTATAACAAAAAAAAAAAAGAAAAAAACAAACCTCAGTGAAGAGGAGATGGGTTGTGACAGCTAAATAAAAACCAAATACTCAGACGAGTCATCATCTTACCATTTCTTCTGACCTTTTAGCAGCCACCAGGCCAAATGAATAGATCAAAAGATAAAAAACAGACAGAGCAGGAATTATTTCATTTATTGATCTTGAAGGTTGGACAATCTGAACAAAGTATTGTATAGATAGTTTTTCCTAATGATTCATCAATATACATAGAGAAAAAATGTGTTCCATTACAGAAAAGATTAATTTATGTGTCAGTGTCCCATTGTCAGGGACAAAAAATGGATTGAATCTGTTAGTCATTCTTTAACCAAAAGCATAAAGAATGTACACAGATTTGTCTCTTTCTAAGAGAAGAAATTACAGAGGTATTTGCAGCACTTATCTTCAAGCACTTTTACTACACATTGTTCTACCCAAACTCTCCCTACCATCAGCTGGATGAAACACTCCTGCTGGCAGGAATTTGAAAGTGTCTTAGTTACATTTATGCTCTGAACATCTCCTAGATAATTTTCATGTTATTCAGTAGAAATCTTACCCCAAGAGCCTAATACCAGATGGCTAAGTTGTTGGACTAAATCAAATAGGTGAACCAGTCTTTCTAATTCTTTTCTTGAGTTTAGGATTGCTTCAGGACAATAAACTAATACACTTACCAAAATATGGTTAGTAAGGTGCCATTTATGTAATTTTTTTATGACTATATGGAAGACTGGGCTCTGTAAAGACACTTTACAAAGAATGATTGGAATGAAGATTCCTTCTCAAGACTAATCTAAGCACCTTGCAACCTCATCCAACACCAAGACATACAGAACTTAGATATCTGAAAGAAACAGAGTATTCATTGCAGAATTGAAGGATGTAATTTAATTTTTGGATAGCATTTTTACCATAGGAAAAAAGTAGGCCAGAAACTGGGCATATTCACCATTTGAGAGATTACAAAAGCAGTATATTGAAGACTGTTGGAAAGCAGGCTTTCTGATCACTGCTACTGGATATCAAGATTTATAATTGGGAAGTTGGGGAAAAAAAGGGGAAGGAGAAGGTGAAGTGGAAGGGGAAATTGAAAGGAAAAAAGAAAATATAGCATATCATTATCCCAAAACATAGTAATTAAAAATTAGAAACTGAAACACAGAAAGTTCAAGTGGCTTGCTCCAAACAACTCACAAATTCTGTGCCACAGTTACTGCCAGAAAAGTTAACTTTAATGTTATTCATCTACAAGTTCATCGTTCTTGTAAGAGCTCCAGTTTTAGACTTCTTTTGCATTTCAGTGAAGAATTCAAATCTTGTAATACTATGCAACTAAATAACACAAACTCAGCTAAGTTTAACCATTTCTTCTCTTTTTTATATTATAATTCTTTCAGCCACAATAAGTAAAATCAGACTCTGTGCTCACACTGAAACCCTAAATAATAACTTGGAGAAGTTGTTTACATCTCAGCATAGACCACTGAAAATAGCAAGCTTTAATGGAAATGCTGACCAGCCTTTCATGGGGAGCTCTCAATAATGAAAGATTCCTGTCTGGCTGACTCTCTCACTGTCATCTATCCATTTTTCTTCCATTTATTATTAGTGGAACATCATATAACTTAACAGAAATTAACATATGTAAAGAATGTCATCCCAGAGGCATTTCTGGAACAAAGGAATATTTTTCTATAGTTGGTGGTTTTGGTAAGAGTTCATTTTCTAATCTACAGTAGTTGTTAACTTCACAAAGAAATGAATTCTCTTTCTTCAGGTTTTTAACCAAATGCTCCATTTTTTGGCTTTGTGTCTTGGACTTGTGGATGTCTTAAATAAAAATAAAAGCACAAAATCCCACCCTCCAAGTTTCTGATTGCTTTTTATAATAGCTCAGTCCCTGAGGGGCTCAGCTTGTTATTGAAATTGTTTTCTTTAATAGGCATTTTGTGCTTTTCCCCTGGATTATTTTACTTACTGGGAGTGGTGAATGCATGCCAGTTCAAAAATCAAACACTGGGGCAAATGCTACAAACACATTGCCCAACATGTGGTCAGCATTTAGACAAGTATATAAAGCAGAGAATTATTCTGAGCACTGGGGAGAACACTCTTAATTCAGTGTTACAGCAGATAAATTATCTATCTCATGATTTAGATTATGCTGACAGATTCATTATGTATTTCCAGTGCCCAAAGATACTAATAAGTCTTGTAGGTTTGTCCCAGTTCAGTATAGAAACTAAATTCTGCCTTCAGCTGAATGCTGAACAGGCACAATGAAGGGCAGATGTGTTCTATAGGATCTTGGCACTGTCAAGACACAACATCTGAACTTTGAATTCATTTCAAAAGCCTGAAAGCCTATTTAGCTGACATTTGGGAGGGAGGGAGGGAGGGAGAGGATCTGATTCTCCTCTCACACATGTTTTAGGCCATTGTTGGATTTCTGATTTCATTAGAGTTACATCTGATTTACATGGCTGTCAGTGATGGGATACAGTCTATGTAAAACTGAATTAGAAATCTAAGGAACATTGTGCCAGATTTTTGTTGCTACACCCAGCAGACTATTCAAGTTATAAACTGGGAAAATAACTTGCTAAAGGAAGACAGATCAAGAAACAGTCTAAGGGGATGGTGGTTATTAAGTTCCTAAAGGATCATCTTTAGGCCTGTGTTTGCTGAATTTTTTACAAGGCTAGTGCCTAAGTTGTCAAAAAGCACTTTATTGAGTGTTATACTGAATTCAAAATATTTTGGAACCCCACAATTCCTCAATGTTCTCTTACTCTACCAGGTGCTGATACTAGCTTTGTCTGTGTCAATCATTCTTTTGTAAACACATTCTGCAATTTCAATTTTCCATCTATCATCATACATGAAAATCATACATGAAAAAATCATCATACTATATTAAGCAGTATTTTTTTTAACAAATCCATCAGAGTTAAAGTTTCCAGGTTATTTCTTCTCTTTAGGATGTTTACTTCATTAAGTTTTAGTCACTTGTCCATCTAGCAGCCCAAATTTTCCACTACAGGCAATGGAGAGCAAACTCCACTTGAGAAACATTCAAAACCAAAAGATTTCTGGTTTAATTCACCTTCTGAAAGATCTGCCTCTCTATGTTAACTGGATAGGTTCATTTGTCCTCATAATTAGACAGCTGAACTAGGATTGTCCAACCATGTGTTGCCACATTTAATATGATGTTACAAATTCTTATGGAACTCTAATTTCCTGCACAAATTCTTTCATCAAGTTGCTTGTAGTTGTTGGAGTTACAAGAGTATGTACTTCATTTCCTTCAACTGCTTTTTGGAAGAAAGCACCTTATTCATTGCACTCCCTTAGTGATAATCTGATTTGCCATTACAGTAAAATCAGTGGACTTGCTGGATGAGTAAAATCAACTTCATGTTTTCAATTTCTAGGGCATCTCACTTGAGCCAGCATTAAAACATTAGGAATCATTGTGATAACATTCTTCAAGCCCATGTGACACTGGCAGGAGAGGATTTACAGGTTCTGTGGGAAGGGAGCAATCACAGTTACACATTCTTAGATCGTGCAGAAATTTTAAGACAAGCTCAGTCTCTAGATCTTTCTGGGGCCTCTAATACCTGTACAACTTTCTCTGGGCTCAAATCCTGAAGTTAACAGTTAAGGTTCTAGTTAGACTACTCAATTTTCATGTTATCCACAAGAAAACTCAAGGCACAACTGCTCAAAATTGTTGATGCCTGAAAGCAACCCAAGTAGCAAGAACAGTGACTCAAGTCTTGCTTCTGCTTCATGTCAGAGAGATAATCTCTCATTGTAATCTTGACAAAAAATGTCAATACAAGTTCGAATTTGATTTCAGCAATTATTTTTAAAAACTTGCCCTGAAAGTAATTGTTTAGGAAAAAAATTCTTACTGTTACATTTCTACTGACAGTCTGAATGAAATAAAAACAGTCTCCAACAGGAAAAAAAAAAAATCAAATTTCTGTTGGTTCTTGTGTTGCACCTTATTGCAAAAACAACAAAACACAAGAATAAAACAACACCCTTTAACCTAAAGCATCCAAAATCCCTGAAGAGGAGTTTCCTAATATTGCTCTATCTTTGCTCACCTGTTGTGAGGAGAAGATGAAAAAGCAAAATTCGGCAAGAAGGAGTGAATGCATTTGCTGTACTTCACCAGGAAAAGTCTGTCTGCCCACCTTAGGAGCAGGAACACTGAGGGAGATTGGGGTACTGCTCCAAGGGGCACATGAAACAGGATGGGCTGGCATGAAGGCACTGTGGTCATGCTGTTGAAAACAATGCAGATAATGGGAACTAAGCCAAAGGAATAACCCAGACTGCAACTGAAAGGTGAACTTTGCTTCATTAACTCAAAGATAATTATTATTTTTCACTCCTCTACACATCTTAGTGACTGAAGTCACTCAAACTACACCTAAGCATGAAATTACATGAACTGTCCCCTTTCTCAAAGAAAAATATGTAAACATAGCTTAGATGAGAAGGGAGGTCAGAGAAGACACCATCATAAGTTCTGGGATCAGTCAACATGCTCAGCCTATCTTCTCCCCCAGTAGGGATGGCTCTTGGGTAAAAACCTTACTCTATGCACACTAAAGATTTCTTTCAAGCCTGCTCTTATTGGTAATTACGACTTGCCTGAATATCACTTCAAATTCATTTTTGCATTCAGCATATTATCAACAGCAATCTCAGAGCCTTAACCTGCCACAGTTGTCTATTACCAGAATGTTTGTTAATAAAGTGCCTTATTCAATAAACTGGAACTCAGTGCAATGCCCTCAAGGGTGTTAGCAGAGCCTGGCACCACACTTGGGAAGACAAATGATGTACCAGGTGAAAGTGGCAACTCTGTGGGCACCTGCCCCCAGACATTGGTCAGACCAAGCTCTGGTGCAGTGAGCTGCTCAGTGGGGACCCCATAGCTGGGCACTGGCAGCTGCTCGGGCATAAGGGACTCATCCTTCCCAGGGCACTGAGAGATGGATCAAACAAAAAAGGTTCAAGGACATCCCCTTTTATGTGACATCTGTCGTCGGGGGTTGCTGTCAGCTGTAAGTTGAACTTTCCTGAAAAGGAAAAGAGGATTGTTCTCATCAGTGTCACACTGGGAAGGAAATTACTGGGAAGCACCTCTGACCCGTTTTCTCCCTCCCACCTTGCCAATAGAATTTTAGAAAAGCAAGAAGTCTCTTAGTCCATTGTGCAAATATCAAAGGCCACCTTGAGAAAATTTAACCCCATTGCTGTACAACTAATCTGGAGAAATAAACAAGAAAATTTCTAAAGAAACATATCTTCCACAAACCACAGTAACTTTGTACTGTTTATCTGCAGAGGAAATGAGCACTCCTATCAGGCTGAAAGTGATTCAAAGTCACAATTAATATTTTAACTTTCCACTTTTTCATACAAATTATTTTGAAACTTTATATTTTCAAAAGAAACTTGATAATGTGAAACAATTATATAATTTTAAATTAAAATCATATTTCCATGATTTTTCATTTCATGTACATTTTCAAAAACAAATTTAAAAACATTAAATACAATATTGCTTATAGTAAAAGTTCTAAATTCATCTTCTCCCGTGCTTCTGCAAAACTCTCATTATATATTCATCTGAATATATATATTAAAATGTACTAATACTGCAGTTCACATGGATTAAGTTATCTTTAATTTGCATAAATAAAAGTCAGTACTACATGCATCTTACAGCATAAAATACCAATTCAACTCCCTTTAAAATCAGTGAGTATTACTATAAATCTGACAGGTGATACAGAAAATATTATAATAATACATAATATATATTATTATATAATAAATAATAAATGTTGGCCATCTACTGTTTATAATTTAAAAGGTTTATAATTTAAAATGACCTCAAGAGAACAGAAAATAGATATGGTCTTTGATTCCAACCAATTTTAATTCTAATTTAGATTCCAGATTAATATCAAATCCGAAAAAAAATATTTTGTCCACATGGATTTTTATTATTTTATAATTCATAAATGTATTTTTTTTTGCACAAAACCACTAAGAAAAAAAAATTCCCCATTTTGATATTCTTGCACATTTTTCTACAATATTTATGTTTCCAAATTTGATTTTCAAAGACAATAGGGGAAATGGTGGAATATATAGTTTTATATGTCGGACAAACTATGCCATTAAAATAATTGATTTTGCAATTGATAAACCTATATGGAGCTTCAGTGCAGAGCAGACTTATAAAGATGCTGCAAACTTGAATCAATAACAATCATTTTAGTTCTTTTTGGTAAACAGAATATGAAAAGTTCTTTCTTGTTTGAAAGGCATGAAAGTAAGATAACTAGACATAAGAGGGACAAATGGCAGTTAACTGGAAGAGAGAAAACCACTGCAGAATGCAAAAAAACCTTTTCTTTGATTTTTTTTATAATTAATTATGTTAGGAGTATAGAATGTCAATTAGTGTGTTAAATTTAAAACAACTTTAACTGAGAAAATACTGCAAGATGCATTTTACTTTAGAAATGGTGAGATGGAAGAAAAGTGTCATTTGTTTTAGGTCACTATAAAAATAAGCATGAGAAAAGCAATCTTTTCAGTCTTTGGCTTGGAATCTTTTGTTTTGGTCTTTTTTTTTTTTTTTTTTTCCTCAGAATTTTGGTTACTGACTGAATCTGACATGGGTTCTGGTGGGTTTAAATTTTTTCATTTATTCTACACATTCAGTTTTCTACATGAAAGGCCGACATCCAAACTTTGCAGTCAGCAGAGCATGCAGGAAGCTCAGACTTTGGCCTGCCACTTATCCACAATAAAATGCAAAAAGGATCTGTAAAGCTGGACTGAAAAAAGTTTATAATGCTCTCTGCACCACTAATCAATGTTACAGCAAGGAGGAGATGCAAGATACAGCTTTACTGTCCATACAGACCTGTGTTGAACAGCCTGTGTTTGTCTAGCAGCTGGGTAGTCTGCTCTGCATTCCTACTACACCTGCAAACCTAGAATGATATGCGATTATAATTTAAAATTTACAGGAAATTTGAAAAATGGAGAATGAGTTTGAAAAAGGCCCTGAGAAGCAGGCTGGTGAGAAAGCTACTTGCATTTATGTCATCTATGATATTAATAATTTAAATTCCAAATGAATAGTCTTAATAATATGTTGTCTTTAAAGTCAATAAACAAAACACAATATATCAAAGGCATACCAAAAAAATCTGACATTTATGCATCTTACTTAGAGAAAGTCATATTCTTAGAGTAATAATAATAATTTTTTCCTTTGTTAAATAAAGACACATACATATCCTCAGAAACACAAAACAATGGCTGACTTACAGGTCTGTATTTTGTGGTATTGTGAGTTCCAAGGAGGCTCTATCAAAAACCAGTCTCCTGCACGGCAAGCACTCTGAGGATAATTAATTAAGGCAGTCTCTCCCTGTGAATAGACAACTATTTAGATGCCATATGAAACTGATGGAAGACAGAGGCAGGTAGGTTTTCTACAATGTCTTTAACAGGGTGTGGAGAATTGTTTTTTCAACCAATTGTTTAGCCAGTGCTAGATGAAGAAAATTTGCAGAAAGTGCAGAAAAGCATAAGAAGGGATGTTGTGCCTGAGGAAGGAAGAGATAAGCAGGCAATTTTGACTGCCACTTCTGATAGAGTAAGGATTGAACCATGATAGATCAGCAAATGTGATAGTGTGAGACTAAACGCTTAAGGCTTGAAAGAGAGAAAAGGGCTGAGGATGATGTTGAGGAGAAGGTACAGCCAGGGAGAGGCAGCAAAGCCAGACAAGGCATGGTTTGATCAATGAACCGAGAAGCTGAATCTAACAGCAGCACATCAAATGGAAATTTGTCTCAATGTCCTATTTCACACAAAAATATATTTGCTATGATAGATCCCACATTGTGTATATGTCACTCTTGTTAGGGCAGGCTGCTTCTATGGCAAGGCCATCTGATACTGCTGGGTATTGAAAGGATTACTTGCTAACTTTTAAAGTTTAAGCTTCTGCATATTTTTCTTCAGTTTAGTTTGGGGGTTTTTCTCATTCTTTTTTCTAAATTCCAGACTGCTCCACAGATTGAAAATGTCCAAACCCTGTACCTGTTCTTTAATCACTTCATTTCCACCAAGTGGGACACAATCTCCAGGTATTTTCCACATTTTCTAGTCGTAATACTGGGATGAGAAAGTTGCTCTGCCATTGTTAGAAGTTGCCTCTGTGAGTGGAAATGTACCATGCAGAGAGAAGTTGCAATTACTGTCTACTATTTCCTCTGTTATTTAGGATCCTAACTATGATAGATTATATGTGCTGAATTTCTCCCCCAAATGTGCAGAAATATCAGTTTGTAGACTTTTATTTTGTTTGACACAAAGTTGCTTAATCCTTGTGGGAGAAAAACTCAGTATTACACAGTTTTATGAATTTTTAGTTATTTCTCTGTTTAGGATACACTTATTTTAAATTGCTAAATGACATATAAAACCTGATGGATGTGCAATTAAAATACAACTTTACTAAGTTCATTTTCATATGTCTTATAAAGTTTAGATTAATGGTGACTAAGTATATTAAATTGACTATTATGAAAAATGAGCAGTCAGCTCTGGGTTACAACATACTGATTCTTCAATATCTTTTAATTTCTTCAAAAAATCCCCAAAACAACGTAGTCAAACAAACAAAAAAATCACCAAACAAACAAACAACAAAAAAAAATCCCAAACTCCTTTTTTTTTTTTTTTTTTTTTTTTTTTTTCCTCCAATGAAATGAGGGAGAAATAAAGAAAACATTTTGCAAAGTAATGATAAGAGCAAACCCAAAAAGGGCTTTACCTACTACTCTCTGTGGCTTTTGCTAGGGTGCTGCTGGCAGAGGATGCCAAGCCATTCCATTTCCAGGGCATCTGGGGTAACAGACTCCTCTACAAGGGTAATAAACCCTTGGGGATGGGAGCTGGAAACCTGACCTGCCCAAACATTGTGGCCTTCTGAACTCAGAGTGTAAGAAAACATCAAGTGCTCAGGGGCTTGACCAGCAGGTCCCATCAGCTCCTAAGTCTGGGCCCTCCTTGGGACCCTGCTCTGTGTGGGTTTTCTGGCCAGTGAAGGCAGAAGCTCCCTATGAATCCTCTGCCTTTGGAGCTGCTTTTATTGCCAAGTGTTCCAAGCTGTCCTGTGTCCCCAGCTTTGGTCACATCAAGCTGCACCCAGGATTTATCCCTTGGCATTCCACCTGAGCTGCTGCAGGGTCTGCCCCCAGGGGCTACTAGGAATTTTAGCATCTGACTTGGGACTGATGAGAGGAAAACAGTAAACAACTTAATGTTATACTTACCAGAAATTTGCCAGCTATTCTGTTTGGCTTCTTTCATATTTTTAAAACTATCCCATGAAAAAGGTATATATTAATTCCAGTTAAATATTTTTTGCCTTTAAAAACTTTCTGATTTCCATTTTCAATTCCTGGACATAGACTTAAAAAACATACCTTATTTCCCCCTCAGAGTTTTGGTATTTTATCTATTCAAACTTCATCCAAGGCCTTGTGACTTTTTGTTCACTGTGTAGGAGTGGAGGCAGGGGGAGAAATATATTTTCAACATCCATTTTAAAAGAAATTATTTACATGTGGGTTTGAAACACTTTTTTAATGTTGCAAAATCTACTCCATGCCAAAATCTATATTGCACTTAGAAAATCCAGTATGAGTTTAAAGACAAAAAAAGAGGAAAAATATAACTAAATAAATGCTCCAACCTTTAATGCAGCTGAATGCAAAATGCTTTCAAAAGTTGTCATCATCCTCAATTTAGAATAATATTGAATATGGTTCAAAAGATTTTTCCTTTATTTGTACAGGGCAGAAGGTGCAAGATGCCTGGAAGCAGCATGTGAAGGCAGAAAGAGCCTTGGAGTACAGCTGCAAACTGAAAGTACATGAGGGTGTGGGGAGAACAGCTGGAAGCTCAAGAAGAAACAGGGTCATCATGAATCACACTTCCTTCCTAGACTGCTTCTGGAGCAGCAGGATCTTTATTATGAGTTTAGAGTAAGCTCCTATTCACCCACTGCTTTTTTTTCCTAATGCAATATCCCACAGTTTCAAGAACTCTCCATGGGAAAGCAGCCAAATCCGAAGGAAGCGAATATGAAAGAGGAATGAGAATTACCTTCAAATATGCAAGGAAGGGATCAGTCTCCACAGAGGTGGAGTCCAGGACAGGAAAAAAAAAAAAAAAAGGAAAAAAGATTAAACTGCAGCAAAGACAACTTCTGTTAGATGCTCAGCAGAACTTTTTAAACAGTGAGGGCTGTGAATCTCAGTGATGGATTATTTGAAAAGGAATATTCTGGCAAGCTCTAAGAGCCATTTAGACAAGCATCTGACAGTAATGACATGAGTAGTGCTTATGCAGCTTTGGCACAAGATGGACTACATGAGCCTTGCTGATTCTTTCCAGCCCTTTGAAACTGTGTGCAAAAACAGAAGTCTCTGTTTAGCTGATCTGCATTTTCAGGTTTATTTCTGCCAAAAATAAAGGATAGAAAAAGGTGAATATGAGACTATGACTCTTAATATATCTATCTGCATGGTTCCTGCTAGTGGGTTTTCTTTCTATGTAAAGAAGAGAGAACCTTAATTTACATTGTCTCATCCAGGACACATAGAGAAAAGTTATTGTAATTCAGTTTCTCTGCGTTGCAGGATCAAGAGCTGAGTCAACCCTGCTGGGATTTAACCCACGTTCCAGGGAGTCTAAGTATTTCATATCTGATGCTTAAACTTCTAAGCAAATAAAGTTTCTGCTTGGAGATGAACCAGTGTGCGGTCAGATTTTATTGTGTTTCTGTTTGAAATTCACCCACAAGTCTGAGAAATTCCTACATTTTAACCAGCAAAGAGCATCTCTTATGTTGATCTATTTACCTCTTCTTTTCAAGACCATGCAAATGACTAGGATTTCAGTGTTTTTCAAAATTATTTTATACTCAACACAATTCCATTGAGATCCACAAATGCCTTAGATTTATGCCTGCTCAGTAGCTGATGCTCAATTATTAATTCACTAATGTCTGTAAAGTGCTTTGAAGATGAAAAACATTACATTGTAGAACTGCTAACTGATACTTGGATGCTGCTATTATTGCTGCTGAAGCTGTTAGAAAATATGCTTGGAACATATCCCCAAAGGCACATGATGGGGAAAGGTCATCTATGGCAGTAGTTTATGCAGAAAGGAGTAAATCAGCGTGAAATTCTAGAACTACAGTGCTTTTCTTTAATGCAGACTACAAAAACGAGTAGAGTTATGAGATCAGAATCTTTTTTTTTCTTTGAACCAAGTATGTTTAACTATTAATAGATCAAAAGGGGAAAAAATCAATATAAAGAGTAATTTAAAACAATAAGGTGAAAAGGACTTTCCAGTAGCTTCTGGGAAGGGAGGGCACTGAGATTTCTTTCCTCCACTCCAATTACTTAGTACTTCGATGGGGAGCTGAGTTTGAATGTGAAAGAACAGCCCTTCAGGCAGCTACAGAGACATCAGCAGTGGCCTTCAATGGCCTCTGTCACTGCAGAGCAATTCTCTTTGGGTTTTGCAGCAGCTGTGCTTCTGCTCCAGGAAGATACCTTTTTAACCCATCACAGCCTTTTGGTGGGGTGAAGCCAGAACCCTAAATAAACACTCAAGAAGATCTCAGCACACAGTTTTGCCTCCAGGCTCTGCCATCTAGCTGTAAGCACAGTAGTGCCTTTATAGGATCCTCTGGTTTCCCTCAGACCCACCCTTCCAGCTGAGAGTTGTTCTTCCTTCCGCCTGAGATGTGTATAGAAAGGAGAACAGGCTTGTATTGATTTCTCACACATCACCTTCATACCCCACGGACACACAGTCCCCACCATCAGATACTTTGGTGTTTGGCTACACTTCACACTTACATTGCTGAATTACAGAACACCACTCTCCACTCCCAGACTGCAAATGTTGCTGACCCAAACTCCTACCACTGCTGTAGAGCACTACCTTTGAGAAAAGCTTGAAAGGGCTGTTTGGCTCTGAGCAGAGGCCAGTTGAAGTGATTAGATAAAGCTTTGATCCCAAGTGTCAGACTTCTTTATTTGAAGAGCAATTTGAAACAGCTAAACCTCTACCCTGAGCAGCAGAATGGAGCAGATGAAAACCCCACCAGACCTGAAACACTTAAGAAATATGGAAGACAACCAGAGAAGTTTAAACACACTGTTTCAGTTTGTTTCTGTGAGCAATGGAAACCAAAACAGACAGATCCCCACCCCCCCCCCAACAAAAAAAAAAAAGTCAAGAGGAAGTTTTATCTTTGATAGTTTGTTCTGAAGCACTTGAAGGTTTTAATACTTTCAGTATTTTTAATGTTTTTCAATCAACTCAGCCAGACTAGACCAACACTGAATCTGTAATGCAGGCATTTAAGAACCTTACTTCACATAAGAATACAACATATGAGTTGAGTAACACAATTTTTAACAGAGGATACTAGAACAAGTAAAAAAAAAAAAAAAAAAAAAAAAAAGACAATTGTCTGCAGCCAAGCCCCAGTTTTAGGGAATGAAGTCCTTGATAAGAAACACAACACTGAAAGGAATCTAGAAAAAAACACTCAGACAGAGGCTATTGAAAGATGCAGACTTAACTGTGTAAAGCACATTTTAAATTTGGATAGCAAGGGAAAAAAATCATTTTAAGTTAAAGCCCACAGATAGTTATCAAGACATGTAAATATAGGGAATTTAAAACACAAGATATAAAGGATTGTGGAAGACAGGAGATGTTCAATGTTGACAGCCTCTGAAAGGCAGCTCAGGAATCAATAGGTGTAAATTCAGATGCAAGCAGAAGAAGTAAAGATAATGTTTAACATCTGAAGAAAGATGCAGAAAAAGAAACATATTTGCCAAAATGTTCAAACGGCCCACCAAACAAGCTCTACATGAGCAAATCAATTTCTCCTTAAAAACAAAATATAATATTTCCAAAAGAGAATAATATACTATCAATGTGTGGGACAAAAATAATTATCAGGTCTGGTGAGCATCATTTCACAGGCTACAAGAATCACTCACGTTAACTCTGCCTTCCAGTAATCATGAACTGATGAAATCACACGCTACCATGTGGGTGCCCAGCTAACCCAGAGAGGAAGGTCTGCTGCCAGGAGTAGCAAGAGCAGGCTGGTGGCCAGGGCAGGCTGTGGCCAGGGCAGGCAGGGAGGGTGGGCAGGCAGTGCCCTCTCCCACAGAGCAGGTGTGGTAACAGCAGTGAAGGTCAGCCCCAGTCCAGAGCACATGCATGGACCAGGTAAATCCACAGCAGGACACCAGTTAGGGATCAGGACCAGGGAGGGAAAATGTCTCATCTCAAATGCAGTTCTTGAGCAGTGTGGACTCAAAAAGGCACCTCATAGTTGTCATACATCCACATGTGCCTAGTGTGACATCTGGCCTTGAGATGGCCACCAAACCCCAGGGAGTGGAGATGGAGGATGCAGAGCGTTACACCTTGGGCAGTAATTTGACATCTGTATCTGTACATGGTATATGACTCTTTGTGTGTTTGTGTGTATGTGTGTGTACGTTGGGGTTTTTTTGTTGTGTTTTTTTTTTTTTTTTTTTTTTTTTTTTTTTTTTTTTGGAAAGCAGCAGAGGAAAAATATCTCTTTCAAAGGCATGCTGAAGTATTAATAGCCTAAAGTCTAACATGCTACAATGTACATTCATAGATGAAATCTTGTTCTGGAGACTTAACAGTGCTAGTGATGGGGAAAAACTGCTAGGAGATTTATTAGTGCATCTCAGAGATGTCACACATACTCATTTTCACATATGCTCCACTGTCATATAAAAAAGCAGTGGCCTGCTGTGTGGACTGTTCTCTAGTCCACACAGCATCCCCTCTATTATCATAGGTATATAGGCACAGAGAAATTGTGTCCCAACAGTCACTCAGTGAATGAATGACACAGTCTACATGACTTGCACGTAAGTTTACATGACTTGGATAATGAGGGAAAAGCTTATTAACCAAAGTTGAATCCTATTGTTGCTCCTAGAACATATACAAGGGAGTATAGGATATAGATTCAGCTTCACAAAACATTTGCTTTACCAGAGAAAAGAAGTTGAGTTGCTTATTGTACAGTTATTTTATCTGATAGAAATGTCCAAAATAATATTTTCATTTTGCCTTGGCCTTTTTTTTCCAATTCCAGGACTTGCATGATGCCTAGCCAGCTTCTGACATACTTATGGTTCTTGTCTGAAATAATGAGTGCTCAAATATCACTGGAATCTTTGGGACCATCTCTTGGCTCATGGGAAGGAAAAAAAAAAAAAAAAAAAAAAAAGGGGGGGGGGGAATAAGTCCTTGATTTTTTATTGTCAAAGTGAAAAGCTGGGAGCTGATGCAGGAATGGGCTGATTTAGACTGAAGGTCAATCTGATCCAGAGCCCTGTCTCTGACAGTACCAATTGTTCCCCAGAGATAAAAGAGCAAAGGCAGAAAAAACCAGCTTATCCAGTTAATGTGCTGCAGAGATATAAAAATCATGCAGCCACACTTCACAGATTATTTCTGAGAAATCTGGTAGACCACCTTGGTGAGCCAACCATATGTTGAACCTTGGAAAACGCAGGTTGCTTCAGAGGTCTATCTATTTAAAGATAGATTGTTAGTGGAAAGACATCTGTTTGTCATATTACTGACAGCTGGGTTGTCTGATGAGATGTCAACAATGCCTTTGAATATTCCATGATACTAGAAATTTGCTTACTATTTGGCACAAGGATTTAAAATCAAGTGTTTTAGCACTTTGAAAGGTGCTTCAACTCTGGCCCCATAGCAGTGAAAACCTGTGGTTTGACCAGCAGCTGTTGCTGAAGCAGTTCCATTTTTGCATAACATCTTTAAATAGCAATTAGAGCTGAGACTGAATCTGGACTTCCCAAGTCATACTACAGAGTCCAAAGGATGAGGGCAGCCTAGCATTATTTGCAGGAATATTTTTCTCTGAATTTTCTACTTCTAGTCAGTCTTCTGCCTAGAAATCCCACTAGAAATCTACTGCTTTCTGTATAGCTTGTCTGCAGTTACCATAGCCATTAGTCAAAAGCACTCCAAGGGCTTTATAATGGTCCATTAGGACATTGAACACTCCAGGGAGAAAATGAAGCTAATGTAATGGCAAATGACTTTCAAAATATTCTATCCTGTGCCTTTAAATTTCAGGCCCTGAAAAGAAAGCAAAAGAAAGAAGAAAAAGAAGAACATGAAAGGAAGAGATTAGTCTGTGACTGAAAGTCCAGCTGTGTAAACAAGTTTAGTGACTTCTTTTATCTCTAATTGGTCTTATACATTGATCTTTCTGGTGCCAAAATCACACACTTCACATTAATTCTTCAGTAATATAGCATTATTTCTGGATGGAATTGGTCTGAAATGTCAAACTGATATGTGTCGCTTGCAATCTGGTAACATTCCCAGTTTTTTCCAGTGAACATCAACAACTGTCTTTAGTTATACTTCTTTAAAAGTCTGAACAGGAAACAGGTTTATACCACTGAAAATGTGAATATAGGCACTAAAATTGTGTTAATAGTGCTATTCATTGCATAAGACTTAGAAGATACTCAGCTGGCATAAATTTTTTGGCCAAATTACATTAACTTCAGAGATGTCATGCCAGTTAATATGGTCAAATAATTGGCCTATAGACTTCAGAAGATATCTGTCTCACAAATGCAGAACAGGCTGTTGTCTTTCCTGATAGTTTAGGACCTTTGAGTAACAAGATATTCCCATAATTATGTAGACTAGTCTGGAGTAGACACTGGGGTAGACACTGAAAAACTCCAGTTAGACAAAGAAACCACGTGTACAGGCAAATGTAAATCAATACTGATAAATGCAAGGTGATGCACACTGGCTATGAAAGTAAATTAATGAGGCAACAAGCAAATGAACCATCTATCCATCTGACACAGGTCAAAGGCACCCATGTGTGAGAAGGGGACATCAAGGCAAAATCACAACCTGTGTGCAGCTCAGATCAGAAAAACATATTTTAGGTTATATGACATATGTGGCACAGTGAAATATAAAAATGTTAAAGGGGATTTGATAACATTACACATAGGGATGAAAAATGTGTATGAGAAACAACAGACTTCTGTTCTCCAGTCCTTCTATTTCTTCCACAGGATTATTACATATAACTAGAAATTCTAAGTTCAGAAAGAATCACTAGAATATGTTTTGCTGCTATAGATGACTAAACTGTGATTACTTTGTTCCATATATGTGTGTCTATTTGTGTATAAAGCTTAGCTATAACTGAGGTTATTAACAAGACTTCTGACTAGTAAAACAGTCATAACCAATGTAAATCTGGCATTAACTGATAATAAACATTATTTCATAACCAACCAACCAAAGATAATTCATGTTTTAAGATAGCCTCTAATGTTTACAAATTTGTCATATGATAAATAGACTTTTTGCATTTAGTAAGTCCTTCAAGTCAGGCAGTAACTGTGAGAAATAGAGTACTAGATTAGATTGATGTCAAATTAATTCAGTTTGTAAATTTCAATTTTGCTACCAATAATTGTTTTCTACCAATACATGACTAGACAAGACCCTGAGAGACCTGCTGTAGTCATTCCTATTTTGAGCAGGAAGGTTGGATTAAGAGACCTCCAGAGATGCTTCCCAACATTAATGATTCTTTGATTCTATGATTAAATGGAAGAATACAAACAATTTGGCAGAACTAAAGTTGGAAGAAATATTTCTGTACTAAAAGGAGTATGTGGCTGAATGTGTTAGAAGAAAACACACCAAAAGAAGGATTTACAGGCTGGGGCTTTTTGTCATTAATTCACTCATAATGGGATGTAAACCAATTTCTGTGATCTATAATAATCTGTGAGAGACAACTTCTTTCAAAATGGATTTAAATAAATTGTAGCAGACATGCATCATACAGCCTTAAACTGAAAGGAGTTAGATTTCAATTAGATGTGTTGAAGAAATTCAACTGTAAGGGTGGTGAGACACCAGGGCAGGTTTCCCAGTGACTGATCTGAAAAACAGAGATGACTGAGGTCCAGTATCAAGTAGACCTTCTCTGGAATAGTTTAAGTATCCAGTGTAGATATAGTTTCTACTGACTTTTCACAGCAGTTCGTTCTTGTAAGAATGTGTTTTGGTGCGCCAAGTTTAACATCATCTTTCCTTGTGGAAGAGGTTTTTCAGCCTGGTCTCATCAGTTGTCTTAGATGTCTGTGTTGAGGTAGGTTTATTCAGCTTGCAACCACTGAAAGTAGATGCCCAGACTGAATTGAAAAATGAAGAAAGTAGACTGAAAATATTCATAGTTAAGAAGCCAGGAATATACATGTGAACTTCACCGATTCTCTGAGTTACAAGTGTTTACAGTGATGCAGCTGAAGAACATCTTTCTCCAAAGGCAGAGCCACGCCTCGGGAAGCGAAGGGAAATACCCGATTTCACCTGGGGACCGACCTCTAGAGGGCAACACAGGCACACGAAATGGCACAGCTGCACCCACAGGGGCCATGGAAACTAAAAACTGCCCCTGATCAATAGAGGTGATCCTCCCTGCATACCCTAAACCCTTATTTACGGAAAACCTAACTCAAAGGACAGGTTTTACAACATGACACATGTCAACAGATACCCTTGCATGGTTATTGTGACCATATTGTACCTTCTGTGACACTCAAAAATCACCATAAAACACAACCTTCCACTCTAAAAATGCATCCCTTAAGCTTGAAACAAACACAAATCTCTACAGGCACTCAGATTTTTTTTATTCTCGTGGAGAAGATTTGAATGCCATACCTGTAAGCTCTGAGTCTACAACAGCCCTAGACCTCAGATCCTCAAGATCTTTTTTCAAAGCATTCCCAAACTCCCTCTCCCTGTGTGACCCAGTATGTTAATTTTTAAAGACATACGTTTGTGTAAATTAAATCAAAATATTCACATAGTTTTAATCTAAGTATCCCAGTGTCTTTTACCTACTACATGTCTACTTTTCTTGGATGGCAGCTGCTTCATGGAAAGCATCTGAATTTTATATTGGAAAAATAAAACACATACAACATATTCTCTGTGCTTCACTTGCAAAGAAACAAATACTATTAACTGAAACAGGGATTAGGCCTCAAATTTCTTTGTTAAATAGGTAATAATATAGATATTTTGTTAGCAGTAATATAAGAGCAGAAATGGCATATGATTATTTCTCTTAGAACACACTGGAAAGCATTCAGTCGTTAGCTCCTGCAGCCATTCACCACAGCCTCCAGACTAAAACTTTCATTTTCAAATGTCAATTTCTGCTGTTAAATTAAATGAAAATGGGGATCAGTGTGATGCATCATCATCTAAAGTAACTCCCAGGGAAATCACTGGAGTAATGCCATTAGTGATGCCTGCATTCTCTAAAACATTTGGGTGAACTGAAGTGGGCTGTGTGTTTTGTTTCAAAAGCTGCCAACTGAGATCTCCCTTCTGCCAAGGCTGTGAAGACTCTGCCTGTCACCCAAGGCAGCTCTGCCCATGGATTTAGGACTGGCAAGAGGATATGCTGTGGCCTGGGCCTGCTCCTAATGCCCAGGTCAGGCTGCAATCATCCCCTAATCCCTGCTGTGGTCCCAGCTCAGACTGTTGCTGTCCAGGGGCACTCGGTTGTCTGGTGTCTGTAGGGCCATGCTGGGTGCCAGGGAGGGCGCTGCTGGTGGAGGGGATGGAAGGGGGGCCACTGCACTGGATAGAGCTGGATAAAGTCAGTTCCAGCCAGTGCCAAGAGACCTGCAAGACACAGGTGAGCACAGCAGCCAAGGGAGTGTCACCTCCGGGATAGCAACTTCCAGAATGGGAAAAATGGTTCACTGCCACGTGAGGAGCAATGAAAAATGAGTGAGAACCAGCTCTGCAGAGACCAGAGCAGTGAGAAAGGAGGGGCAGCAGGTGTTCCAGGTGCTGGAGCAGAGACTCCCCTGCAGGCCATGGTGCAGAACACAGTGAGGCAGCCGTGCCCCTGCAGCCCTGGGAGGTCCATGGTTGGGCAGAGATTCCCCCTGCAGCTCCTGGAGGAACCCACCCTGGAGCAGGGTGATATTTTCTGAAGGAACTGCATTCCAAGGAGACTCCATATTGGAGCATGGAAAAATTGTGAGAAAGAAGAATCAGCAGAGAAAAGACTATTACAGAGTGACTGAAAACTACTCACTTCCCAACCCCTTGCACTGCTCAGGATGGGAGATAGTTGGAGGAGTGTTCGTGAATTAAGGAGTGAAGTTGAGAAATGGGGTGGGGTCTGGGGGGAAGTTGTTGTTTTAATTTATCTTCTTTCCCTCCATCCTAATCTGGTTTAATTGACAATATATGAAATTAATTTTCCCCAAATCAACCCTGGTTTGTCCATCATGATAAATTGCATGTGATCTCTATGTGCTTATCAGAACCCAAGAGCTTTTTGATCTTATTTTCTCAAGAGAGGGGAGTGAGAGAATAACTGGGTGAATATCTGGCCAACAGCCAAGGTCAATTCACCCCCAAAGCCATTGAGAATAATCATGATTTTTCTAAGGAAAATCAATATAATTTTGCTGTATAACATCTTTGCTGTGCAAGAAGAGCCATGAACTAGAGGCTCCAGAGAAAAAAAGTCCTGCAAGGATACAATTCAAGAACAAACTTATGACGTCTCCAGTCAAGTTTGGCTAGATCTGTCTCACAAAAAGGTCTGATTTGAACCCAAAATTCTTGTAGATTTTACAAATAGAAGAATATACAAATTAGTATTTTCAATCTCATCCCCTCCTACTTCCTATTTCATTAAGCTCATAATGCAGTCAGTTGGAGCTGATAGACACTGTCCTCTTCAACTTATCATGGAATTATCTTCAGGAGAGGCAACTGGATATGGAAAAGTTTTGTAACTGGTTGGTGCAATATTAAATCTTCTGAATATTACCCTTATATCAATAGAGAAGAGACACAAATCTTTCACAATCCTTTTTGCTGGATTGAGAAATTCACATACTTGGTATCTGACATGGAGTTTGCAAGAAGTCCTGAGCTCCCCATACAACAGAACTGTGACTGCAACCTAAGAACATCTCATGTCCATTTTGCAACTGAAAATCAATTACAGGTTTGCTTTAAAACCACTTCAAAGACTTCTTATCTACATTGGTATCATCTCACTGGAAATTATCCTAAGAAAGCAATGAGAGAGCTCCTATCTGCATATATGACCAAACAGACACTACCTCCCAGGAATGCATCTGGAAAATTCTCCACGGAACAATCTCCAAACAATCTCCCTCATGCACTGATGCCTTTGGTCACCAGCACCTCCAAGACAATCTGAAACCTCAGGTTTGAGAAATTCACTCTTGTTCTACTAAACACCAAGCACTGGCAGTTACCAGATGTCTCCTCTGATCTTGACAAAGAGGGGAGCAACTTCCAGGACGTGTGCAACAATTTACAGATCAAGCTCTACAAAAACATTTCCAGGGACCTGCCAAATAAATGGAAAGTGAAATAGGTGTGAAATTCAACCCAGTAGAGGGCAATAGACCTCGGTGTACATGAACAACCCTGCAGCCCTCAGTAAAAGAAGCTGTTTCCAACCTAAGCCTTAGGATTTGCAAAAGTTATGCAGATGGGGATGGAAGAAGAGAGGTCAGAATTTTGATAAAATCATTGATGAAACCTCCTGACTCTAAGTAAAAAGCGGTTCTCACTTGCTCTGTCTGATAATCTTTGTTCTTCTTCATAACAACAAAATTGGTTTCAAACAAAATCACCTCATGTCATACAGTATCACTGAATTTGGTTATACACGTTGATATTGAGCTGCATCACCTATAAATTGATCAGTGACAGGAATTAAAAGAAGCATCTTTTGGTTCAGAGAAAGCCTTACCAGGGTAAAAGTATGAGGTTATAGTGGGATGCTTTGGCTTAGAAAACAGTATTTTTTTCACTCTTACATGTCATTGCAGCAAAGGTAGGAATGTGTGTTTTATTTCTAAAAGATGAGCCCCAAATAACATTAAGGTAAGTTCAAAAACCAAAAACTGGTATTCAGGGAATACGAGTAAAAGACACTTTCAAACCAATTTTCACTAAATAGGATAAGCATAGAGGAGAAAAAAATAAATTACATTAAATAATTTCAATTTCACAGCCTTCGAATTTCTATGGTGGAGCACATAGAAAGTCAGCAGACAATGTTAGGACTTGTTTTAAAGACAAGGTCTTTCAAAGGAACTTTGAAAAAGTCCTAATACTGGTTACATCTGTTACATCTTCTCCAATGCTGAAGACTGGACAGTAGCTGTCAGCAGAGATGGGCTAAAATGTGACAGATCCCTCCCCAGTCCATCTCCCAACTGCAGAACTACTGTGTATACCCTTGATGCTGAGAAAGTTATACAGCCAGGAAGACCTAGGGAAAAAACCATGAATGAAAAGTCAGTTGTCAGCAGAAAGGAGAATGAAGGCTAAATAACAGAAGTGAAAGCTTTTAAGCAGAAAAAAATAACTGGAGAAGGTGTCAGGGATAATGCCATTAGCAGTGAAAAATGGAAATCATTGATTAAGAAAGTAGTGAAATCAGGCAAGAGAAAAATGTCTCTGAGCTTTTATTCAGCAGTTTCAAATCTTTCAAAGATTCCTACCACCACCTCTTTCAAATGTAGAAAATACATTAGGCATAATGAAAGCACTGATCAAATCCTTGTCAGCCTATATAATGGGTTAGATCTTTCAGGAGAATTGCCTATTGTGATACAAGCCTAATATCTGAACATCAGTAATTTACTGTTATTGTTTTGGCTAGATTACAGGACTTGGAAAATGTGATTAGAAGTTGCTGTAGAGGCTGATAGTATTTTATATACGTGTGCAGACCAAAGTCTAGCATTCTGAATCTATACTTTGTAAACAGTATCTTGCATTTCTGAACATGATGAACTTATACCTGACCCATTTTCTGGGAAATCCACCACATTCCAGTTACTCCAATACTATTCTTTCTCCCCCTGAGTCCATTAAATTCTTCAGCAGAAAGAGCTGAACTGAAATCAATTGAAGTTTTGGCTTTGACTTTAACAGGGCCAAGATTTTCCCCTGTTCTTTTGAAAACACTCACAAAAAGACTGATTGCAATTTAAAAAGCTGAATCCTAGACCCCATATCTGCCAATCACACTTACCTCCTCAAGCAAACTTCATGTCCAGAAGCTATACTTACTTCTGGAGTTCCCAGCATATTCCTCTTCTGTATGGCTTCAGGGTCAAAGTACTTCAGAAAATTGACTGTCTTCATATTTTTTTAATTTGTCAGAACTGAACATGCTGGAGGTACTAAACAAATATTAGTCAAAGAATAACTGCAATAATAAGAGCCAATTTTCTAGTGAAGCATGCTGAGATGCTATTTGGAATTACTTGCCAAAGAAGTTTTATGAAATTTTGAAATTGCTAATAAATAAATTAAATAGATTTCTGAGAAACAAATCAATGCTAGCTATTTTGAAGAGAGAGAGAAAATTACCAATAACTGGAGTGATGCAGTCAGCTATTTATAAACCATTTATAGTTGGTCTTATAGGGAAATACAATGAACTATGATACCAAATGCATCATTTTTTCATTTTTTCTCCTTTTTTAAAAAGAGACAAGAGTTTCACATTTTCTCCCAACACTTAATATCCCCAGAAAAACACAAAATTGATTTTTTCAACTTAAACCAGAATTATGCAATTTCCAGTTAATCCAGGGTGATGTCATTTATCTTTTTTTTTTCCACAACAACTAAGAAAACAATCAAATGTCTTAAATGAGAAGGTGACTGCAGACAGTCTTTGATAGTTTCATCCACTAATGAAGTGAATAGCAAGTGAATAGGAACAATGTTTGACATTTCTATCCAGCCTTTCATCCCAAATCACCTTAATCAATTTCATATCCATTTAGACACATCTTTTAGCACTTACATATGACTGAAATCAAACTACAGAAATGATGGGGCAGTACGCATCAAAAAAAATCTGGTTTATTTTGAAGTTCAAAAGGGGAAGGATATTTTTTAACAGCTGAAATTATATGGGAAGATGGTCAAGAGACAGAACAGACACTCTACCTATGATTACACTTGTAAAAGTCCTGGCAGAACATTGTTTCTCAAATGGATGAAGTATTTGGGACCTTAGGATTCTTTCCCATTCAGGTGAAGATTAGATAGAGGCCCTGCAAAAGCTGATCCCTGTTATGAAGCTTGTTTGATCCAACCTTTAGTACAGGTGAAGTTTTTCCCATTTAGGCTTCTTTTTTTAGCAGATAATAAGTCCTTTGTTCTTCCTTTCTTCCCCCATAATCAAAATAAACATTGTCTGAGTGGTGACAATCCATTGATGTAGCAGCTTCTTTTAAGCCCTGAGCCTTTAAAATATGTTCCTATGCTTAATATGACCAATTCCACTAATAATATAATTACAGGAAATTTAATTAAATGCTAATAATTATCACCAATAAAATATCTGAATAGCACAAATTTAACCACAGTATATTATGGACAAGGTTAAGAAATTTCTGTGCCTCTGTCTCAGGTTTGTATTTACATTGGTTGAAACAGAATCCAAATGTTTTCTGATTAAATTAAATAAATAAAAAGTTTTTTCTCAGCCTAGCTTTGTACCTTTTATGAAAGTTTAACTCCTTGACTTGTGAACCTTTGGGAAACCTAACTTCTACTAATCTAGAAAAACAATTTCTTTAGTCATCTAGATGTCTTCCTAGTCTAGAATTATTCCATTTTTAGTCTCATTATGTACTATAAAACTTTAAATTCTTAGGACATATCTCTCTTTTCCTGGAAACATTAGATTAAAATCTTTATCTGAACCAGCATACAAGGACTTGAGAATGTGTACAGTGAGAAGTCTGGCAAAGCCTATGTTTACAGAAACATTTTTCTTTACACCCTTCTCTTGGCAAAAGTAAGATGTATAAAAAAGGGGAGCCTATATCATATTCCAGCAAATGAAGATCTGCATTCACTCAAATTTGCAGAGCATCCAGCTTCACTCTTAAATATATGAGACAGACATGCAGGACTCATTGTGGCATATATCATGCATTTTTTTTTTCTTGAATACTCATCTGACTCAGAGAATTGTATTTGCCATCTGGAAAATACTTGGTCAAATCAAAGTTAGCTGATGGAAATGAAAGCTGAAATCAGAGCAGGCTGATCTGCCCAAGATGGCACTACTGAAATGCAGGCAGTAAAAAAGGCCAGGCAGCATAACTTAAAACACTGACCAAAAATCCCAGTTTGTTGCACAGAAGTGTAATCACATTATTGTTTATATCATTTCAGGTTAAACAGAAATGTGCTTAGAAGTTCTGGAGAACTGAAAAAGTTAGTGACAAGGGATATAATATTAATGATTGCATAGGTAATTTTGTGTGCTTTTATTAGTATTTAATTCTGTTAGTGAGAAAAGCTATGATGGGAAAAAATAACTAATACAAGATTATATAAATGGAAAGATCAGTCTATTCAATCTTATGTAACCTTTGAATATTAGAGACATCAAACTTGGAGAATATTATTAATAGACTGCAGGGACTGTGATGAAATAATAAAAAGGAAAAATTCTTTTTCAGTGGAAATTTTTCAGTGGAAGAGTACAACAAGACACAGGATAAAGAAGCTGACAATACTTATTCAGATTTAGAGAATAATAATGGTCCTCTAGCAGATGTTAAAGTGAATATACCTTATTGAATTCATGTACATGAACAAATGCATATACACACTCACGTAGCCCTCACCTTTGAATTCAGCATTTAGCTAAAAAAGCTTGCCTGGATTAAATATAGAACAATGGAACATCATATGAAAAATGAATTCTTTCTGCTGATCTAAGTAATTTCATATATCTTTACATCTTCATGTCACAGCATCCATTTCACTTACATTCCGCTACTGGCAGCTATGACATTTTGAGAAAATAAGATATTTTTATAACTATATACTAATATAATAAGTTTAAGCGGTATTCTCGCAATGAATGTTCAGATCTCGGCTTTTTGAAGGCAGGAGGAGTACATTAGAAGGGCTGAGAAATTACTAGTTCTATCTTTAAACTAACAAGAGGGAAGGCATACCTACAAAAGAGAAACCATCCAGAAAACGGCAAATTCCAGGGGAAACTGCAAAGCAAACAAAAGTAAAGGGAGGACTGTCAATTTCTGTTGGATTTTTGGAAAAGGCTTATGGTGCAGCAAACTTCCCCTGGGCCATTATTGGCAAATCTGTTTCCCTTGAGCTCTGCTCTGCCCAGGCTTTATGAATTAAAGAAGGTTGAGAATAATCAATACTGAATACAAGAAATCTCTAAGGAAACCCATAATATACATGAAATTATCTTGATTTACTAGATTAATCAATTCTTTGGATTAACACAATAAGGATAGACTGTGACTCTAGCAGGTATCCAATTAGTGGAAATGGGAAGGTGTGGAGAAGACTAAAAAAATCGAGGTGTTGTATTCCATTCCTGATACCTCAGCAGTGCAATGGGAGAGATATTCTTTAGCCCAGTATATATCTAAGTTGGCTCTCAATTCTGTTTAAACCAGTTTTAGAAACTTCACTCAGAATGTTTTATGGAAAGCTACATTTCAAGGGGTTCTGAAGACTTCAGTGAATAAACTCTGTAATCTCTTCAGAATGTTTTTGCTTTACAAATAAACACTAAATTGCTGTAATCCAAACTGAGAAGCAGGAATCAGTATGTTGCCCTTGTGATTTCTCTCACTATAAGAAGGTAGACAGAAGATAAATCCTTCTAGCACAGACTTAAAGATGCGTTGGTATGAGCTCACAGACATAGTAATCTGAGATAAGTGTTATGTGTTTGCTTTATCTCTGACACATCTTCTTTATTCAATTTCCAAATCATAATTATAGAAGATACTTAAAATATTCTAGGCCAAGATATTCCATGTGTTTCAGTCACACAACTTCAGATACATAAAAAGAAGGCTGACTTTCAGGAAATGTAGTTGTTCAGTTGCTGAAAAGCAACTGTAAATTATTTTAAAGCAGAGTCCCAAAATGTATTAATTTTTAAAGACTGTGTCCTTAAAGAACCTGTGGAACAGTGCTACAGATCTGTAGTACCTGGCCACAGCTTCTTCTCTCCTTTATGCTTTGCTTTTAATGGGACTTCAGGGAGTAATATAATTTTAAAATTTACTACAGAGAGGTGTGGATTTTGGTACTCAGGATTCTATAGTTCTTAACTGTTCCTACTTCCTCCCTGTTTCCAGACTCTTTCAGTTCTCCACAAACCAGAGCCTGGTGTTGGTGGAATTGGGCAATGCAGCTGAGTCTACGGGATGAGGATGGGTAATACGAGCAGCTGGAGGTGCTCAGCAGGAGGACAAAGGAAATTCAGCATCCTCAGACATGTCTGAGTGGGAACTGCCCTGCTGTGCCCCAAGTACACCCAGACCTCCTCCCATCCTCAGACCTCCCTGCTCTGCTCCCAGAGGTCACCTCAGCTGGGAGAGCAGGTGAGTTGGCTGCTGTGCCAAACCTTCTCATTTCACAGTCCCATAAAGCTCTGTAGAAATGTGATGTCATAAACTGAGGCAGATGTCAAAACATGTCCAACCCTGCTATTCCAGCTGTAGCAAATGTTGGTTCTGCACAGGGATGGGGTGGGGGAAAAAGTGGCTGCTCTCCTAGTCTCAGATTAATCCCCTACCCTGTGGCAATAAACACCTTAGGGAGTTTGGAGCTGGGATTTTCAGAGGTAAATTGCTTTGGGAAGGTGGATAAAGCTGTGTGCTTTGCTGTTCTCAAACTCTTTGCGTCCTTATTTAAAATGTCTAAATGCAGAATGATGATGAGCTTTGAGTATGTTGCACAAAACAAAAGCACCTCCTGCGGAGCGAGTTCCTCTGTGCAACCTTCTGGTGTTACCTGGGCCATCAATCATCAAGAAGTTCCAGTTTCAGGTGACTAATGAGCAATCACACAACTTTGTCTTAGTAAATTAGTATTAATTATTATAAAAGTATCAAGAGGAAGAAGAATACCATGAATTGAAGAGAGCCTGCAACTTTGATTCAAATCAGGTGTTTTGGTGGTTCTATAGGCAAAGCTAGGGACAATGTTTGGGAGTCTTTCATTGTCAAATACAAACCTGCATTTCTTTCTATTCAGAGGTAAATTATTCAACAATCAATGATGAGCTCTGAGGGGCAGAATGGAATCAAATCAAAGGCAAGACTGAGATGGAGAAAGAAGCAGTGAAGGAAAAAATTACAATGTCTACCTAATGAGCACAGGTGTCATGGTTTGAAAGCAAAACAAGTGAGAGGCTCCAAGTCAGAAATACAATTTAATAAGAAGAAAGGTGAAAAGGTAAAAATAAAATACAATAAATGCAATAACACAAAGGACCACTGACAGAGTCAGAATACAACCTGAGCAGGATGGTGGATGCAGTCCGGATGAGATGCTCTTCCTGAAGCAGTGATCCTGTAGAAAGGTCTGGTAGCTCTGGTCCTCTGGGAATCCAGTGGGTAAGGGCTGCTTGTACTGTCCCAAATCTTAGATTATATCCAGGTGGGAATGCTTGGCTCCTCCCCCTGGGCAGAGCATCTCACAATGGGATGATGAGTTGTGAAGTGGGTCCCTGATGGCCCATTAAACAGAGATAACTCCTGGAGGGAGTTACCTGTGAGTCATGGGCAAGGCATTGATGGGCCATTAGCAGAAGACAGCCCAAAGGCAGGGGGCTGGGAAAACACTGCCCCACCTGGTTTAACAGTTCATGAAGATGGTGATAGAATAAATACTTTGTGTACATCCTACACTACAACCCAGGACAACAGGAAAGGAGAGGAACCCTTACATTTTCTCCATCCAGTTCCCTTTATCTCCTTCTCTTCTTTCCTGAGTTTCTTTGGTGAGGACTCTGCAGCACTTGGCTCTGTGGATTACAAGGGCAATTTAGCAATGGCTTTTCTACTGGCATGGACAAAGTAAGTACTTGCACTAAGCAGTTGTTGGATGTAAGAAAAGGTCACTACTTGCCCACTCCTTCAGTGTAAGGAAAAGCAGACTGTCTGTGTGCCACTGAAGGACAGTTGAGCCATGGCCACTGGGGGACGAGAGGGCATCTCCAGCAGCTGCTGGCACAGGGAAAGGAAAATCTTCAGGGTGCTGCTTCTGCAGTTTTACTCCTCATCCTGTATATAGACCTTGAGCAAAAAATTTCAGTGATGAGAATCTGCTCTAAACCAGGACCAGTCCAGCTCCCCAGATTTTAAGTTTCTGAACACTTTAGACTGATAATAGCTGCCAAGAAAAATCTCACACTGCCTTTTTCCACATCACTGTCTGATCATTTTATCTCCACTTACCGCTGACACAGGTGTTTTTGTCACTGTGCTGGGAATGGCACCAGAGAATTCATGGGGGTTAAAAGTCAGCTTTCTAGGGCAAGGGGCAGACACTAATATTTGTGCTGTTAGAAGGAAGAGAGCAGGGCAGATAGGAGCAGGCCTGCAGCTTTTGGCAAGATCTACAGCTTGCAATGTTCCTGAAACTGTGGTCTCAGGCAGCTGCAGAAGAGTGAGAAAAGGCCTTGTCTTACCCAAGGCATGTTCCCAGTAATCAACGTCTTGTGCAACAGCAGTCAGACCCAACACTTCCCACAGTCCCTGGAACTTTGCTATCCTTGTGCACTTAATGGCCTTTATGAACTTCTTAGGAATAACCTTTATTTTGTATGTTTGAGAACTATTATATTTTTTAAGTTTTTTTTATATATAATCACACATTTCACTCTTAATGCTTTTTTGTTGTTGTTCCATTAATGCTTTTTCCAGTCCTCATGTCCCAATCTGTAATTCCTGTTTTTATTTTTTTAATATTTAAGCTTTCTGGTGTTCTGCTGCCAAATGTCTTTGTCATCTTAGACTGTATGCAGGGTAAAGCTTCCCCTTTTATATGCACCAGTAATTCAGGCAGCTCTAGTCTGCCATTCCATGTCTCCTCACCAGCAACACAATCTCTCTCCAGGATATGGGGAAAGCTGGCTTAAATGCAAACTTGGGCTGTATAGGTAAACCCATCTTTATAACTTTTTGTTCTGCTTAATCTGAAACAATTTATGTAGAAAAGTTAATATTTTCCATGAAAAGTTTTCTAATATATTAGTTTGCTTAGTACACAGAGAAGAGGGTAGGCACAATATCATGATCTAAAACGTCACAGAAATCTACCTTTAATTTGAGGTGACATCAGAGAATGATTGAGTGAATCTTCAAAGACTGGAATTATATGATTGATTAAAAAGCTACACCTAGTTTTTTTTTTTTACTAAATAATTATTGTAGTTCAGGGTCTGTTTGTAGACTAGCTTGGATGAAGAGCTAGCAAGAATATTCATTTAAATGTGGAACAGACACAAATCAGACTTTTCTACTGTCAAACCAAAAACTTCCTAGAATGAGAGTTGAAATAAAGCTAAGTTCTAAGTAAAGCTCATTAAATTGTGTTGAAACAAGTCCTTTTTAAGAAGTGAAGTTTTCAAAACAGCACTGAAGCGTTTTGTACTAAAAGAAATAATATTTGTCCTTTTCTGGGCAAGAAGAACTGGGTTGTCTCAGAAGTCTTGGTAATTGTAACAGATTGGAATGGATGGCCATGTTCTGTGCTATGAAACTGGAAGCATGGGAATTTTCATTGTTGTCGTTCCTTTATTTGTGTTACCAGAAACCGAAGATTTGCCCACAAAATTCATAATATAGGACAACAAAAAGCAGGACTGTGATCTATTTGATCAACTGCAGACATCTGCTAGGTACATATTGTACAGCTCTGTCTACAAACAAGCTAAACAACAGGATCACTACCCACTCAGTAGCAGGAAACATTTCCTTCTTCCTAAAGTCTATGTCTATGTGTAAGATGGACATAAAACTACTTCTGTCTTTACAGCTTATCTAGACAAATACAGCAGATTGCAGGTATTGAAATATCAAGTAAAGCTGTTCCAGCCACTCTTATCAGACAAGGGGAACGAGCCAATGGAGGCAATGACAATACCAGCAAATCAAAAGTGGTCAAGGCCATTTTCTGGTCTTAAGAGACTGGGGTAGTTCTGCTTGGAAACCTGTTGCTCCTCCAGAATGAGCCCACACACTGTGGCAGGTGGCTCAGGACCCATCCCAGGGCTCCTGGTGTTTGCTGCTGCTTCATTTTTAAGGGAATGGGCACAACTCATTCCTTCCTCTTTCCCTGAGACCTGGGAATCACCTCCTGTGTGGTAATTCCCCAGCTGTGCCCTGGCCCTGGCTGGAGGGATGTGCTGGCCCTGGAAAGAGCACACTAAGGACTGCTGCAGCCACTAAAATCTTCAGTCATTATCCAGCCCTTGTGCATATGCCCATCTTGATTTATAGAGAAGTTAGCCAGAGTTGTGTTAACAAGTGTGATAACAATGTCAGTGCATCAGTCGTCTAACATGTTATGTTTTATCATAGAGGTTAATATATAATTACTAGGGACATATTGCAGTGAGTTATTGTGGAAATATAAATAGATGGAAGAATCTTTGTGCTCCAGTTAAGAGGCACATGTTTAATGGGGTATTGTGTATTTGCATATAGCTCTGGTCTCAGAGGCCTGTGTATTAGAGAGCTCTTGATATGCTCCCCCATTTCCATCTACAGATGCATTTCAGGTTGTTTTGGCCTTTGTCTCCAATTGCTCCCTGCTGTATCTACTACACTCATAAGGGAGAAACATAAATTAATTGGATTTGTGAGCATTTATAATCACAAAATTATCTAGGTTAAAAGGGATTTCTGGGTATCATCTAGTACGGACCCCTCCAGTGGGTGGCTATGAACATCTAATAAGCTCCTGCTCTGAACACTCAAATGACTCAAGAAAATGAGGACCATATTTTGCATTTACAGTTGAGTGTCCAAAGTATTGCAATGTGAATGCTAACCTTAGGGAACATTAACTTTGAAAAATCACCTTACCTTTCTGAAAGGCTTTCACATTTCTTACTTTCATAGCCTGAAATCTATTTCTTTTTTCTCAGATTCCAGAAGGGAGGAAAATACTAAAACTTGATTAAAAGGGAAAGAAAATACTCTCATTTTAATTTCAAAGATCTTCTTTAAAAAAAAAGTACAGAGTATGTATCTAGTTCCATTCCTTAAAATGTTCATTTAGAAAGCCTTCTTGATCCATTTCTACACACTTTTATTGTCTTATTCTCTTAAAAGAATGCTACAGTGAGAAAAGAGCTAGCTTAGCTTTATATGGGGGCTTTGCTTTTTATGTTACAACTCATAAAAGAAATTATTTCATTCAGAAATAAGGCCACAGCAGCTGCATTGCCTTTGCAAAAAAAAAAAAAAAAAAAAAAAAAAAAAAAAAGTGCATCTTTGGCAGATTTAAGCCACCATCTTTATAGAGTGTCGTAACTGAAAGTTTTTTGTTTTTTTTTTTTAAATGCATTTCTTTCCTATTCTTTCAAATGGTCGTATTTCTTCTCTGGACAACTCCTCTGACACTGTATCAACACTAATGGAGCTGTTTGGAGGTGGGTGACACAACTGTCACTGTATCCATCTCACCATTTAGCTGTCAATTCCACAGTAGCATTTGCAGCTGAATCAGACACTTCCACTGACATTTCAACCACAATGTGTGAAAGACACTTCTATTCCTTTGGATGCCAGGAGACACTTTCATTTACAGAAAAGACCCACTGACACTCTTGTTCTGCACTCAAGGATTAGTCAGGCTCTTCATGGAAATCAAAGGAAGCTGGTGTCAGTACAAACTCTACCTCCATCAGGTTTCAGGTGTCCCAACTGTCCAGCCTAATTGCCCATCACAGTTAAATTTCCAGTGAACACTTTCACTGAGATTGTTTCTTGATTTTATATCCCCACTGTCAACAATCTTATAAAGGCAGGCTTGTTTATGATTTATAATAAATAAGGTTGTAAGAAAACTAGGCCATTTCTAACAATAGAATACTCTTGAAAGAACCCCAGTTCCCCTCCATATGGAATGAAACATCCTGCTCATTAATTCTGTCCATTTTCTTCTGCATTAGCACCTATTACAATATTCACTTTTTTTTTTTCAATTTAAACTTCATACATTTATAAATCTCATTGGATAAGAGTCAGGGCCTGCTAGTAGCAGATGTATTCTGGATGTAGGCTGGATGTACTTGGGACAACAGAGTTTTGACCTACGTCAAGATATGACAGTAGTGAAAACTTAAAAGGAAATAATCAAGGACACTGCTGCTAGAACAAGAAGTCCCTAAATTCTTGGTAGAAATTTAAACCTTATAATAGCATATTAATACCTGATAACTATGTTGATGTGCACTTATACGAGCTGCTTATATGTGTAGCTGCTGTTGTAAGAGGAAGGTATTAACATTGTAAGTAGACTAGACAAATAGTGGAACCACAAAGGAACATTTGGGGTCATCAGCTCCTACAATTATGAGCTCACTTAAGTATCTGAAGATAGAAGTGCACTATCAAACACTATTTTCAACTCTGATTAAAGACATACTGCATTGGTCAGGGACAGTTATATAGTTATAACAGAAATTGGATTAAATCTTCTTGTTCTCAAAAGATGTTCTTAAAACAGAATGTGTCATTTATTAAATTTTAACTGTCTGTACATATATGACTTTTCTCTCTCTGTGTATATGTATACAGAGTTTTTACACTGGTACAGGCACTCTATACCAGTGTAAGACTATATATATATATATATATATATATATATATATATACACACGCACACACATAGTCTTACTCAATGCACACTGACCAGCTTTTGCATGTAGCATCTTTTTTAAAATTTATAGTTGCTGTCTCCAAAACTGGCTCTCCTCACATCTGAAAGCTTTTTTTTCTTTGCTACAGTTATTATTTTTATTAATGTCAGGAAATTAAAAAGAGACGGAAAATGCATAGGGTTTTACATCTGAATTCACTGGAAGAATGAGTCATAGAAGTTATTTTTGGCATGATGCTTTTAAAATTAAGCTTTAGAACATTTCTACTTTACCATCATAAACAGATTTTACCATTTTGTATTACTTTAAAACAATACTCTGTATGAGAATGAACAAGCTCTCAACCATGGAGATGATACAAAACCTATGGAGAAAGGAAATTACAGCATAATGGAAATGATAGCTGGGAGCCACACCACCCAGATCCGTTAGCTCATCCAAACAGAAATGCCAGGCTGAGCTGATTTGGTCAGTGCTTTGGTTGGGATCTCTGAGGAAACCTCCAAGGTTGCTGAAGGAAGTGGTGGCAGCAACATTGTAGGTGGTATTCTCTGCTCTTGAGTCACCACTGGGTCAACAGCCTGTGTGATGGGAGCCAGCAGGGTTTCCTGGAAGAGCTGTGGGCATGATGTGAAGTCATGGTCCTGAGTGTAAGGAATTATCTCAAGACCATCATGAACTTTGTATGAGGAGCAGACCTGGTGACCCTGGGTACCTGATCACATTTCAGTATCAGCCTTTCTTTCATAATTTCTCCACATCGTTGCAGTATTTCCTCTTCCTTGGGGCAGGAGAATAAAACTGGTAATGCCATGCCAGGATGATGGAGTACTGAAAAACATCCAAACTCCATTGAAAGAGACTTTTACTCAAATCCTGTCATTAACTTGAATGACATTTGGATCACATCTAGAGCCCTTAGTACAGAAGGGCTGTGACAGGGCTAATGTGTTTTTGAAGGCGCTCTTCCCTTTTCATGCCTCTCTCGTTTGAGCAATGCTGCCATTGCCTTTCAGCCATAATCACCAGCCATTACTCAGAGATCTGTCAGGCCCCATCCTGCTCCCAGAGCAGCTCACTCCAGATTGTTCTCCTCCCCAACCCCACCATGGTGTGGTGACACTATGACATTACATTCTCCCCAGAAACAACGACACAAATCTGATTTATAACTGGTGGTAAAACTTTATTATTCAAGTTTAGATGTAACAGACATCTTTGCTGCCTGAAGATTGTTTGCATAAGAAATACACCAAGAACATGTTTGTGAGTAGAAATGAACATGCACTATGAAAACCAAAAAACAAAACAAAACAAAAAAACCCGAAACAAAACAGAACAAAAAACACATCCATGTGTTGTAAGGACAAAACATTAAGAGCCAGCATTCTAGAGTCAAATCAGGGCTACAAGTTTAATGATGGTTTTTAGCAACATGAAGTCATTCTTTATGAAGTAATTTTTTTTTCTTTTTTTTTTTTTTTTTCCTTTTCCTGCTGGTGAATTTTCTATAAGCTAAATTTACAATGGCATTTTGAGATGTTTCCTTTTCTCCTGTTCTCCTACACAGAGCTCAGAGGCCAAAATGATAGGAATGGAAAACTGTGGTAGCTGTTATGTTTTTACTTTACTAAGTGTAATTTTGTTTTCCTACTAAAGGAATTTTACTAAGTGTAACAAAGAATCAAATGAAACTGGTATTTATCTGGCTGTCAGCTATTTAATTATTGTCTTTTATCCTCTCAAAGTAAATTGGGGTGTGTGTGATTGCTATACAGGTAGCATCTCCCCAACTGCCAGCTTTCCAGAGCTGGCTGAATGAAATAAAACCTGTGAGGAAGAGGGTAGTGTGGAATCCTATTCTGAGGTGAGAAAATTAAGTAAATCATTTTACTTGGCCCATCTTAACTTCAGAGAAAAGTTTAGAAGGGATTTCTCACTTATCTATCACATTTGGGATATGCTGACAAATTGCTCACTGCTCTTTGCCAAGCATAACTGTCTCCACAGAAGCAGAAGGAAATATATCTACCCTTCTGGCTGCACAGAAGCGACCTTCTAATCTCCTTGGCTTTTCCTGACCAGTATCAGGAATTAGCATGTTAAGTCAGCCAAGAAAAATCAATACAGGAGCAAAAATGAGAATATATTTAGACATACTGGGCAAAAAGCAGATGGTAGACAACATCCTTAGCACATAAAGCAAGTAGTTATGACTACAAAACAACAGTGTCCAGTCCAAGGGTGGACTTGAAAGTCAGTCCCTGAACTGAGTACTAATCCACAGTTGCCAAATCATTTTTTCCCATTGCACAATCACTATATTTCAGCACTGTATACAATCAGCATCAGTCACTTGTCCTGCTGCCCCTCTAACTGCAAAAATAATCTATTGCTCACAGTGTGTCTCAACCTTTTGAGATGTCTCAATTTTCTCTCTCTTTAAAACTGTCACAATAGACAACAGTGCCTTTTTTAGGCAAAATGAAGATATTGCATCCAGTGTCCTTCCCCCTTTTTCTGGATAGTCCGTAAGAAATTAAGGGAGGAGTTTCATCACCACAGTGGCAATTGGGTGCAAAGTACCTTTTGGAAAGTACTCTAAGTTCAGCACCTGAACACAAACTGTGCTCTGGAACATCTTCATCTCCTGCAGCACTGAGGGTGCAGCAGCCATGAAGTGAGAGCTTAGAGACAATCTGGTTTGCAGATGATGTCACAGGATGGCTCCATCTGTACAGAGAGTTACTGGAAACACTGTGCCTGTTCCACAATCTGATTAGTGACAGGCACCACAAATCCTCCAGTTTTGAAACATCTACTTAGTTGGTTGTCCAATTTGAAATACATTTTAAGATCTTAAACTACCATTCCTTCAGTAAGAGAAGTTCACCACCTTGAAGCCACTGGCAAATTGAGAACAAAGACTGATTGTTTGAAAGTTCAACTTTTAGTGCTGTAAGTTGATTGAAACACAGTGAGTGCAGTAATTACTTGTGTGTGCTAACATTGGTTTCCATCTGAAAGTTATAAATAAGATTATACTGTTCCAGAGTCAAGGTTTGTTTGTTTGTTTTTCTTTTTATTAGTACCCATTGTGAGGGGTTCTGGAAGATGGATGGAGTCACCTCTCTTTTGTTAAGAAACAAAACTGTGCTCCCCCTATCCCAATCAAAGAGAACAGGCTACAGCAAAATCCCATTTCTTAAAAAGTAGAAATCTTAGAACATCTCAATATGTCATGGCAAGAACAATGAACTTTTTTTTTCAAATTTTATTTGCACCATCTAGATGTGCAATAGTAACATTCGAAACTCTGTCTTGTTCTTTGCACTCACAAGATTTCATTTCTCCTCATCCCCAAACCCTGATATGTGTATTTCCTGTTAATTTGCCTCTGCTTCTGAGTTTAGCAAGAAGTGCTACGAAGTTCAGGGTAGTGCTCAAGTCTTACAATGCACATGTCCCTCTAAAATATTTTGCCATGAAGATGCAGCTTCTATCAGTGAAGAAGCCAGAGGAACTGGTAGGTCTTAAGTGAAGTCAAACCAGTAACTACTGAAAATCGGCAGGCAGCTACCTTCAAAGCCGATAAAAACCACTGCTTACTGAGTATAACATCTTCCTTGGAAAAGCTGGAGAGGACACACACTGGACCCTGACGTAACGAAACGAGGGCAATCTATTTCAGTCCCCACAGAAAAACAAAAAAAAGAAACTGAAAATACCCAACAAAAATAAATCCACAAAAACCAAGTCAGAACTTATTATTGGAGAACAATAGTAAAAACATAACCAGACTTTGTCACTGGTATCAAGCTGGAGATTCATCTAAAAATAGTAGAAGAAGAATGTGGCCCAACATCCTTTGCTAACCTAGAACACTACTGAAGGGTTACAGAACTCAACCACAGCAGATTGAGCAGGACGTTCCATATGCTGCTCACCAGTAAAGAAGCAATGGGTGGAGCAGGAAGGAATGCAGCCTAATGCTGAACAATAGCCTGTTTGTGCCTATCAAATCAGAGAAACTGTGCAATAATGTTTCACCTCTGTGAAAATATAACACCTAAATACTGCCAAGGTCAGTGAGACCTTTGGTGATCTACTGTGTAAGTGCCTCTCATGCTTGGTGACGTTTGTTGCCAGCTGCTTTAGGCACATTATTTCTCAAAAGACTATCAAAGTGCTGAATGTTTAGGCCAGTTCCCTCCTGGTTTTCCTTTTGCCAACCCCTATAAGACATTTCCTATCACCTCTCCTTTTATTTTCCACCTCCCTGTTTATCTGGTTAAGTATCTTAATAAGTGCACCAAATACTAGAAGGGAGAGTGGTGAGACTCAGGTAAGTTAAATACAAGAACTTTTTTTTTTTTTTATGATGCTTTAGTTCAATTACATGAGAATCTGAGAAAGGCGGCATGTAAGTGAGATCAGAATAGGACCCTTTACATATAATCTCAAGAGAGGACTTTGAGTCCAGAGATATTTTTATAGAACATTTTAAAAAATAAAATGCATGAATGGAGAAATAAAAGACAACATAATATCAGAAAGACATTTTAAACTTCATTCGCTGCAACATTCATGAACCAATTGAGCTACACCTGCCATCCAACCATAAGGAACTAAGACCCTGCACTGCGAAAAAGAAACAAACCCAAACAAAACAAAAAAGCAACTGCGTAATATTGTAAAAATGGAGTGCAATGCTACTACAGAATGCAATAAAATATCAGTGCTGCATCGTCAAACAGCACTTATCAAAATAATTTCTGAAATGTTTCTTCTGAAACACAGACAAAGCAATAAAAAGAGGATATATGTTTATCATTTTAAGCATAACAATGTGAGTTAAGAGCTTAAGAATACAAAAGTACTTGGAATGAATAGTGCTACCCTTTTTTCCTAAGTAGGCATAAAAATATTTTCATTTCCTTCTTGTTTTTCATACCATTAATATCAACAAATTTCATTCATTTCATGTTATCGTTTACAACTTTAATGCACACACACAGAAAAAAAGATACCTACTGCAATAGAAATAGTTGCTTCATTACCTTGTTTGCTACATTTGCAAATGTAAACAGCGAGGCAGAGCCAGAACTGACTCTAATGCATGATGGAATATCTTTGTTGCATACGTACACTGTAGAAAATAATTATTCAATATGTCAGGCACCATTATTTGAAATGTAATACATTAATATTTACTAGAAAAATAAGGTTTTTTTTCTATTTGTTCTCCCAACTTCTTTAATGAAATAAGTTAATCTGACAGTGCATCCAGTAGCTTGTAATATCTTCTACATCCCTGTGGCAAAATAATAAACTACTGGTTGGGACACTATAATGAAAATGATTAAAGTCAGTTCTTGTACACCCTTGTAGCAAGCATGGAGGCTCGTCTAACAGCACCTTTAACCAATTTTTTAATATTTAGTTATTTAGCCCTATTTCCCTGAGCAGTTATGCTGAGGAGCTTTCCCTTCATGGATAGTTTTTAAAAAGCTTTAAGTATTAAAAAGTACTATGAAGACATTTAATGCTACTTAGCAAAAGCTGGTATAAGTCTACTGAAGGGATTGACTGGTATGTATAGCAATGTTAAGCCTGTGGAGAAGTAACCTTAGACTTTAAGGTTTAGAAATGTAATATATTAAAAATATATTAAAATAAAATACAGCAGGTTACCTTATTCTATGCAAATTAAACCTGGAGTGTGGCTTCTGTATTAGAGAGTTCACTTGTACAAAATGGTTTTCCTAGACTAAAGTGTGCCAGAAAGAATGTAGTGATAAAATGGTAGCTAAAAATCAGCTGAGTCTGAGAAACACATAGATGACACTGCTGCCAAAGCTCTGAGGACAATGTGATCCTAAGGCATGTTGTAGGGCAGAAATTTGCCCAAATTAAAGAAAAGAAAATGACTTTTAACATCTGTATATTTAACATGTCTAGTTCTTATATACAATGTGCATATGTTCACTATACCCCTGCAGCAGTATATACATATACACATCTTTGCACTCTTGCCAGTTATGTCTCTTACACAACAGCAAAGGTATTAATTGTCCAGTAAAATTTTCTCAAGGTTATTCGGCATGATTCACTGCATTCTGGCTAGCTTGGTGGGCCATGTCCCACTGAATTATCTTCCTCCCCTTCTGGCCACCATACAACTGTTCTTTTTTTCTTGGTAACCCACTCATTTAAAAGGAAAAAAAAAAAAAAAAGGAGAAAACAAAAGAAAAAAAAAGGAAAAATAAAGAAAAAAAAAGAAAATAACAAGGGATTTAATATTGGATAAGGCATGCTCTCTATATGAAGTGCTTTATAGGTCTTCACAAGACATTACAAGCTATTGAATTCCCATCAAGGAAACCTATTTCTGTTTAATTGTGCTAAGTGCTAAGGTTTACTCTTTAGGTTTTCCATTCTTTTCAGCTTGTGCATTGTTCCTGTGTAGGCCCCTCTGGATGTGAGTTGTGAAGTCATACTTGTCCGTGCAAAGATGCTGGCATATGCTGCACTGGAAAGGTCCACTGTCACCATGGCAACTCATATGCAACGCATACATCACTTCATCCAGAAAGACAATGCCACAGTGCACACACTTGGTAGAAAGTTCATCTTGAGTACTTCTATCAACTTTCTCTGTTTTTACTACATTCAAGGGACCTTCATTTTTTACATTTGGTGGTGCCTTACTCTTTTCCTTGGAGGCACCATTTGCAGTTGGCCCAGGTCTGGAATGCTTTATCGCCAAATCTAGAGGAATGTCATTGTCTGATCCAACAGCTGAAAAATGAGGAGGCAGATTAAAGGTGGGATAAGGCACATAGTTTTGGCAAGGATTTGGTAGGCCAGGCACATGACTCAAGTAGTGTGGATTCCCAGGAACAGACAGCTTATATTTACTCCAGAATCTCAGCCAGTCAGCTTCACTCTGAAAGTCATTGTGTACAAACGGAAGTCCAAAAAGTGGGTACTGGTATTTTTCAATAGGGCTTCCAGGTGGAGAATAGTTTGGGTGTTTCACAGGTCTCATGTATTTTTCTATCGGGCTGCCTCTCTCTGAGCTTCCTTTCCCTTCTGATATCGATGAACTGTTTCCTGGGTCTCCAGTACTTTCCTGAGGACTTTTTATCTGAATGTGCAAAGGTTGCATCCTTTTGTGAATATCCAGAGTTTGGCTGACCAATATTGGCTGCTGAGCAGAATGGCTTTTAGTCAATGAACCTGGGGCCTCGTATTTACTGAGACTGGGAAGCTGAATTTCTCTCTGATGACCTTCAGGTAAATGATCCTCTGACCTCCTCTCTAAGGGGCTTCCATTGACTTGCTCCTCAGTGTTACCCCTCTGCTGTTTGTTTAGCTGCTCAGCCTGAAGTGCCTCCGGGTTAAGGCGCTTTCTTGTTCGTCTCCTAATGATCTGTTCACCATTGTTCTGTTTAATGATGTTTAAAGGCCTGGGAGTCTGCATGGAACACACAGAGAATGAACAAAAGGGAAAAAAAAAAAGACAATTAAACAAATCTGTGAGACCACGCTCATGCAAATTTATCTTTTCTTTTGTGAAGAGCTGTATTACAACAGTATTATGGGAATGACAAAATTTCAATCCAAATGCTGGTTCATGGCCCCTCATGATGAAAGTCAGCTATCAAATGGCTTGTTTTATCAACCTGAGTCAACTCTCCTAGACATCCTGTACCTATTTACTTAAAAAGGCATCAAGTATCCAAGCTGTCAAACCATTTATTACCTCTTATTCCTAAAAAAAATCTGGGGGAGACATGTTGGAAGTGGATGCTGAGAGCTGGGGGTAAGGTGGGAGATGCATATGCACTAGTGCTGTTCCATGCACTGTGCCACCAGAGCTGCTCTTGGGCAGGGGTTTGCACAGGTCCTACTGGGACAAGAACTGAGCAATAAACTTACCTTCATACTCACCCTGCTCTGACATGGACAGAAAGCACAAGCACACACAGGGCTTGCTGACCACCATTGCTGTCACTTAGCAAAAGGGCTGCAACTGTGTGTTGAGTGGGATGAGAAGAAAGCCCAGGAAAACTATGCACCAAAAGGTCTACCTCTACTTTGGCATCAACTCCCCCTCCTTCACCCCAATTGCATCGCTTTCTAAGTGTTACTGATGTGTTACTAAGGCATGAGGGAGAGAGGGCATCCCCTGAAAGCAGGGCAAAAGATATCTGTAAAGAAATAAACATCTCAAAGAGGCAGAGGGAAGAACAAAGTGAGGACTTCTGTTTCCATTTGCTACTATCCCACACCAGCTAATGTTAAGTGGCCTGTTTAGAGAAGAAGTGAAAATACCTTTGTGAAGAAAACAAAAAAAAATGCTACCAGGAAGGACAACAGTTAGGTTCCTTTAAAGGCTCCCCAAGAGAAAAGCAATAGTATCTGAAAAATGATGCTGCACCATCAGTATGTTTCTGTACTGGGCACATGGTAGAGCAACAAAAACTACCTAAAAGTCATTCAGTTTGGTGTACTGGCAGTTTAAATTTTTCTTCCCGAAGGCACATAGTCCTGTTTTGGTTGGAGGCCAGAAAAGTGCCCCCTGCCCCAGTATTCCACTTATATGTTTATTTAGAAATTTTAACACTGCTTTAAAAAGCAGGTTTAATTTTAGCTTACAGTCAATATCCAAAGTAATCTGTACCTTGAATGTAGATTTTTAATATATTCATAACTTCAAGCTAATATGAAAATATCCAGAGCTGGAAGAGCACTCATTCAATTATTTGTAGAGATTTAGTCTCTCTCTCTTGAGTTGCCATATTCCTCTACTTTCACCTATTTATTTTCCTGCAGTTGGCTTGCTCTTAATGGTTAACTACATTTTAGACAGTGCATCTATTTTTTAAGATTTTACATTCTATTAAAATGCTGAATGAGAAGTATATACACACTTTGATTTAAATTTTTAATAAGAGAAATTTAAACTTGGCAGAAAAACAGCACCTGAACCAGTCTCCTCACACAGATCAAAGTTGAAACAAAATTATGCTTAAAAAATTATCATTTTTCTATGTAAATTCTATTCAGATAAAGACCACAGTATGCACAATCAATAGCCAATTAATATGCATAGGCATATACTTTTTATTATAAGGTGTGTATATTTTTCTTGCCTTTTTATGACAAGGGACAGCTGTAACTCAGATGCTGTGTGAGATCTTAAAATGTTGTTGCTCTCATTAGATGTTAAACACTACAGACCATCTTATATGGCTTCCAGATAACCCTCCAGTATTCTGGAAATACTTTCAGTCTTTATTTTCATGCTACAGGTAGGAAGTCTGATTATGGAAGTAGTTGAAAGAAACATCCTCCTACCTGAGATTAGGGACCCTCACACATTGACTTAAGGCTCCAGCTATTCAAAGTTATTGTAAGTTCAACTTTAAAATTCTTCAGCTTACCAATGACTCTGCTCATCTGATTAAACCAGCCTTTAGATTATTAAAATGTACTCTTTAGTGGTGTAAATCTACTTATTTTCTTTATCCATAGTAGTGAGGTGCAGATAAAAATATTCTGCTTGGTTACAAGCAAGGGAAATAGAAGTTTAAGGTCACTTCTTGATTTTCAGTGGGCATTAAATGTAGAATATAGTGGAAACTTTACCAGAACTTTACTTTTAAAATGGTCTATGTCAGATCCTTAATTATATGTTTGACATAATATATTGAAGATGATCAAAAATATTTCTGCCATCTCTGAATCAACTGGCAATCTCCTCACTCCAATAATATGAGTAATTAAAAAAAAAGAAAAAAGGAAAAAGAAAAAAATCAACTGATGCTTCAATAAATTATTGTGATTAGATTTCTCAAATGCCATGGGAAACTGGAGCCTCCTATAGATTAATCCTAGAATATGCTGCAATTCTTTACTGAACTAGTCCAAGGATGTTGTCAAGGAATCACTACGGAACAAAACATAATGTTCCATGACCAAGTTCGAGCTATTTAAAAATGAGGTGCAGCACCACAATAATAATGGTCATTTTCATGACTCTGGGGAGACAGCAAATGAGAATATTGTGTATATTTTTGCACTAAGATGCATTTTTTTTCACTAAAACTATTTTAGTAATAGACTCTTGGATTATAATTACACATTTCTTAACATAATTGTTTGCACTAAAGGAGAGAAATATGAAAGATTTGGCAAGTTTAATGTACATTACCACTTAGATAGATGGAACATTTTTGAAAACACACTAAAAAAAATTATTCAAGGGTATCACAGAAATAAAAAATGTAACTTATAGCAGAAATCATCACCACGTTAAATTTGTCAGTCACTATCACTAGTAGCATCTGACAGATCACAGATTTTTCTTTTTATTAAATGAAAGCGATAAAAGGACCTTAGGTTTGAGTTAATGAGGATGGTAGTAATAAAAATTACTTGACAGTAATAATCCAGTCAAAAGGGAGCTAAGAAATGTGCAAACTACTACAGGTGAGTTTTACTCAGCAGTGTAGCATAATTTAGATGAAGAGGGGTCTTACAGAAGGGAATTCTATTCACTTGAATTTTTACAGTTTTGGACATTTCCCTAATTACTGCATCATCCTAGACTCCTTAATTCAAAACCATACATGACACGTACTTACTGCAATTTTTCCTCAACAGACAGGCAGACAGATAAAAGCAACTTTCATCTTTCTGGTGTCAGTCTAAAGAGCATCCCTTTGCATGGGACTGTCTCAAAAGGTGTCCCAAAGGAGAGATTTGTTGGATTATTTTAGACTCCTACTTATAAAGGAGTTGCTATCATACCACAGCAGAGTAAGGCTTAATTAAATTCTTTTCCTTTGTTTGGTCAAAGTTCAATTGAAGATATTAATGTCAAATGTCCACTGAATGGCAGCTTATTGCCTTGCTTAAACATTGGAGCTTAGAGATAGTGTCAGCTTCTTGCTTTTGAGATGCATAAAATAAACTTTGGCATTGTATTTCTAATAAATGTTGCTGAAAGTGCACTAGTTCATTCCTACTGCTTCATAAAGATGATTCAAGTTGTGCTTAAATTCGAAACTGATTCTTGTAGCTTATCTATTCAAACAGTTATGATGAAAATCATGGTAAGATCCAACACTCCAGCTGTGAAAAGTATACTTAAAAAAAAGAAAATGGAGTCTGCAAATGGAAGTTCTACAAATAACCAGACTCAAATGTCAAATTAAAAAGCCAAACTGTCCTTCCTAAAATCTTTGTGGATGTTCACCACTGATCAATTTCCTTAAATTAGATATTTTATCTACAACTTTGAGAGGTGCCCAGGAAAATGATACCTGGAGCAAGACCCAGCCAATATGCTGGCCAGAGACCATGCATAAATCCATCTTCTTAGATATTATTGGCCTGACTGGGCTATTCTGGGCCTTAAATGCAGCGAGTGACCCCAGAACACCCATGGCAAACAGAGCCAACTCCTCAGACTGGTGATGGTCATGCTGCTTTTGAAAACTGTAGGGTTTTTTTGTTTGTTTTATTAAGTCAGCTCGTTTGGCAGGATGCTGCATAAACAGGATTATTGTATGAGCAGTAGACAAGACCATTGAGAAGCTTATGTCTCAAATTTAATTTCTGGGAACCGTTTTAAAAAATGCACACTCTCAGTCACCACATTTATTTCTGAGTTAGACTGTAAGCCTGAACTGATACATTGCCCTGGCAAACTCCCAAAGACTACCTCGGTTTCCATTTCTGAATAACAGTAACACTTTTTAGTTTCATGGGAGTGTTGTAAAAATTAATTAATTAGTCACCTGACTCTCCTATGTGTGCCTATTAAAGACAGCAAGGATAATATTTAACCAGTGGGTCTTAACCTAAAAGATTCCAAGCATTTTGGCACTGATCCAAGGAAACACTTCAGCATGGCTTTCCTGGACCTAGACCAGAGCACTCAACATCTTTCAGGATCAAGTCAAGTGTCAATAAGAGGAAAAGCAATATAGAGACACCATGATTATTATTTATTCCCTGACTGATCCTGAGGGATGGTGACTCTTCCCCTCACCAAGTGATGAGTGCCTTCAAGTCAATAGCTTCCTTGCTGAGTTATTTATCTTCCAGCAGACTTTAGGAAATGTAGAAAAAAGAACGGAGAACCCCAGCACCCTCTATCTCCAGGAAATTTACTACCAAGAATAAAGAATGTAAGAGATGTCAAAGAATACAAAAACTGTTTCAAGAGGCATTTTAGTATAGATTTGATGTCTAATTTCAAGAATTTTGCTTTTTATTATGAGGACTCTGCAATTTAGAGAGCTTTCATCACAACATATCATATGCCTTTAAAAGGAATTCCCAGAAAAGAAATAATTTTCCCCTTATTTTGTATCAAAATAATTAAATGCACCACTGGTGATCTCAAAACACATCTACTCACAGCATCCCAGGCTGTTTCATAATGAATCACATCTGATCCCAAAGTGACCATTCTGCAAAACCCTGTTAGGAAATTAACTGCAGGCCAGGGAGTGGTACTAATCACACGAGCAGACAAGACCACAGCTGCCCAGCTGAGCTGTGCAGCCCTTTTTCCTACTGAACAAACCGGTGAGTTCTTCCTACCGAGTGAAGCTTCTGGTAGAGGCCACACGCGTTGCATACATATCCACCATTTGCATTCTTTCGCCAGAGAGAGGTCTTTGTGGTCAGGCAATTGGCACAGAAAACACCCGAGCCTCTACGTCTCTGAAATAGGGAAGAAAAAGGGGAAAAAAAACAGGTCAGAGGTGAGTCACATGAGCTGTGGAGTTAGGACAAATCAACACAGGAGTTTTGTCTCTAGACTGGCAACAATGACAGTATAAAACCACACTGCCCATAATGAGGTCAGGTTCAATTGTGCTTAATAGGCACCACTGATTTTCATTATAATTAACCCCAGAGTGATGGATGAGGTGTGTGAAACACCAAAGCCTTTTCAGAATAACAACTTTAACTTTTTGAACTTCAGGGTTTGTGCATTTAATGATAGTTTCTAAACAGCAAATTCCAAAAAAAACCCTTGGAAGCTGACAGAACATTGTAAGCTCTCCTGGTTTCACAACAGATTATTTCTTTTTAGCTAGCTTTACTTAAAAGTGTGATTGGTAACAAGAATTCTGAAACACCACCAGTTCAATTAATTACAGTTTGTACCTGTGTCATACTAATTCCTTTAACAGAGATTATATCGGAATACATGAGATATAGTTCCAGTCTTTTTCACTTATTTCTGAAATCAATATAAGCTACTAGATATACCTGCAGCCTGCTATGAACAAATAAAAGTACAGTATTCTTTAATGAGACCTCTTCTGAAACCCCAGAGAACACTGTCTCATCAACAGTTAGATTTACTTATTCTATTTTAGTCAGGCGAAGAAGGGCACAGTAAAGCTTCCCTAAATACAAACTGATTTTAACCAGACTGAGCTGTGCATTCATCAGCTTTCATAAGGATCCAGGAATATTTAAAAGTCGGCAACTTTAACAGTATTGCTCATTAAATTTTTTCTGTGGAGTAATGATTTCATTAAACTTCTCATTTAAACAAAAGTCAGACTGTGTTTGTGGGCCCAAATACTAATAAGCAGGAAATGGAATTCTTTTGCTGAGAAGAAAATCCAAATTTTAACTCTGTTCCCTTTTTGCAAAGGGAAAAAACGATCAGTAAGAAATCCTCAGCATCTAAGATGAGAATGAGTGAGTACAGGAAAAACAGTCTGGGTTAAAACTAATTTTATTATAAATTAAAAATTACTAACACTGTAAGTTAAAATTTCTGGGTTTCATAAAATTTAAGTAATTTATTTAACTTTAGTTCATACTGTAGAAGACTGGTGCTCATGCCAAAAAAATACAATGGTTATAATTGTACTCTGATACATTTCAAATGGAAAGCTTTCTGCAGACATAATTTTGGCTTCAAGACTGGAACACTTTCTTGGCATTGAAAGGGCATTTGATTCATCGGGTGTTTCACAATGTATCACTAAAAAGACCTGGTGAGCAGCCAGTTCCCTATAGGGTAATTTTTCCATCCAGATGCAAGTGCTATCAGAGGCCCTCGTCAGCTAAACTAATTATGATCTTGCATTTGCTGATGCCTGCTCACTCTAACATTCGACATCCTCCATTAATCATCAATACAAGGAAAATGAATGAAACGTAAAGAAATGAGGGCTGGTAAGCTGCACAGCCATAAAAATCTGAAATGAGTGCAATAATTTAACAAGATTGGGGAAATGTTTTTAGTGAGCACAAAGTCAGGCTAACAATTGCCCTTTTAAACCAAGAACACAATTTCATTTGTAGAGCAGGTTGTGCTACTTTAAAGTGATACAATAAGATCAAGATTGTCATCAAGATAATCTCTCTCTCACCCCCTCACATCATCCCCTACTTTGTCTCTTAAATCAGATACAGAAGTTTATGACACTTTTCTCAATGTAGCCAAGGGGAGAACTAAATGGTAGTTGATGTCTTTCAGCAAACATCTAGTTGTGCATATAAAATGCAGCTCACCCTGGAAAGGTGCGCTCATATACAAGCACATTGAAGGTCCCAATTCTTTTTGTGGCTGGATATCCTCGACCAGCTTCACCTGGCTGCTGAAATATTTTCCATAAGAGTACAATAAAACCCTCACTAGACTAATCCCAATTTGGTCCCCTTGGAGGGTGAGAAGTTTCCGAGCGGAAATGACTGTATATAGCCAGGATTCAGCTACAACTGCAGAACTGTTCCTTTTCATTCCTACTTCTTGTCTGCTGGCCTATAGTTTCTTGGTGTGGTGTATTAACCAAGTGGAGTCTTAATCTGAGTCACTCTTTCCACTGTTTTATTTCTGTTTGTGTTCCCTGAGTTTGGGAAATACCCTCTACAAAGTCATGAAAGACTATTAAAATATATAGAGAGCAGTCTAGTTTGTATGCTGCATTTCTACACACCTGACAGGGGGCATAAGGTAAAGTTACACAGAAATCTTCGTTAAATGCAATGGAGCTAGTGTATCTATAAAATATTGATAAAAGCAACTCTTTTTTTTTCTCTCTTTTCCAAAGAAAAATCTGATTCAAACTGGGTATTAGTTGCAGTGAAATCGTACAATGACTACAGCTAACTGTAACCTGCAAAATGCATAGTAGTAGGTGTATATATTCAAATATATAAGGTATATATTCAAATCCTATACCTCTGCTTATTCACTACTTACAATTATTTATCTGTTTGAAATTTCAAGTAGTCCAGCTAAACATCCTTCCCTAAATTTATTGCAAAGTATGAAAATTCTTCTTTTGTGCTTTTCTAAATGTTGCATCTTATCTTGCTTTACCTTCTCTTATTTCTGTATTATTATTATTATTATTATTTAAGGACCTTACAGGATAATCAACATTGATTATTTCAGTACCAAAATGTTTCAACATATACTAACAAATGATGAATTAAAACATTTCTGGAAAAACTTAAATGTTGTTACATTGTTGAGCATTTTGGTTATGAAACAGCTATTTATAGTGGAGATGCACAGCTTTAGAATGGATTTCTTGTGAAAAAACAGGACTATGGCAGAACTGGACTAAAGATTCTTGATTCTCAGATGCTACTAATCACAGCATGGAACTGCTTGTCAAAATGCACCTCAGAAATTTTGATGTCTGCCAGAAAAAAAAAATGGAGGGTTTTTTTAAAGCCTACAATGTAGTAATCCTATTATCTTAAATAAATACAGTTTCTTAAAAAGGAAACCAACAAAAACCTAGGCCTTACTTCCCATATACCAAGTTATCGGTCAGCAGAAATTATTTACATTTTTCTGTTGCTAAATATTAATTAACAATTCTACTGTACTAGTGATGGTACTTCAGCATGAGTCTGTTTGGCTTTGCATACTCATCACTTGAACTAGTCAATAATATTGGCCAATATTTCTGCTTTTCTGGGTAGTCTTGCAAAGAAACAGGCACTTGAGCTCAAATCCAGCAAAGCCTGTGCAGCAGCTTTGGTCCATAGCCCCCATAAAACCCAGCCATGAGCTCAAGTGCTCTGCTAACATTAAGAAATACGTTACAAAACTTCTGCTCACTTTCTAATGTCATCTTACTACAGTGAATTTCTTAAATCATCATAGTAAAAGTAGGTCAATGTGACTAGTCATGAGAGAGTCTGAGCCACAGATAAAAAGGTCTCAGTCTGTGATCAATGCCACTAGATGGAATTATCAATGCAAATGTCATGTACATCCTTGGAAGAATAAGCCAAAAGGGTCTAAATAACTACAATATATATCTACTAAGTCAAGCTTTAATCATCTGGAGCCTTAAAACCACTATATTACAATCCCAAATCCTGAAGGGGCCAATGCAGAGAAGAGCCTGTCTCTATTTCCATTCCAGTTCCGAGGTCTGGGCGTTTAATATCACAGTTGTCTCAAATCACATTAGGCTGAAACTTGGCGTATGTTTTTGTCAGCCCAGATGTAACATTTTTTTTTTTCTTTCCTGGTACTGAAAACTTTATTTAAATCAGTTCAGCTGTTTATAATTTGGAGATTGGCCAAACTGAGGGGTGGGGGAAGAGGAGATTTCAAGTTTTTCAGATAACTTTCTAACAAATCTACAGTCAGAGTGGCTTTGCTCTGGGGGAAAAAAAGTATGCACACATTTTAGGATTTTAGTAGTAGCAAAGGAACAAGTGGATTATTATTTTTATGTAGCAAAGTTATTAAAGTTTGTAATTATTCACTGAATATGTCTTGCAGACCTCTCTACTAACTGTTTTCCCTCAGTAAGAACCATGATGAAAGCATGTAATTGCATAACAACCCTTGATATGCAGAGTATTTACTCACATTTTTTATGGTTTCATATCTTGACCATTTCAAATTGAACAAGTCTGAAACTTGGTATATACAGCATCAAGCCCGAATGCCTAATTTTTTTTTTAACTCCTTAGACAATTTTTACTAGTTACCAATACTACATTGAAACAAGGCAATTATTAATAGTCCTTTCTGCTAAGTAATAAACTAGCAAAGAATATGATAACGAGTGATTCACTCAGGTGTCTTGCCAGGCTCAGACCCTTCTTCATAAAACTGCTTTCGATTTTAAAGGATTGACTGTACAGTTCACATGATTCCAAACTTTGTACCCATGCAGAAGAATACCTATGTTCCACTATAAAAAAAGTATTTCATAATGTACTGAACTGTCAGGTTTTTTTTCAGTGGAACTTCATGTAGCAAAATATATCCTGTAAGAGCACAGCCAAAAACACTGCTCAGGAACTGTGACTTTTCAGCTAGCTAGACTAAGCAACGGTGCCTGACACTCTGCTAGTGCCAAATACATCCTGTTTTCAAAATTTCTGCCAGAAGATGCTTTTAGAATCTCAAATAGGCTCCACAAGGAGCAGCCAAGCGTTTTTCTTACATCACCCGCTTGGTTTTGGACATAGAAAAACTTATTGCTGATTACTTTCACTTCTTCAACACAAAACGACGATATGATGAGGATTGAGTGGATGTTTTACCATCTCTGGCCTCCCTAACGTGCCAGAAACAGAGCACACTGTAATCATGGCTCCAGAACATGAGGTGCAGTGAAACCATAAGTGTTGCCCAAGAATAAGCATGTGCCTGACCTATTTCCAGCGATGAAGTCGGGGAACACAACCATATATGCCTCACTGAAAAAAAGGCAAAGCGCTGGCTCCGGATGCTCTCCGGTAACACGGGAGGTCCAAGAGCTCCAGGAAACCTGCACGCCTGTTCAGTATGAGCCAGGTGACTTGCTGTGGAGAGCAACAACTGGAAGCAGCAGGTCTCATACCTTTAAATCACTGGGCTGCTACCACGCAGTACAGAAAAACAGCTTAATGCACTTGTGACTGCATCTGTCTTTGCTGTGTTTGCACTGCCGTCAGTATGAAAGAGTTTCTTGTTCCACTCCTGCTACATCATTCCTGCTTTGTTCTTCTTATATAAGCAGGTATTGGACTATCTTGAGTTTTGGTGAGGTTCTGATTAATGGAAGTTTAAAACCTGGGCAGCAAGACAGCATCTGGATGTTGGGAGTAAGCACTACTTTCTTCTATTTAAGATGGGGAAGGCATCTTTCAGACCTAATTTCTTTTGGTTGTAAATGCACTTAGACCTTTCTGAATGTTTTTAATCAAAACTGCTTTCTCTCTCTACTGTGTAAACAGATACAACTATGTTTCTGTGAAATTTCACATTTTAAAAATTTAGTTGTTTTTGCTGTAACTATGTCTAAGTTAAAGAGAAACTCATTGAGGTTTTCTTCCTTTTATAACCTCAACAGCTTTTGGAATACACCAGACACAGCAATTTTTTCCTCAGAAATGAAAAACTGAAACACAAAAAGCAGAGTATTAAAGTATAAGTTGCTTTCAACCTTATGTATGAGTTAACAGATGCCTCTAAGTTAATTTAATGTGCCAAATCCAAACTCTTTATCTAAGACATTTTCAAGAGCAATTGCAATAAACAGCTGTATTTGAAAGACACATAAGAAAGACATTAGGAAAGACAAGGTAAAAAGAAAATTAAAATGCCAAAAAGGAAAGTAAAAATTACACACTTAATTCATATAGAAATTTTAGTGGAATTTTTAATGCTCTATCGTGACAGCATCTTTTTATGATATATGCTGTATCATAAACTTTTAATGAGAGGAATCAGGGGGGTTTTAGAGAGAGAACAAACCCAGACAGTAAATTAAACATTACTGCTAGCACAGCCTTTCAGAATCCTACCCCTGATCCCTTAGGGAGAGTAAATATTTTAATGTGCATGTAAACTGCAATTATTTTTTTAACGGCAACAAAAATGAAGATGAGTAGATTTTGTCCCAGCATTTGAAGCTGTATTTTCTAAAGCTACCTTAGAGACAGCAGCATTTACTCAAAAAACCCGAAAGTCCACCCCAAAAACCAGGCAGCAAATTACAGTCTTTTTGTGTTGTATTGAGCAAGAATGGTTAAGTAGAGATACTAGTTTAGGATGATTTGTATCGAAGTAAAACAATGACTGATCAAAATAAACTACTAAAATAAGAAAAACAGAGCTATTAAAATAAGCCAGTAAATCACTTGTTGGAACTCTTCACTGTTGTCACCTCCTCACCTTTACATCCTCCCTCAAGTTACAGTTGACCCAACCCTTGCCACTGTGCAGGCAGGGACCTGGCTTTGGACACCATCTTGAGCCAGAGCCTGAGCTCCACAGGCAGGAATTTACCACCACTTTCATCTTCTGTTAACAGTGATATGCAACTATACAATCACTTAAATAATTGCAATACACTTTACAACGACTTACTAATTTTTCATTCACTCTTGCATTTGTCAGTGAAAATTGGGTAGTTCAAATCACATTTCCTTGTCAATCCAAACAGTTATGGAAGACAATTTCATAGTTTCACCCTCAAGATCTGCAGCGGCAGAAATACAAAATAATAAAACTTTTTCTGCTGGTAAGATTTCCTTGTCACAGTTAGTGGCAGTTAATATTTAACCATAGCATGTTAAAAATGTATGTGATCTTCTGACAGGCCAAATACATACACAAAGACTAAACAGATACACTTTAAAAAAAAAATATCTATTATTTATATATTTATACCACTTATTTATGATATGAAGCATTTGTAATGAACAATGAGAAATATTTTCTGATTAGCTATCTGTTAGTCTGGTTTACAAAGAGCAGCTAAGTATTTATTTAATATTTCAAACAAAGCACGATTTTTTATAAAGCAGTTGCCTTCAAGTGTCTTTTACTGGATAGAATATATTTTTATGGTCTTGGCCTTCAATTTGCACAAGGTGACTGCCATTAAATCTCTTCCAGTGCCTCAAAGTAGCCAGCACGGTATGGTATAGACTCACTTCTTCCGTATTTTGCCACTGAATATCAGCAGTATATAAGACGAAGACTTCCATGGAGGCAACCCAAAAATTTATGTTGAAGGTTTTATTAAGACCAACAGCAAACAGCAAAAAGCAACCTGGAGACCTGCATTTCCCGCACAAGAATGATGTCACTTTGCAGCAACTGAAACCTATTCAGGAGGAATAGAAATTCTGCCTCCAATAATTCACCGAGTCAATTACACAGGAAAGTACTGTAATGGGCTGTCCCCCGTCACACAGCTCACGTACACCACTTCCTTCTCAATTACCAACTTGTCTGCATTGCCATCTGTAAAAACGAACGCATACCTTGTGCTGCCAGTTTCTGCTCTTGCACTTCCATTAGTGGAACTGGCTGCAGCTGCTCAAGAAGAAAGCTCTGATTGTCTTTGTTTCCCCTCCACGTAGGCACCATTTTTCTCCTTTCCTTCTGTACCTCAGCTCAAGGTAATGCATTATCTTTGTTGAGGTGTGCTCACAACTCTTTAAACTAAAGTCTGCCTAAATTTGAGCCCTATTATCTTTTCACAGTTTATCTAACACAGTAAAAAGCTGCCAGCAGCATCTCTCAGCATCTTCACTGGAATTATGGAGTTAGTCTTGCAACAGGTTTTATCAATCCTTTTTAAGTACTGCTGTAAAAATTCCTAAGTTGCTGGAAAAACAACTTCACACTTTTCTGAACCATCTTGATCACTCAGGCAATTTCAAAACAAAAATATTCAAAAATAAGATTTTTAAAAAAAGTCTAATTTAGGAATAATAATAATAATATTATCTGCAAAAAATGGTTAAGTGTACATGAATATTAGTGTACATGAGCAGGACAGAGGGAGCCTGGTTTGGAAACTGTGATTCTGGCCCCATAACCTTTCTCTGCTTGCACTTTGCTGCAGCAGATTCATGTAGTAGCAGCTGAACGGCTGCTTGAAACCTCAGTGCTCGCACAGAGAGACCACTGCTCCTGCCCAAACACCATGTGCTTCCAAAACAAACTCAGCTCTTCTTAGAGAACAGAACAAAGTCACTATGAGTCTCTTGCATTTTAGTTTTAAATAAGAAACACAATATAAAATGGTATAAAATGCACAAAATTAGACTACTCTTCTGATCAGCAACTGGCTAGAAGTAGTATCCTCAGAACTAAGCATGCTGAAAGTGACATGGAGAAAACTGGAAATGCCTCCAAGTCTTTCACTTCTTGGCACAAAGCAAAACTACCCAACCTTTGCTGTCCCAAACGAGGAATCTAAACCAACAGTCAGACTTTGCTATAAACTAACTGACTTTCTGAGATAAAGAGTCAGTTACGATGGTGCCTAAGCATGGAATTAGGTGCTTAAATTGAGGCATCAGTACCAGAGGATTTATGTTAAAGAAGGTACTCCATGTACCCCTTCTTTCACGAAGTAATCTTACTCATTAAATGAACAGACAAGACTGGAGCAAAGCTCCATCCGTATTTCCTTTAACAGCCTGGCTTTGAGATGGCAGAAGCAGCAGACTGCTTTTGCAGATCTCAGCTACGAGCCAGTATGTAACTCTACATGTGATAGTAATTGAGGGTCCCAATCCCACAAGTGCTCCGCTGCAAGCGTGAGCACAAAGCTGCTGGAGTTCTCAGCTTCTGGCATCTGTTCCCACTTCCACAGAAATCAGATGGGCAAAATTAAGTTTTGAGGGAAAAAAAAAAAATCACAGACATTTAAAAAACATTCCCTGACCTTATTAAAGCCCACGTGATCTCTATTTATACAGAAAATAGCTCAGAAAGCCAGCATCTGAGAAGAGGAACTCTCATTTGTAGATTTTGGCTGAGGGCTGCCAAAATCAGCAGGGGAAAGGCTCCTCAGGGGTAAAAATTTCAAAAGCCATTAAGAGTCTTAGAAGCCTCAGTCCCACTGACTTTTGATCACATACATCCTTCCAAATTTGCACCCCAAATCTGGAAAATACACTGTAAGAATAACTTTAAATTCAAAGTTACAAAATTAGGATCTGAAGTTTTCATACAAGTCTTCAAGACTCAGAGAGGAAATGTCAATTAGGTGCCTACTCCTTGGTGAAAACTGGTGAGGTAAAATTTCATACTTTAAAAAAAATCCCCTTAGGACCATTAATTTATTTAAAGAAAAAATGTAACGAGAAAATGTTTCATATGGGCAGTTATAGCTCACATACTCATACTTGTTCAGGAGTTGTAATAACTATCATTCAAGTCTCATGCAGTCCCTGTGAGAAAGCTGTTCCTAGTGTAGGATACAAAGCAGACCACGTCCACCTTTTATTTTCAGTGCACTTAGGACTGAAGTCTTATTGCAGATCTTGTTACGTGCTGTTGCTAGAATGATTTCCATTCAGAAAAATCAACATTTGCCAACCCATACCACACAATTACCATAGTTATTTCCTATTGTGAGCTTAGGGAGAAACTGTGGTATCCCAGACACCACGGTGTGGTAAATATTGAAAATTAGTGGCCTTTTTATAATGGACATTTTCATCTAATCCAATCCATTCCAAACACTTCCAGATAAAAAGACAATACGCCAGACTCTGTGTCTAAGTGGTTGGTTCTAACATAATCATCTTATTCCATCCTGTGATCACAGTTTCAGCAAAAACACTTGATGGCTTCCTTTGATAGTTTTAGGAAGAACGCACTAGAGCTGTGACCAACTCCAACACCTACCTAAGAAAGTAACTCCTGATAGAGAAAAGAGGAGGAAAAAAAGTCCAAATACCATCTCTGTGTTTGTATCTTTTAAAAGCTAACCCATCTCAAATTGCCTAAAACCTCCTGGGTTGCACCAGGGGCAGAGCACTGCCAGCAGGTCAAGGGAGGTGATCCTTCATTCTGTTCAGCCCTGGTGAGGCCACAGCTGGAGCACTGTGTCCAGTTCTAGGCTCCCCAGTACAAGAAATACCTGGAGGTATCAGAGGGAGTCCAGTCAAGTGGCACAAAGATGATCAAGGGACAGACTTCTATCATAGAAGGAGAGCTGGGACTGTGCAACCTAAAGGAGAAGGCTCAGGGGGATCTTTTCAGTATGTACCTGATGGGGGAAGGAAAAGATAGAGCCATGCTCTTCTCAGTGGTGCTCCATGAGAGGACAAAAGGCAAAGGCACAGACTGAAATACAGGAAATCTCACGTGAACATAATGGAAAATCTTTGTTACTGTGAGGGTTGTTGAACACAAGAGCAGGTTGCTCTGAGAGGCTGTGGAGTGTCTGTCCTTGGAGAAACTCCAAACTGACAGGACACAGAGCTTAGCACCACGTGCTGGCTGATCTTCCTCTGGGCAATGGGGTTGGATTAGATCACCTCCAGAGCTGCCTCTCCCAGCCTCAACTATTCTGTGAAGCTTTCTTCAGTGAGAGGCTGTAGATCACTCGTCACTCTTCTGTTCTATTAATTTCTATCCATTTTAGCCTTAATTGCTATTCATTTGCCTTGCAACAGAAGCTATTTTAAATTTCAAGGCTATAAAAGTATTAATTAGAATAGACCAGACAAAATTTTACAGATTGCAAATTGTACAGCTAATAAAAATGGAGAAACCCACTTTCAAATTTCACTGTAAATAATTTCAGAATGTTTACAATGAACATGGTAAAGTATCTAAAGTAGTTTTTACAAAAATATTTTACTGCTTGCTCTTTCCTATCAAGATCCTAATGCCTACTTGTAAATGAGACTCAACATACAGTGTTATATAGCTTTCCTTAAAAATACCATTAAGATGAGAAGAAGAGAACAACTGTTCTACATTTTAGAGACATTTCTCCTTAAATAGTGTTTATGTACTGCAAGCATCCCTTCCATAAACAAACCAGGTCTTTGGAACAAGTGAACACAATCTCTGAAGAATCTTTACCAGCTTCTATTTCTGGTACATGATGCATTGTGAATTTTAGGCCAACATGGGCATATGGTATCCTAGTTTGATAGGAAACATTTCATGGAATTCAAGACAGAGCCACAATGACAGGAGACCTTAAAATCCGTGAAGCAACACAGGGTTAAACAAAAAAAAATGAAAAAGAGAGAGAAAGAAAAAAAAAAAAAACCCAAACCCCAAATATTTCCTGATATAAAACTAGAGGCAGTAGAGACTTTAGTCTCTAAAGCACAAGAAAAAGTAAAGTCATAGTAACTGGTGTTCACAAAAGAATACTCTGAATCCCCTGTTAATCAAGCTTAACCTCATTAACCAAACTGCCTCAACATCTTTTTTTTTTTTTTTTCCTTTAGGAAAATCAACCCATTAGGAAATAATAAAAATAAAATCCAAACCAAACAAACAACAAATAACAAACAATATTTATCTTAGGAACATTCATGAAGGATTTGGGGCTCTTCTGCCTTTGCAGCCTTAGAAGCTGGTATGCCCTCTGTTCTTTCTCCACTCATTCACATCTGCCCTGAGAGAATACAGTTATTACTGCACAGCAGTGTTCCAGCAGCCCTAGTCTAATTTTTCTTACTGGTAAGAGAGTGGCTCTTAAATTGATTAAGACACCAACTCCAAAATCTGTATTGTTGGAATCAGAATGCATTTCACCAAAGGAGTAGTTTCTAATGCAAGTGGCAAGGGACAGCTTACTGCTGGGGGCAGTCATTCTCCGAAATGGCACAAGCCTGACAAGAGCAGTAAGAGAAAAACACATAACTTAGCGGGGTTTTCCATCAGGAGTTCTGCGTGCTGAGGACAAAATGTACCCACCCTGTCACATACTCAGGTGCTGAAGGACTGAAAAATGGCTTTCAAGAAAAAAATCAGGCACTGCCTGAAGGGGAGGCATGGCAAAAGCTGTCCTGCCAGCCCACAGCTACCTTATTTTTCACATCCTTTGGAGTCTTCTTAAATGAAGCTGACTGTGCAGAAATGCCTTGTAAAACAAGCCCTCTCCTTCCTTTCTGAAGTGGCATCAGCGAAACAGCTCCGCAGCCTCACTCCCAGGCGGCTGTGGCTGATCCATATGTAACTGCGAGGCAAAAACCACAGTGCTGCCTGTACGTGTTCATGCGCTCGTGCACATCTTGGACACGGGCTCAAAGAAGAGCTGATTGGTCCCATTCTACTAGTCAATTTATCAGACTTTAGATAGAAAACATCAGGAAATAGTTTCCTTTTTACCTGCCACCTGCCAGTATCAGAATTCATCTGAATTTGAAACCGGCCTGCAGAAGGTCTACGTATACAAATTTGAAATAAAAAGAAACCTTTAGATATGCTGTATGAAATCATGGCTGCTACTTGTGAACAGTCTATATTCAAAGCCATAACTGTCTTACTGACATAACAAAAACTCTGACACTCTTAAGAATTCACTTTTCAATTTAATACTTGTTTTATTTAACAGAGAATGTCAAATTGTTTTCACTCTCTTTCTTTCTCTTTATCATCTACTGGAATCTTCAGAAGTGAGAAGGAAAAATACACCAGAAAAGAGTACATTTATAATGACATGCCTTTTTTCTAAAAGAAAAAAAAAAAAAACCCTTCCATTTCATCAGCATCGTTGCCAAAAGCCCTTTCAGGAACTGAAAAGAGAAGGGCTTTTATTTCCTACATATATTTTATAGGAAACATTTTTTGGTTCTGTGTCATGGACTAGGATTTCACACCTTAGTGGCACGTCGTATGGAAATGGACATGACTGTGGAAACTTCATGGCTGTGAAACCCTGATAGTAAAATCAGCAGGAAGATGAAGAAGGTGTGGGGAACACTGAATGATTCATGCAGTAACTACCTCTGGATCCTTTGAGGAGATTCTGAGATGGCTGCCAACGCTACCTGACTATGACCAGCATCCTGCACCCTCTAAAGCAGGCTGTAAATCTGAGCACAATACAGAGAGAGTATTGCTCTTTTAAATAATGCCCACACATGTAAGTGGATGTGACATGTATGGATTTTTATATGGAGAGATCTTTCCAAAATCAGGGTGCAATTACCAATGAGTTATACCTCCCAGAAATAATTCCTAGCATATAAATACCGGGCCTTGTTTCCTGTATTAATAACAGTCTGAGTTAATGAGGGAACAGCTTCCAGAAGTTACTATAAGCAGTGCAAAGCTAAGCAACTTAGCCACAACATTCAACAAATCAGTGCTTTGCGACTGACTCTTCCACTGCCAAATCAAAGACAAATCCTCTCCTACTTCATATGCAGTTAACCTATTGCATAAAGTACAAGGAAAACAGAAGACAGTAGAAAATCTACATAGTTAACCCTGACTTGATTCCTGTCTCTTTTCGACACAGAAGAAGAAAAGAGAATGATTAAAAACTGACTGTCTTGGGTTCTCTTTTTGCTATTCTAAGGATAATTCTTCACTGATTTTACTATGGCCTTACATTCTGTTTTTTGGAGCCCTGGCATATGTGTGGCAAAACCAGAGCAGACATGGCAGACTAATCTTGAAGATGACCTGCACAATTTTACATCTCAGGAATGACAGTCCCAAAGCACAGACTGCCTGCACAGCCAGGGCTGCAACTTCTCCTGTGTTTCAGTTGATTAATGGCCTCGTAATGGAATACAAGTTTCCTACAGAATGTTGTAATCTCCCTACAAATTTGGTCTTGTCTGCTATTTACTGGCAGGTTGTAGGAGCAGCAGAGAGATCAGTGCTGCTCAAAGCACTGGGTGCAGTTTCAGATACAGAGGGGAAGGGGCAGGAAGCACTGGACAGGACTGTACCATCAGCTGCTGGCACCAGAGGGTCCTGTGAGGGCTCTGAAAGGGCACTGCTCCCATGGCAGGGACAAAAAAAACACTGGGAAACCATACTTTGGGCAACATAACAACTGGAGTGAGCTATTTTAAAGATGTGTCAGCCTTAAAAATGCCTAATCCCAGCCCTCATTTTGAAGTGTTTCTGCGGGACATATTTGCACACACACACATGCCACCAATAAGCCAAGAAACTCACAGCTTTATGGTTCATTTTCGAATCCAGCACAGTGGATCAAAGAGTCACACAGGCTGTTCTTACGTAAAAGGCCGAGCAGCTACCAAGAGCAGAGTGAGAATGAAATTCCTCCATTTTTAACAATGATTACTCACAGAAGGCAAGATGGGGATCCCCTTGTTTATCACAGTACCATCTAAGATTGCACAGCTTTTTAAACAGCAAAGCAGTACCAAAAAAAAAAAAAAGACAAAGAATCTTAACATGTAACTTCAGAAGACATCACTATGTTTATTAGTAAAGCAATAAGAAATTTACTATTCACCTAGTAAAGACTCCTAGCCACTTCTTCTGAGTTTATCCATTAAACACTGCTATCCTGGATAGAGTAAATAACTGCCAGGAAGTCTACTGCTCATAGTTCAATATTCTGGTATTTTTAAAACACACAACCCTTTTCATGCCTGGATATCCCTTAATGTGCCTGCTGGAGATTCTGCACTTTGCGCAGACTTGCAAGAAGGGATGTTGGATGATGCTTGCATTATGCTCTTAAGTTCTAACAGATTTTAGCAATAAGACTGATCAACTAGTGCATTCCAGACTTTATTGCACATCTTTCTTTTTCCATTTCTTCCATCAACCAACTAGTTAATAAGACAACAGGAAGAAAATGTGTGTGCAATGGATACCAAAGCATTCCAATAAGACACAGAAGTGGACAAATAATATAATAGCTGGGAATACCAAGAAAAGATGTTAACATTAACTAGGTTTACTTTTCACACTATTTAAATACAAAAAATTAAAGTAAGAAGTTTCTTAATTTTAGTCTCAGCCAATTTTGGGCCACACTGAATGTTAAATAAACTATTATTTAATCAAATACAGGCATATTAGTCTCACTCCTGCTGACAACTTCAATTAGAATATTTTTGCTTCATACAGAAAAAAAAAAGAAAAAAGAAAAAGCTCATGATCTTTAAACTACTATGGCTTCTGCACAACATCTGGTTACAATTTTTTATATATTCAACCATCAAACTTCTATCTCCACAAAACAGTTTACTCAAGATTTGTTTTAATTATCTTGCATTTCAAGCTTCATATGGCTTTGAAAAGAGGGTGAAAAGATCGCTTATGATGCAGACAGACACAAACTGAAAAGGACTATACATTGAAAGATGATTTTGAAACAGTTTTTAAAAATGAAAAAATCCTTTCTATCATTGCCAGGAAACAAGTGCTACTTTAACTGTTTCATTACACAATACCTCTTGGCTCGTTCATTAACAATTTTAATGGGTTTTAGCTGGATTCTAGGATTAAGGCAACACTTTTTAGCACTTTCATTGGAACCATACACATTGCAATTATTTATTTTCTCTTTTTCTAGCCAATGCAACAGTGGGAACACTGTATTTCTTAAAGCACTAGATTAAAACAGAATCCATAGGAAGAAAAAATCATCTGAATGTGATAAAGTAAAAAACAAGAATGAATCTTATAGCAGCACAGAAAAGCCTCGCTCATACAAAACAATAATAATAAAAAGTTGCAATGCATTTTAAGCATGAGAGAAATCTAATTTATTTTCATGAGCCTGTTCACCTGTGTAAAGTTAAGCACATCCACAAGTTTTCCAAGACCGGACCTAAGACAAAAAATCAGGAAAACACCTGTTTTTATTAAATGTTAGAGCCTCAGGCAGTAAAAAGGCCATAACTATATTTTTCTTAAACAAGTATAGGGGTGCTACATCAAATCAATGAGTCATCACTACAGATAGAAACTATTTGTCTTGTTGTGCTAGAATCACTGTAAGCAGTGGAGGATATGAAACTTCTTATTCATTTATTTGCATTACAGATATGGATTAATGGAAAAGCTTTATGGAGAGCTGTTATTTATTTTATGAGGTAACTGCTTTCAACTCCAGTAAATTAAACATCTTTTTCCTGTTTTTTAATCAGTCAGTACACATCACTCCAAGATAGGATATTCAAAGAAACTTTTTCTCCTGGAGGTTTCTTCTGATGCCATGCCTGGATTAGTTTAGACATGGAAGGTCATATTTTATTTTTTCCTCTTCTTAAAGATGCTCCAAAGAAGCCAGAAGAAGTCATAGCTGCAAAAACACAGCTAACAGTTGTGTTTTACTGACTCCAATTCTCAGACAGAGAACCTCTTTAAATTTAGTACTGGAGCAATACACACAGCCTTTTTAGAAATTATTTTTCATGAGGAAACTTCATTTGACTATTAAAAGGACAGGAAAAGACAATTTTATTTTGGTTCTATGAGAAATTCTGGCATTAAACCCATGATAGAGTAATATCTCTGAATGGGTCACCACCAGTGACTGAAGCACATACAATGCATGCATGAAAAAACCACCAACCCTTTTCAATCCATGTCCAACTACACCAAAATAAGTCAAGTCTCCAGAGTCTACTTGAATTAGTCAGGAGGACCTCCAGGCAGGCCACCTCACTGAACTCCAGACACTGCCTCCACTAGGACTGCAAGAACTGCTGAAACACTTCCCCTTTTAGGGCTAGTATTCGACACCTTGCTTTGTAACCAGAAACAGGAAAAAACCGGAAAAATGCAAAACCCTAAGAAAATTAACATCGCTGATAAAAATAAATCACCATTTTTCACAAAGCTTTGGTTGGCACAGAGGATGACGACAGGGATGAAGAAGATGTATTTTATTGAAGAGCTTTGCAATTTCAGGTTCCCAATCCTGCAGCTCCCTAAAAGACATGACTGATTCTCTGGGTTACAGTCGCCACCTCGGCCTCTCTCCAAAGCTGCTTCATGTGGATTAAAGTGAGGAAACATGAATTGTTCTGATCTCTTTGACACAACCCGTGAACAACGGGCTTGCATATTCCCTGCCACCTTTTACTTCAGGTACGAAGAGCAGGATCACAACTCTGAATAAGAGGAAGCCAGTGGTCAAACCTATTGCATGTGCATCTCCTGCACACGATCCCCACCAACAATCCCATGGTACATTTGGAGCATGGTGGGAATTCAGACACACGATTTTGATTAATGTTAATGCAAGTCGTGTGGCCAAATCCCTGTACACTACTTTGAGAGCTTATTCTAAAATCGAAACATAATTAAGGTTGCAACACAAACCAAATAAGGCAGGGAAATGACACTTCATTAGTAACCTATTGGGTGCAAGCACCATAGGTAACCTGTTGCCTCAGTACCATAATAAAATATTTAAAGTGTTTATATACACCACTGTCAGCTGCTTATGAAAATATGGTAAAGACATCCGGACACAATTTTAAAAATAGGTTAGCTTCTGCAACTGTATCAATTACTTCTATAGATTATTTAGTTGTGGTACTGAATCACGAGATTTTGCATACTCTTCTCTTGGAGATCAGCACATTTGTTCTCTTTGTAAATTTATTTTAAAGCGCAGCCATGCATAATACAATTGATTGTCAACAGAGGAAATGAAGAGCTGAAGGGAGTAGGAAGGCATACGAGGAGTCTGTTTAGTCAAGCTCATAGGTAACAGACAAATGATCTAAAGATTGTTTTCAGTTCTCCCCCTTGCACAAATCTGTTTTCCAGATCTCTGTAACTGTGAATACCAATTTTGAACTCCAGAGTGAGAAAGGGTGCCATGCACAGCCCTTTGTCCCTAGCACTGCTTTTGGAGATGACTAAAGTGGCATTTCTGTGGTCCCTCTCTTATTCCTGCTCTGCAGAAAGCTGCCAAGCCAGTTTTGGTTATTGTCTTTTGGTTCCTTTAGTTGTCATTATTATTAGGATCATTAATATTAACATTAGCATTACCATGAACACTATTGTTCCTGTGGACTGTGGGCTAAAGATTTTTCATCTTCATGACATAAAAGCCAATGGAAAGAGGCTTTCTCTGAACTCTTTCATGGAGGCGACAGTAACCTGTTTACTAAAGATCAGTAGAAGATATGAAAGAAGCTAATGGCTACAAATTATAATCTGCAATAACCCCCTTTTACAGTCTTTGCAGTGTAGAAAGAATGGGGTGGTTTTGTGTGTGTACATGTGTGCATGAACAAAGCGGGGGAAAGAGAGGAAGTGACAACTGATAGCAGCAATATTCTGCTGTGCTTTACAGAACACAGAGATCTCGCAGTAGCAAGCAGGCAATGGTTTTGAGATCGAGGAAACTTTCCTTACTATGGCTGAAAGCAAATGAAATTAAAAACACAAAATACAATTCAGTCCTTCATGTAAGATCTAGGCTTATTATTATAAACGTGAAGTATTTTGTGGTGGCATTCAAGACACGTGTAATGTTGTTGCTAGCACTAAATTCAAAGCTTTTAACGTGAGTACTACAAAACAAAATCTGAGAAAAAGAACTGCTGCTTAATGGGAAAATATTAGGGCAGTAAGTGCTAATCTCTATTACACATCTATTCATTATGCTCCTTGCCATATTTCTAGCAAGTTCAGAAGAGAGGACTACTAAGATAAATTTAACTTGAAGTCTGTAATATTACTTTATAAGCACATTTGGTAGGCTCACATAAAATGTCCAAGTAAAATGATCTAAATTACAATAAAGATTTTTTTTCCTTTAAAAACTCATTGAGTGTGTCTTATATAGATAGGTTTTTCTTTAAAATTATGGTCTCTTTAAAAATGGACTAGAGGTACACTGTCTTTTGACATAGTGCAAGAAGCAGGAGTGTGCAGACAGTTCATACGATGTAATTTTTTCCCTCTAACATAAAAAGATGTGTGAAGTTACTATGGCTCTTCAAAAAGGCCTAGTAATTGAGCCCGGTTATGGTCTCATTAATGTGCAAGTTTCATTTATCACCTTCTTTCTTTGAGGATTATATGCATTGATTCATCAAGACTTGTGACACATGGTTTTCATTTGCTCTATTCAGTGCTTCTTTTTAAATCGGTTTTTACTGGATTGTAAGAAAAACTCTGAAAGTAAATCACACTAGCCTCCTGAAAACAGAAATGAGAAAATTTCAGCTTTGAGAAAAAAATTACAATTAAAGGTACTTTTATTCTCTTTTCATGCTCTTTACATGTTTTTCTTTCAAGTATGTTTAATAACATGATTGCTGGAGTTAGTCATAACATAAAAAGGGCAAACAAAACAATGTACACTGAACAGAGGGGATGTAGTTGTCTAGTAAGTTCATTATCACAAAAAGCAACTGATTTTAATTCATGTAAATTCAAGTGACAAGGATAACACAGGCAAGGTCTTTTCCTGCCATTTACCATACCCATGATAAGTTGTACAGTTTAATAATGAGATGTTCTCATATAAATTTCCCTCTGCCTTCTTTCTTTACTTTGCTTTTCTAAAATATGTATCACTTCAAGTATTTCCATTCTGCGTGTCACTGGAAAATGCCAAAAATAGAGAAAGAGAGATCTGATAAAGATAAAGCATGACAAAAGTTTCACGGATAATTGCCTTCACATATCCAGTTCAGCTCTCATCTCTCCTAATTAGCCTCATTACCATACCTTAAGACAGACCAGCAGTCACTCAAACTCCCTGTTTTTAATGTCAAAACTATTGCTGACAGGCAAATGGACAACACATGCACTGAGTGAGTCTATTCTAGACTATTCTTTTACAAGACTAGCCTCCAGCAGAAAATACTAAACAATAGGTCCTCTATAAATGTATAATGAAAGTATACATAGAGTGTGTGAATACTCAATAAATTATTGTTCTATTCATTGCTCCATCATCTCTTAAAATGAGGACAATAAAAAAGGAAAAATCATTCTCCAGAATATTAAAAAAGATCAAACCATTGCAGTACTTCATCATTAGTGATAGAGACTTTTAGAACAGCCTTGCCACAGTGACTGAAAAAAAAAATCACTTGAGTTCTGTAAAGTTTGACTATGTTGGTACAGTGCTGCTTTCAGCATACCCACACTATCTCAGGAAGATTTTTTTGGTTTTACAAGTCACATTCAAATGAAAAACCTTCATCCCATTGCTAATATTCATTTAAAATTAGCTCATAAAAAGTATCCACAAATAGTTCACAGGGGCACTAGAAATATTGTAATACTAAACTCCACTGACTATCAAAACATTAAATTGTATAATGGGAAAGCACTGAAACCCCTCACAATGTCCATTTCTTTTTCACTGTTGTTTTAGTCACACATTACATTATGTATAGAGTTTACATACATGGTACTTCTAACAATTTTTACATGTTTTTCTACCACAACCTCCTGGTAAAAGGTGTCATTTTTTAGTGATTTGTCATATTTTCATGTTCACAGTACCATTAATAAAATAAAAATACTGTTTTGTAATTTTCGTAACAGAAATTTAACACTTGCAATATCACTTATTTAAGAACTGGACATTACACATTTACTGGCCTCTTTCCTCCCAAGCTCCTCAGACACAATCTCCTTTGTGATATTATTTTTCTTTTGTACAGTTGTGATATGATCTCTATAGCAAAAAACCCCAAACAACAAAAACTCCCAAAAAACAAAATAAAACAAAACAGACAAAAAAAAAAAAAAAAACAACCCGGTGAAATGGACTTTCTGCACTTTGCAGTTTGGGAAAACTAACAGTCCATTCAGCATGACTGAAAAATACCCTGAAGGCTAATATTTACTAAGCATGGCACACACACAGGAGCCTTGTTAAAAATCCACAACAAATCTCTCATTGCAAACAAATCCAGAGGCTTGAGAGCCGCTGCAACTGTCGGAGTAATGCTGATCCTGACAGCAGAAAGCTGCTTTTTTACCAGGCTAACAGTCTGCTGGCTTCTCACCAAGATCTCACTATTTCAATTTCTTCTCTTCAGGATTTATTAGGTGATGAATATACAGC